>NC_142012.1:32555166-32916041 GCF_049901735.1 Notechis scutatus
CTCCAACCACCAGTAAGATTCAGCCCCACATTACCCTAAGACCTAAACACAGACACTCTCCGTCCCCCAAACCCCAGCCCACATATTACTAGGATAGTCCACAAGGCAAGTCCATGCATAAGATAAATGGCAGTCTCAAAGCAAAGAGAAGGTACAAGGCAAACACAGTTTTGAAAGTGGAACAATGCAAAAGGCTAGGGCAAAATAAATGGCAATCCTCAAAGCAAAGGTGAAAAGCTGCCCTCAAAGCAAGGCAAAAATGCACAAGTTAAAGCTGTAATCCAAAACAAATAATTGTTCCTGGCAAAGACTAACTCCCTTCTTAAGCCACTCCACTGCACTTCTTCTTAAGTCACTCCACTGCCTGTATGCCTTGTGAGGATGGGTGGGGAGACCTTCTCCTGAATAGCCTTGCTGCCTTTCTATGAGCTTGGCTGTGGTACATTCTCTGTACCTTTGGATTGAGTAGAGGAGGCAGCTGTTCCTCATCTGTTCCTCATCAGATGAGATCTGCTGCCTATAAACACCACTGCCAGTCAGCAGCCGATCCTCCCCTGTGTCTGTGATGGCCATCAGCCTTCCATCTGGTCGACCACCAACCCCAATGTCTAAGTGTCCTGGGACAGCATTGTCATCAGTGCCTGGCCCCTCCAAACATGCCAGGGGAGATGTGCCATCCCTGTTGGATGGTCCCTGTTTCACTCTTCCACCTCCTCCAAACCAGGTTCCAATGAGGCCATGACGATAGATGACATGCATACAGTATACATGCTGATTAGTATCTGGAAAGAAAGTATGTATAGACCACAATATATTACATCATTGCATTTTTAAAAAAGGACCGATGGGTTCATGGGTCCTGCTGGCCAAGGTATTAGAAAGTGTTCCAGAAGCTCATACTGTGTGTGTTTTTCTTGTCTTATTAACAATCTAAGTTACCCAGCTTGAATTCGTTGAATGCTGTGCTTAGCTGTTACATGCATTAATATTTTGTTGGAGTTTTTTTTAATGTGTTTGGATTAGAGAAACAATTATCCTTATTCAAGACTTCTTCCCTAATCTGCAAAACAAACAACAGACAGTAGTAGCAGAAATTATCATCATTAAATGGAAGAAAAAGGCCAAAAATTAGAACTCTACTAAACAAAAGTTCAGTGACTATGTGTTATATAAAGATAATGGTGTTAATCAGAGCATACTGAGATTAGTAAAATAACACTTTGTTACTTGAACACATACATAAGATTGTACACATGGAAAGTAGAAAGCTATAATTATATTGGTAGACTTAGATGATAGAAGTCTCAGCATTCAGGCAACAACTGTCAATCTTTTGAACCACTAGGCAAGCAGCACTGTGGATGAATACATTCTGCTGTGTTGCATATATCCACATATTGTATCTCGGTTTTCCATAAAAATGGCATCCCTTATTCCCAAAACTCATAAGATAAAGAATGCTACAATGTTAAAATCAATTACCATTAATAATGATCCACAAGGAATGGGGCTTTCTGATGCAATATAGAGAATGCTCTCTTCTAGAATTGGACAGCCAGAACATGACAGTGTATTGTTCAGGAAATGGAATAATGCTTTTTCTTAGTGGGTAGAAGACTTCACAATTTTGTTTCAAACTAACAATTTAACATATAGTTAATCCAGTCATCAAAAAAACTGTTGCCAGTACGCATACTGTATGTATACCAAGATGTATATTACAGATAAAATATTATTTTATTTATCTGATTTCTATGGCTTCCCTTTTTACATAAAGACTCAGAGCAGCTTACAGTATTAGTTTATAAGCAGGTAAAAACAATACAATATAAACAAGTTAAAAATAAATATTAAGACATAAAAAACTTATAAGATGAAAAATATTCTTTACTGGTCAAGTGTGATTGGACACACAAGCAATTTGTCTCCGGTGTATAAGTTCTCAGTATATATACAAGCAACGAAGTGATAAATCATAAAATATAAGATATAACCAAGAAAATAATAGTCGTATAATACCAATAGGAGTAGTGAATAGAAAAGATGAAAAGAAGAATAGCAATATAGTCCTACTACCTGGTTAGATATCCTTAGGTACTGTTGGAATTAGATATCTGGCAGAGTGATAGCATGAGGGAAAAAAATTGTCTTTTTTGTCTAGTTGTTTTAGCATGCAATATCCCATAGTGGTGTCTGGAGGGGAGAAGCTAAAACATAAAATAAACATGCATTTAAAAAGCTAAAAACCAATGTACAAACATATTAAAAAGTGTCCACAATAAAGGAACTAGAATAGATTCACAGACCCAACCCAAGCTAAGAAGCATTAAAAGAGCCAAATAAAATCAAGCAACAATTGATGGATGAATTCCAAAAGATAAAGTATGTCAAACAAAACAATTTTGAAAATCCAAGTAAACTAGAAAAAACTTTTGGTGTACTGATTTTTATAGTAATGCACCACAGAAATTCAGAATACCACAAAACAGATCACTGATACAAATATCTTCCAACAAAATGGATATTCATGCAATTTTACCAAAATGTGCCTGACCATTTAACCCATCAAGAAACATTCAACAGAATCTAGGACAAGAATAACACCTATTAAAAACATCTCAGAAACAATCAACAGACTATTACAACCACACAACATTATCCCAGTACATAATCCAACTAAAGCCTCCCAAAACATTTTAAATAAGTCAAAAAGCCCCGTAACTCAAGAAAAAAAAAAATAGGACTCATCTCCAAAATACAGTGTAAGGACTATAACAAGGGAAGGGGTAAACAAAAGGCAAGTAGTGGGGGAAAGATGACTGGGGCTTGCACTCACCCAGGGAGATCATCACATCTGGCAGGGCCACAGTGAAAGGTAGACAGCAATGGCTGGCCTGGTGGGCAGGAAAAAACAGTCTGCAGTCTGTGTGTGTGTCTCAAAGCCGCAGCTGGGCCAAGCCAGAAAGCTTTCCTTGGCACTCTTTGCTACTTCTTTCATTTCTTCTTTTTGGAATCCAGAGTGGCTGAAGAAAGATTGCCAGGCACGGTGGAAGTGTCCCTTTGGACACCCTTCTCCTCCTCCCCGTCCTCCTCCTCTCATGACTGGTGGCCACGGCAGGGCTGGGGGGTGCACACGCGCAGGGACACCCTCCTCAAGTGAGGAGCTGCCCGACCCACTCCCAGTTTTGACTGATTGGGCAGGGAACGGAGAAGCGGGCAGAAAGGGGTGGTGCCAGCCAGAGGCCCGATTTACCGGTTCTCTGAACTACTGGGAATGGTAACAACCTGTTCTATAGAACCGGGCCAAAACAGTAGAATCCCACCCCTGACAAAACCTTATACTCATTAGCACTGGTTAAGATCAAGATCAAATAATGAAACATCTGCTAGCAAACAACCAAGGTCAGAGAGGACCAAGGACTCCACAGTTTGTATTGTAGTAAGATGATTTCAATACATATAATTACAGAGTACATGGCAACTAGCATTGAATTTGAATCTGAGACTTTCCAAGTTTTATAAATAGTTATCTAATATTATTTCCATAGGAAATATGTGAAGACTTATTTTCTATGTTGCAAGTGGGTATGTATAAAAGAAAAATGCATAGAAAGAGAAATTAAATTTTCTGTGAAGTTGTCATGCCCAGATCATAAATTAGAATTCTGCTGTTATGCCATACTAAGTCATTTTATAGCTCCTGTCACTTGTCACTCTTCACTGTTTTTTTTACAATGTAAGAATGTGAGTGCCTTGTATTTTGGCTTTAGTGAAAGAACAAAGGCTTTTAGATAAGAACAATGGCTCTTTTCTTTCCAATACCCTTGGTCAGAGGTTTAGGTGCAAACCAAGTTTTTCAGAAAGTATTCTTTTATATTGCTGGCAACATGTGAATTAACATGCAAAAAGTACTGTAATTATCAGAACAATTAGCATACACTGCAAATTGAAATTTAAAAAAATCATAATTACAAATGTCATTATGGGGTTATTTCTTTTTTCTGTGTAGGATTTTAGAATTTGGCACGGTATTTCATCTTATTGAATTTCTGTGTATTTTAATCTATTATTATTGCTGCATGCAATATTGTATTTTGAATGCATTCCCTGCTGTGGAATTAGATGTGCAGCCACTGTAGCATAATGAATATGCTACCTAACAATGGGAATCCTTTAAAAATACAATAACATTTTGAATTTCATCATTATGAAAGATTAGGAGTGTACATTTTAATTCTCCTGATGTTAGTGTGAGCATGTTGTAAGCTGAAATATTTAGGGGTTTGTTGCCAGCTTAATTAAAACTATTCATTGTCTTGCATCAAAAATATGATTTGCACTGAGTTCACATATTTCAGAATTAGATTTGCTCTGAATCACATCAAAGACCATCATTGAAAATACTTAGGGATGATATGAAACTCCTGCTGCTTAAACCCACTGGGGTTTAAATAGAGATTTGGTCTGAGTTATTGTGGCACTATTCGTTTCATGGCAACTAAATTCCTATGAGAAAGATGCCTCTTTGAATCTTGTATTGCATACTGATAAATGATTTCAGCGTGAATTGAAAAAAAAAGTTAAAATAGGGTTTGCATGATGCAAGTTGAGATAAATGCCTTATGAATAATAAAAGAACAAGAAACTTGACCAGTATATTGCATGGTGCAATTGTTCTAACCTAGGCTTCCCCAACAGCTCAAAGCCGACTTTTTGTTCCAATAAACCCCTTTTATTTAGTTTACAATGAATTCCGCTCCAGCAAAGTCCCGGCCAACAGTCTTTCAAGATATTTCACAATTACAGACCTTTATCAGACTTGAAGAGGTGCCAGGCTGATATCTTTCAGAAGACTCACTGTAGCAGACAATATTAGGCAAGAATGCAGGAACAGATCTTCAAATGAACTGTCTCCTGAAAAAACCCCACTCCCCTTTCGCTCCTCTTTTATTCCCTATGGGAGGGGCCATTCACCATTCACTGTGGCTTTACTCCCAAATTGATCCTTGTTCCTTAGCTGTTCTCTTCTTCTAGCAGCTCTGTGCATGTACACACTGGGAACAGGCTCTAGCTGTCCTTCTATCTCACTGATGTCTGACTCCAAAGGCAGCTGATAACTGTCATATGGCCTTGGCCCCATCTCTGCCTCTGATGCAGAGCACTCATCAGAGCCTTTCCCAGACTTCAGGATTGGCCCATGTTCCCCAACTTCCTCATTGTTTGAATCTGCTGCCAGCTCCACTGGCCACTGGCAGGCCACAACAGCAATCCTGCTAAAATCTTGTATTGCAAAAGGTATCAAACTCACAGCGCCAGTTGTCATCACGTTACGTATTACAACTTTTTTCCACTTCATTAAACCAGGGGTGGGCGTGGCCAGCATATGTCTTTGGGCTGTGAATTTGACACCCCTGTTGCATTGTGTAGGGTTTTTTTAAACAGACACTAAACTCTAGTTTGCTAATTTGTGTGGATGAAGCTCTTCCTAAAGATAATGTTGTCAGGTATAAGATATGATCTGAAGCATACCCTACATACTGTACAATGATATAGGACAATGCCTTTTGCCTTATGTTGTGGCATTCTGTACCATTTGCTTTGCTTTTTAAAAACTTGGAGAGAAATAAAATATATTATTTCTCTATTTTAAGCTTTAATAGATGTTAAAACTTCCAGGGCAGCTTGATTTCCCTTATTACTTAGAGAGACTACTAGAGAGATAAAAAGTATATTAGACTATCTTATAATGAGTAATTCAGTTTGTCCATGTGACATTTATTGTTAACTTAAACTGGTGTTATCTTTTACGATACCCTAGGAAAGTTATGACTTAGCCATTGTTTTTATCTGGAACTTCCAAGGGCTGAATTGAATTTAATTCACATGTGTTTTTTATTCTTGGATTGATTAAGATCATCCTGCCACATTGAATAAGTATGATTTGAACCATAATTTTACAATTACTCAAAGAAAATACAAAGTCCTATAATGATCAAAATATCTGCAAATAGACATTGTTCTTAAACTGGGAATGGAGGATAGTTTGGAGAGAATGTTTTCTATACAAATATACTCAATCTTTACTGTACTACCAAAACCTATATACAATCCAAAATAAAGTTTGAATTAAATATTCATTCTAAGAAGATTGCAAAATGAAGGTCACAAATTTATCTGTTTGGGGTTTTCTGATGATACTGATTCTAATTTCTGTTGATTACCCAAATGGTAATCTAACCATTGCAGCATTTAAACAATGGTTTCTAATTTAACATATGCAAATCTAGCAACCCGTGGTTTATTCAATTAATCATGTTTAATATATATTTTTTTGCATTTTGTCAACCCTATTCTATTTATATTAAGCTCAAGTAAGCATAAAAATGGACCTATTACAAAATGTATATAGAAAACTTACTGAATTAATAAATCTTACTGAATTAATAAATCAAAAACTTACTGAATTAATAAATCAAAATATGCACACGCAAGGATACAGACACAGTTATATTGAAATAACTGTATATTGAATTGTAAACTTAGTATGAAAAGTTGTAAAAATGAAATTATAGTTGGTATTGAATAGAGAACAAAGGCAAAATTAACAGACTTTTGTATTTGTTATTTATTTATCAAGAATCTCTGTTGCAAGCAAGGGGAAGATAGAAAATGATACATGTCTGATTCTCAGCATATATCATTCTCTGTCTCTTTTTACAAAAGCAGTGACATGGTAGAAGAGAAACATTTTTTCAGCTGCTGCCACTGCATCTTCAAAGTGCCATCCATCTAAATTTCTGAGTCCATCAAAATGTCTTATGTCTTTAAAGACAAAGGTTTAGTGTGGTCAGCCTCTGACTAAACTAGTGAATCAATCTCTGATAAGTAGCTATATTCAACTCTAAGCAAAATCTTCCAGGAATTCAAGATAAGTTGTGATTGGAATTAGTCTTTCATTAATTATACAGATGTTGCTCAAATAGAAACTATCTCCACACTGACCTTATACTCTTATGGGGTAAAGCAGTGATGATAGCATTTTTGGGGAAATAGAAAATATGGTAAATCATTCCTTGCTCATTTGTAGAATGTTTCTATAGCTTTCAGTCACAAATGAATTGTGTCTATTGTTTCTAATTGTAATAGATGATTTTTTAAATGAAATTTAGTTAGAAGATACATTGCAGCTTGTACGTTCCAGTTGTTTGAGCAAAACTCATCACTGGATATAATCCTGCTGTATCCCAATTAAAGTCTCTCTTTTTTTAGGAATCTGTAATCCCTTTTACTGGGGTGGAGTCATAGTGGCTGAATGGAGCTGAGCATTTACTGGCTGGATGCCCTTCCTGGTGCCTACGTGGAGTTCACAACAGATATTTTATCTTTGCACTCAGATAGAGAAACAGCTGCCACTGCCTAGGATTGAAATCTTAGCGCCCTAAGTGTGAGGTGAGTATCTTCATCTCTAGGCCATTGCACCACTCAAATTAAAGTCTTTTTAGTAGTACAGATTAATTCTTGTAAGTTCAGACATAGTAAGTTCACAAGATAATCCCTGTATTCCAAGTAAGACTAGATAATGGATTCCCTTGTGATTCCTACATCTTTGCAATCTGCAAGGTATATCTGTTTTCTTTTGGCATTTGGATGGGATGATTATAAAGCTCCATGGAGCTGAGATCCAATATTAGATATCTGAATCTAATTATGGAATCATATATACATATGCGATAATTCATTGTGCTTGGAAATCAACAATTTCCACATATTTTGTATTTTGGAAAATGTGTTATATATCATCATTAAAAGCTTTGTGATAATATTAGAAAGATAAGGAACTAAAGTGTACACATTCAAGTTCACTTCCAGCTAAAGAAGATTATTATTTGACCTTAAGCGGGTAACTGTATATATTGACTCCATCTAATTTATATGGAAAAATTGTAAGATATATTTAGCCCTTCTGGAAAAACAACAGAATATGTCAAACAAGAAATTTAAAAAATGCATCTGTATGCAATACATTGCTATTACAGAAAAAAAAAAAAAACAGAAGTATTGTCATTAATGACAATTTAGGAGACATTCCATAAACCCTGTACTCAGATTTATGGTCCTGCAGTTTATGGTATACTATGAAGCTTTTTTGAACAATGAAATCAACAACATTTCTGAACTATATTACTAATTACATATTTGTATCATTTTCTTTCAAAGCATTTTCTGATGAGTTATGTTGTCACATAGTGCTAACAAATATATATTTTGGAAGTTGAAAGGTCTGATATATATATATATATATATATATATATATATATATATATATATATATATATATATATATATATATATATATATATATATATATATATATATATATAATCTGTATCAGCTGTATAGAGAACAGGAAAATACATATTCTAAAAAAACAACAACTTTTTTTTGCTTTACCACTAGGTGGTGCTATAGTACTTTGATTGTTGCAGGAAACAGAGATCCTTGGAAAACAGCTATGCATCACTGATAAATGTCTAATCTATTCTCTGAGCTTTCTTTTAATATTCTTTTCATATACAAGAATGCTACACAAGTATGTGTGATTTGTTACACTACTGCTACTTGTAGTGTAGTTAATAATAATGCAGATGGTATTTCCATCTCCCTAAGACAAAGACCCCAGTGTCATTTTGGATGGGTTGACTAAATTATAATCGTATTTGCTATGATTTACTAAGAAAACCTGGATTGGTAGCAGGAAGTTTTTCTCTGGGAGTGGCAACTTCTCTTCATTCTCATGCATCCAGTGAAAATTTCTTTTCCTTTAAAGGTTATCATCTGTAGCATCAGAATTCCAAACAATTGTCAGGTTTTCTATTAGATGTTGCCTCCAGTGTCCTGGCATCAGAAATGAGTAAGGGGAATTAAGTAAGACAGAGAAATTAAAACAGCATTTCTCCCCTAAATTCCCATGTGTTCTAGCAGCAGGAAAAAAAATGAACTGGGAATTCAGAAAAGTAGATACTTTATAATAATGGAAACTGTCAGAACATTTTTCAGACCTCTTGTGAGACACTGCAGATTTCTTTGTGTGGGTTGTGAGAAGGCAGGAGGGAGGCAGGGGAAGACCAGGCCAAAACAGCAGGAATTCCATACTAATGGAGGTTGAATTAATCTGTACTCTTTGTTTCCAGTTTTCATAGAACTATATTTATTAAATTATACAGTTGGCTGTATAGTCTTATTCCCAAAGTAATACATCTCCAAATCCCCAAACAAAACTGCTTTGGAATCAGGAAAAAAAATGGATCATGTGAGTTGACTTTATTATATCTCTCCTTTTTATTTACCCCAAATATATACATTAAGTATCATTATCAACAAACATTTCAGAAATAATAGGTGGGAGGTTAGTGTGGGTACCATCATTCAGTTTTGATGTCAGTAGAAGACAGACTAGCTTTGTTGTCCCATGTGACTTTGGCCTTGGATGTAACAATGAGGATTCGATAAGCACAGATCCTGAAAAGGTATGACTTCTGGCATATTCATTGAAATTCTAGAACTAGAAAACCTTGAATTACGCCATCTTCGGTCTGATTTAAGCATGGTATATAAAATCATACATTGCAATGTCCTACCTGTCAATGAATACTTCAGCTTCAACCATAACAACACAAAAGCACACAATAGATACAAACTCAAAGTTAACCGCACCAAACTTGATTGCAGGAAATACGACTTCAGCAATAGAGTGGTCAATGTCTGGAATACTCTACCCGACTCTGTAGTTTCTTCCCCAAACCCCAAAAAACTTTAACTTTAGACTGTCTACTATTGACCTCACCCCTTTCCTAAGAGGTCTGTAGGGGCGTGCATAAGCGCACCAACGTGCCTACCATCCCTGTCCTATTGTTTCTCTTATTCTTTTATTTTCTTATATGTACCCATTTCATGTATTCACAACTATGTATACACTTATACTTATTATCTTGTAAACAATTGGCAAATCAAATAAACAAATAAATAAATAAAAAATAAAAATTCATGGGACATATCTTTCCTTGTTTCCATACATCACCTCTAGGTTTCTTTGAATAACACTTGGCAGGAATGGATGTGACCTTCTGGATAAAGGATTCATAGAAAGGTTGGAACTGCAAGACATTTGGAATTATTTGATGGGAGTCTTGCTATGCTATGATGATCACCTTTGATGATATTTTATAAAATTCAGCATTGAACAGGATTGAAACTTGTTCTAAGACTTCCTTACCTGCACTTTATTCCCTGCTAAGTAGATTGCAGTGTGAAGTATCATGCCTGGTCTAAAATGAATTTCATTTTGCTTTGGGCAGCCATATCACATTGCCTTAGGTACACATCAGACAGCACAGGGCAGTCTCCTTCATTATGGGGAAGTTTATTTGCAAGTATGGTGTGTGTGTGTGTGTGTGTGTGTGTGTGTGTGTGTATGGGTGTGTGTATGGGTGTGTATGGATGTGGGCATGGGTGTGTTTGTATCTGTGTCTGTGGGTAAGTGGGTGGGTGGGACAGAACCAATAGATGTATGGGATATAAGAACCATGGTGGCTCAGTTATTAGAATGCAGTATTGCAGGGCTAACTCACTGTTCACTTCAGGAGTTCAATTCTGAGCAGCTGAAGTTGAATCAGTCTTTCATCCTTTTGAAGTCAGTAAATGAGGACCCAGATTGTTTGGGCAATATACTGACTCTGTAAAATGTAAAATGTTCTTGTAAGGTACTGAATCTCAGAGTCTTTCAAACTTTGGTTTTGCTGAACAGGACAGACCACTTTGGAATGTCTAAACCCAGGTACTGGATAAATTCAGAAAACTGATAACTCTAGGATAGAGAACATTATCCTTCTCACTTGTCCAAAAGTATTGTAGAAAATATCTGCTGGACACAAAAAGCAAAAATATGTAGCAAAAATTAAAGCAATGCAGCTTGACAGAAATGACTGGATATGTTATGAGTCTCATTTTGTAGATCCATGTTGAGAACCAGAGTTTCTTAAGTAGTAGCGAGTTTTTATTGTACATTTGAAAAAGAATGCATTGTGTAATTATGGGGGTAAATGCATATTTAAGCAAGATATCCTATTGGTCCTCCTTATATGCCTAAATAACTACTTATTCATTTATTCATCTTTTTCCAATGCAATCAAGACTTTTGATTTTCTGGAAGAATTCTGATTATGCAGAAGTCTTTGGAACCAATATAATAAATAAGAAATTTAATAGCTATTTCCACCTGAACATTCTGAGTCACAGTATCACCCATGGACATAGCAGTGGGATTGCTACTATCCAATCAATAGAGAACATTGAGGCTGTATGCTTCAGTGTCTAGCACTATTTTCTGGCTTGGCCAGATGACTGAATATGTGCTCTAAATATTTGTGGCCAAGAATTAATGTGACCCATAAATGTAGAACTGAAAATGAGATAGCTTCTTTTTCTATCTGAGTTGGTTTAAATATAAGGCTTTATTTAAATATTCCAAAGAATAGAAATATCTAAACTGTTCTTGCTTCATAAAAAAAAAGTTCTCAATTCATCAGGATTAGTATCTGGCAGAACGTCTCTTGCCTTGCAGAGATCTAAATAAGCCATGTCAGAATTGCTAATCAGGAATCATTTAAATGCAATGAAAACATTTGACTTTTTTCTCAACATACGTCCACACAAAAATCAACACCATGACAAAATCCCCAATTAAAACTTCAAAAAAGGCAGCTCAATGATATCTCTTCCCTTGATTGGCAATTTCTATTCACTGGATGCAATACTGTTGAAGACCATTACAACATATGCTTACTAGAAATCAAAAGAGCCATCAAACTATATGTATCAATAAAAACTCCCCAAACCAGGAAAAACAAATTACCCATAACAATAAGGAAGCTTCAATCCAAAAAGAGATCACTTTGGCAAAAAAACAAATCTGGTCACATTGCCAACTTCAAAAGCTGATACAAAAATCTATGCCACCAGATAAAAATTGAACGCACTAATTAAACATTAAAAATTAAACAAGAGGAAAACCTTCTATGCACAAATTCCACCTGTGCTTTCTACAATTTTGTAAACAACAAACTAAAAGACTCAAGGTCCATCCCACGCCTGAAAGGTCCTAATGGTAAAGACTTCAATGACGACACCATCAAAGCAAACCTCCTTAACACATTCTTTGGCTCAGTATTTGTAAACAGCAATGGATCAAGCCCAGTACTTCCTAGTCGAACCATAAACAACTACAATGATCTAATACATATCGATGTTACAGAAGAAATTGTTGAAAAAGCACTATGCAATCTAAAACCATCTCTATCTATTGGACCGGATGGAATATGTGCCTTCTTCATAATCTTTGAAAAATCTTTCAGGACCAGCTCCTTGACAAAACTATGGTCACAAGCCACAGTCATCCCCATCTTCAAAAAGGGAGACCCCAGCCTAGTTGAAAATTACAGACCAATCTCCTTATGCTGCATCACCTGTAAAGTCATGGAATCAATTATTAACCAATCCATTATCGTCCACTTAGAGACAAACAACCTACTATCTCATAAACAATTTGGTTTCAGAAAAAAACTATCCTGTAATCTGCAACTCTTACACTGCAAAAATATATGGATTACACAACTTGATCAGGGCAAAGCAATAGACGCAATCTACATAGACTTCTGTAAAGCCTTTGATTCAGTGGTACACGACAAACTACTCCTGAAACTAAAATCTTATTGTATCTCTGGACACCGGCATAACTGGATAGAAGCATTCCTGTCAAACAGACAACAAATGGTCAAAATTGGGAGCATCCTATCAAATTCTGTATCTGTCAACAGTGGTGTCCCCCAAGGCAGTATTTTAGGACCAACTCTTTTCATACTCTACATAAATGACCTCTGTGGTCATATTAAGAGCAACTGTGTTCTCTTAGCTGATGGTGTAAAGCTATTCAACACCACAGACAATACTACTACCCTCCAAAAAGACCTTGACTATGTATCAGAATGGTCAAACAAATGGCGACTTCAAATCTCAACAAATAAATGCTCTGTCTTACATATTGGCAGAAAAAAATCAGAAAATAAAATACAAGCTAAATAGTCAAGACCTTGTTGAGGATCCAAACTTTGTCAAGGACCTTGGAGCACTCATCTCAAATGATCTAAGTGCTAAAGCCCACTGTAACTACATAGACAAAAAGGCATTAAGAGTTGTTAATCTAATCCTACGTAGCTTCTTCTCTGGTAATATCACACTACTAACTAGAGCATACAAAACATTTGCTAGACCTATACTTGAATACAGCTCATTAGTCCGGAACCCATATCATGTATCTGATATTAACACAATTGAAAAAGTCCAGAAATATTTCACCAGAAGAGTTCTCCACTCCTCTACTCATTGCAGAATATCTTATGCCACCAGACTTCAAACTCTAGACCTAGAAAACCTAGAACTACGCTGCCTCCGGTCCGATCTAAATATAGTATATAAAATCATACATTGCAATGTCCTACCTGCAAATGAATACTTCAGCTTTAATCATAACAATACAAGAGCACACAATAGATACAAACTCAAGGTAAACCGCACCAAACTTGACTTCAGAAAATATGACTTCAGCAACAGAGTGGTCAATGTCTGGAATACTCTACCTGACTCTGTGGTTTCTTCCCCAAACCCCAAAAACTTTAACCTTAGACTGTCTACTATTGACCTCACCCCCTTCCTAAGAGGCCTGTAGGGGACGTGCATAAGTGCACCAATCGTGCCTACCATCCCTGTCCTATTGTTTTTTTTTCTTTTTCTTATAAGTATCTATTTCATGTATTCAAAACTATATTTATTCTTATACCTGTATCTTGTAAGCGATTGACAAATCAAATAAATACTAAATATCCTGGTGTGTCTCTCCATCATTCTCAGTCATTGTATATTCATTTGATCTCCTGAAGGAGTTGGGTAAGGGAAGGAAGATAAGAACTAGATTTTCCATCAGGATTTTTGAGGTGTAAGAAACTGTAGGTATGATATATATTGCAGGCTCCTGTGTGTCAGTGACTTTCCTTCAATGTCAGATCCCTAATATCTCAACTTTGGAGAATGTATAGCCAAAGAATTCCAATGAAGGCCAATATGGCAACATAATGTGTTCTTTGAATAGTTGAAGGAAAGACTCCAAGTAACTGTCATATTTGTCTGCTTTTTACAGTCATCAATGAAGTGTGAATGCCACCAAGTCCTGCAATTACTTCACAAACAGTGTTTTGAAAATTCTTTACTACTGATGAGATACTTTGGAACAAACTGATATTGCTATTTTATTACTTCAGGCTGCTGTGTGTTTATATTTTTGATATTGTATGTGTTCTGTCTCTTTATTGCAAGCCTTGCAGAATCACATATGTGAGATGGACAGATATATAAATTGATTAAACAAACTCAAACAAATAAATAAATGCTGCTATTCCATGGGGTACAACCTGTAGGTCTGTAGGGGATGGGCTGTTGAATGAATCTCAGATCAAAAGCTTTTTAGTAATTATGTAAAGTAACAGCTGTAACAGTGCTATACAAAGAACAAATTAGAATGTATCTTGAATATTTATTGGTTGATATTTCACCCACCACCAATACATTTTTTGTGGCAAGTACATGTCTTATCTAGAATTTGAATTGTTTCATGTAATATTGACTAATCAGTACTTTTCTTTCCAATTATTCCAGAAAAATTAGTATTTGTTAGGATTTAAACTTATTTATATACTAACTCTTAATTAAGAGAAAGTTTGATAGCATGTTTAAGACATCAAGCTAGAAACTAGAAAAGCACAAGTTTTAGTTCTGCCTTAAGACTTTGTCTAGTTAGAGGAGTATGGACCAGTCACTCTCTCTCAACCCTTGAAAGGAGACACAACTTCTGAAAAATATTGTCAAGAAAACTGTAGGATTATCTAGGTAGTCTCCCAGAATCAAACATGATTGAACAGAAGAAAAAAAGTTTTAGGAGAGATAGTAGGCCAATTAAAGTAATTGTCATTTTTGATAGATACAACATATTTCCTAATACAACATATTTCCTGAGAACTTTCTTTTCTTTTGAATTCATTAATACAATGCTCCATTTGACAAAATAACTTTTTTTCAATTAGTGGAAATTACTTTGTTCATGTTTGCTTGAGTTTATGGTGATGAAATTACTGCAAGGGACAATAAAAAAAAATGGAAATGAAAAACCTAGGATGAGACAAAAAGGAACCAGGCCATGTAGGGCTTTGTATGTGCATCTTGAATTAAACCTTAAACTCTGCCCTTAACCAATACAGCGTCTAAGTGCTACATTGATAAACTTACTCAATCCAATTAATATCTGGGACATTGCAGTGAAAGTTACTGTGGTGCAGTGGTTAAGGTGTTGGATTAGATACAGGGAAGTTAGTGTCCACCATCAGCTGTAGAAGCTTACTAGCTTCAGTAGCTGGACAGAAGAACAATTATAGAGAAAACATAAATTATCAAAAACATCTGCAAAAAATAAAAAAAAACTTCCTAGTTATCCTCATCTGCAGAAGTAGTGATAGCAAATTGGAAACAATTATAAAATTGTCCATACCAACCAAGTGCTCCACTACAAAATAACAACTCAATCTCCCACAAGACAAGCTGTGGAAGCTTTTTATAGATGAGTACAAACATATTGCAGAAACCCTGAACAGCAAAAAAGAAAAAGAAGGAAAACACAATAAAAATTATTTTTTAAAAAAGAAAAAGAATAAGAAAGAAAAAAGAAAGAAAGGAAACAGATAATTTACACAATATTTTTCAACAAAATAGATATTGATGTAGTTTTATCAAAAAGGGTCTGACCACTCTACTAATATAGAACAACCAACACAAGCTGGAAAAGGATAACACTTCCATCCATCAAAACCTTCTCAGAAACTTCAAGCAGACTATTGTCACATTGCAGACAAACCTGAAACATTCTAAGTAAAACAAAAGACTTATACCCCAGAAAAAAATAGAGTTATCTATAACCTATAGTCTAAGAACTGCAACAACCATTGTGTAGGATAAATAGGCAGAAGACTAGCACAGAACATCCTTGAACACCAACAGCCAGAAGACATGATGATTTCAAAACACATGGGTAGATTCAATTGGGAAACTGAGGATCCTAGGCTAAGCTAAATACAAACATGCTGGAGAACTCCTGGAAGCCTGGTACTAAAACAAATTGACATAATTTGTTTTAGTACCAGGCACATAGACACAAACAACATCTACAGACCATTCAAAAGTACCTTATGATTCCTGACTCTTGACGAATGTATCTTTTCTTTTATGTATACTGAGAGCACTTACACTAAGATGAATTCCTTGTGTGTCCAATCACACTTGGCCAATAAAGAATTCCATTCCATTCCATTCCATTCCATCCCATCCTATCCCATCCCATCCCATCCCATCCCATTCCATTCCATTCCATTCTATTCTATTCCATTCTATTCTATTCTATTCTATTCTATTCTATTCTATTCTATAAGAGACAATCAAAAACCAAACCTGAAACAAAAAGACCAAAAGACCTCTTCACTAGCAATCAACAACCAGATGAATAGAGATTAACACCAAGATTAACATTAGACCAACAATCAAGAAGCAAACAATATCCCAATCAATGAGTTATCAATTAAAGAAAACAAGCTAGCAGTAAATAACCCAATCATAAAATCATCAAGACCATCCCCACCAACACTGAAAGGGCAAGTGATTAACATATAATCCTGACAATTATGACAACTCATAAAACATTTTGTATACATGTTTTATAGTTGACTATAATATCAGAGCAATCCCTGCTTACCACTAGCACTAATGAGGTCATCTAATGAAATGGTCTTCAAGAAAACAACCAAGCTTAAAGACCACCAAAGACCTCACAGTTCAACCCACTGTTACAAATATTTTCTTCTATGAATAGCTTTCTCTCAGCCCAACCTACTTTACAGGGTTGCTGTGTAGAAAAATAGGTAAAGGAAGCACTGTGTGTGCCATCTTGAGAATCTGAATGAAAGGTAAAAAAATATATGTCAAGCAAATAAAAATATATAATTTGGGCCAATTAAAGTCATATCCTCATAAAAATCATTGCAATGAAGTAATTGTATGACAATCTGGCATGAGACACTCTTGTAAGAGTTTCATGGTCCAGAAAGGCCTGGAACTGGCATACCAGCAGAGCTGGGCAAAGACCCCATCATTATCTGTCTGTTGCTTGAGCTACAGCATGACTCCAGGAAGGCACAGAAATCATGGATCAGATACTTTAGTATATTATAGCCCAAATATACATACTCACATCATCGTCTTTATTACTTTTCTATTTCTGTTTCAAATCCAGTTGATGAAATGTATTTTAATTTTGTGCTTTTATATCATTCTAAAACATCTCTACTGTAAATATTGAAACCACTTAGAATTTTTGACTTACCACAATGTTTGGTTGAGTAGTGAGTCTACAAGACTGAAAAACCTTGTAAACATAAACCAGTTGAACGGCTATCACTTTTTGTTAGCATTATATATTTTAATTTTAATTTTTTTTTACAACACACACACAAAGACACATAAGTAAGGCAGGAGTGATTTATTTCAATATGTGTTACTCTATTAGCAGCTTTTCATAATTATACCAATATGAACTTTTGATAGTTTGATTTGAATTTTATTTTTTATTTAAAGTTTGGAAGATATGATTTTGTAGATAATTTTTATAAAATGGGTGAAATTATTTATACTTCATAGATGGCACAAACAATTGTTAAATAGAAACCAAAAGGAAGAAGATAAGGTTGTCCATTTTGTGTTTATTTTAAATTTGGAAATATTAAATATGCACATAAAAAAAGAAGATTGTGGATGCAAAGACATATAAATTAAGAGATTAAGTTAAAGAAATGATACATTAGCAGACTTTAATATTAACAAAAGAGAAAGATATTAAGAAAAAATACTGAAGATATAAGTTCAAATGCAATTGATTAATAACATGGGTTTAAGATTCAAAAGAAGTTAAAATTCTTGAGAATTATTCTGTCAAACATGAATTATATGTTATTTCAACATAACTGTTGTAAGACATGGAATTAAGTTAAAAGATATTAAGATAGAATAAAGTATAATTATCATTCTTTGGAAGAATGTGGTTAAGATTAAAGTTTTATTTAAAATGTTATTTTTATTTAAGACGATACCTGTTTTGAAAACTGATATACTATTTAAATAATGGTAATATCTATTATATGCCATCCATATATTTGTATAGAAAGGAAAATCCCCAACATTTCCACTCAAAATATAGAGTTTGTTATATACTCGCCGTATAAGACGACCCCTCACTTGGAGGCATGTTTTCAGGGCAAAAAAGTCATCTTATACGCCGGCAAATACGGTAATGACATCTAGGAAGCAGACAAGAAGGAAGCAAGTGTTCCCAAGCAGTTTTTCTCAACCTCAGCAACTTTAAGGTGTCTGAACTTCAATTCCCAGCATGCAGGCTGGGGAATTCTGGGAGCTGAAGTCCAGACATCTTAATCTTGCTAAGGATGAGAAGCACTAAGATAGAAAAGGCGGGAGAAGAAGATGATTCAGCCTGTGTGCTTTATGCAGAATATATGATATGCTGGGCAACAAGGAAAGGAAGAAGTGATTCAGTGGAAACAACAAGGAACTTGGAGAAGCCTTCTAGGATTATGGAAAGAATGTTAAAGTTTCCTTACAATTGTAGCAACTTTATTTTCCAGTCTTCATAAGGCTTCCTAACGTTTAAGTCTTCATAACGTTTAAGAATCGCCGTTGAATTCAGAGCTTTTGCTGAAACTCACATGTAGTTCTACCTACTAAAAGGGCAATCAATGGCTGGAATATATTTGAATCCTCTGCATGTTAAATGGGGTTTGGTATAATAGGGTTAACTATGATTTCTGTAGTAAAAGTTTCTGTGAGAGGCATTGGCAAAAGTATGGAAGTAGTGACTCTGTTACCACGCCAGTGAGTCACACAGCATGACTCACTTGACACAAAGCCACATACTGATTTCATTATTATATTCATATAATACTTGTTACAGTATGCCTATGCCACAACACTTGCGATAAATTGATCGAAAGTACCCGATACAACTCTGAATATACAGAGACTGCAAATGATAATAAACACAAGCCTGAAAACTACGAGTCTTGGATCGGCACTTTAATACAAACTTACTCGTGCTTCGCACCCATTTAAAACATGCACCGAAGACGCCTCCCAATGAGCAACGCTCCAAAGCGCCTCGGAGTTCAAGCTCTGCGGAATTCCGCTAAACGCTTTTCCTGTCAGGAACCGGTGCGAACTTGCGCGAAACCCACAGAGGCTTTAGAGACCGAACCGCGGTCTCGCAAGTGGCCTTCCCGGCTCAAGCGGGTCTCTTGCCTTAGCTCGACTGGCCGGGAAAGGAGCTACTGACCTGGCATTATGCCGGCAAGGCGGGAAGCGTCTTTGTCCCGCAGCTGGCGAGCCCTGCCTTCCGCGCTGCCTCGGGGCGTCTCTCGAGCCTTCCGAGAAGCTAGGAGGCCCCCGGCCGCGCGGCTCTGATTAAAGGACGGCCTCGTCCTCGCGGCTTTCCTGCAAGCCTACCAGAAGCTGCGGAGGAGGAAGTGGGATAGGAGCCGCCACCCGGCCAGCAAGTTTCTTTCCTCCCCGCTTGTCCTCCCAAGACCTGGCCTGGGGATTGGAAAAGCCGAGTTGAAACTCTCGCATTCCGCCTCGCGGCTGGCTCTGAAGCGTTGCTGTTTTGGATTTACAGAGAGAGAGAGAGAAACGGAATTCTGTTCCTTCTTTAAGCTTGTTTAAGGCTTGTTTAGGAGACAAACTATGTACCGTATTTGCTGGCGTATAAGACGAGCCCCCAACATTTCCACTCAAAATATAGTTTGTTATATACTCGCCGTATAAGACGACCCCCCCACTTGGAGGCATGTTTTTCAGGGCAAAAAAGTCGTCTTATACGCCGGCAAATACGGTACTATTTAAATAATGGTAATATCTATTATATGCCATCCATATATTTGTATAGAAAGGAAAATCTATCCAAGTTACAGTAGTATGCAAAGAAAAGAAGAGGAATGGATTTACCAGATTTGAAATAATACTTTGCTGTTTGCTACTTAATTTGGATGAGTGACCTGGGGGTTGCTAAGAAATATAAATATGAAGATTTTAGCCTGTGAAAGACACAATCTGAGATTTGGATGGAATGACTACAAAAGGTATGAGAAAGCTAATTTTAATCATATTAATTTTTTTAAATTAAAAAAATGTCAGGTAGGCCATTTGAAAGTATGGAATAAATGCAAATCTAAGTTGTAGCTCTCAATAGAAGAAGAATTTTATAGATGAGAAATTATTTGTAAAACTTTTTTATTGTCATAGAGTAAGGTAATTGTAATTATATTTGTATTTTCTGCAAAAGACATCAGAAGCCTTTTTTTTTTTTTTTACTTTTTCTATCTCTGGTCTATTTTCTTTTTCTCTTTCTTTTATCTGTTTTCTTTATTCTGTATTAGTGTTTGTTAGTTTTTAAACTTAATTTTAAAACTTTTAATAACATTTATATAAGAAAAGATGGCTATAGGTGAAATGTGGCTGTTCAGCACCTTTTAAAATTAGGATAATACTCTGAGTATGCTGTTTAATTGTATGTCTCTATAAATATGTTTCCCAATAACAGTGATGATTTTAGAATTGTATGAATTGCTTTTAATTAAGATTCTCAGATAGTTTTTATAAGGCTTCATTAGTTTGTGAATATTGCTGAAAGTTTAAATTATAAGAAATTATTAGAAAGTGCATCATGACTACATCCTTTTCTCCTTCTTAGAAACAGTTCTAAGAAGTACGTGTAAATCTTATATACATTTATGCCAAAATATTAAACTAATATACTTTGCTCTTTATAGAAACACACTTCAAATGAAATCTTATGCATACAAAACATGAACAACATGAATAAAAAACAATAACCCAAAATGAACTCCCAAGCATCAATAAAAGTTGCAAGATCCAATCTGGATCAGTCACTGGGACCAGAGATTTAGTCTTCTGATCTTTTGGACTCAGGCTGGAGCTCATCCTCAGGGAACTTCTCTCTAGAAGTGTGTGTGTTTTGGGCTATTCTATGTGTCATATTTATGTGGTGCCTTCCTATTGGTTGATTGGGTGTGTTGATGGCTGGTGATTGGTTTCCTTCTGCTGCCAAGTACTTGGTCCCTAAGAATCTGATAAGCTGGTGATAAGTCAGCACTCCTGTTTGCCTGACAAGAACCCATATTCCAGACGTAGAATAGCCTAAAGCACACATTATGGTAGACAGAAATTCCCTGAGCATGAGTCCAAAAACTAGAAGACTAAATCTCTGGTTGCAGTGTCCAACTCAGACTGGGTCTTGCAACATTATTCTAAGACATGTATATTTGCCTTCATTCATTATCAGTAACAGTAATTGATGAAACCAATAAGTTCTAAAGGTTTCACATGAGATGGAATCCTAATAAAGTAAATTTTCTTGTAATTACATTAACCTATGTGAAGTGATATAGATTTACTTCAACAAAGCAACTTATTTTATTTACCACAACAAAGAGCCCATTCATTTGTTTCTGGAGCAGTTTGAGTAGCCATGTGGTTAGTTGCTGCTATATGCATATTTTGCAAATTTTAACTTATTTAACACTATCTGTAATAATAATGGTGCAAACAAACATTTAATTGGGTTTATGTAAAAACTGTAAAACAAATGAACATTTAAACATATTAAAATTATTATCACTTTATAATCATTTTTAACTATTAATCAAATAAGACAATGAAGGGAAACCCACACTAATATGACAAAGAAAGGAAAAAGAGACAAATATGATTTTATTTATAAGTAAAGTAGAACATTTTTATACTTTTACTGTATCTCTTTTAATATTATAAATTATTATTACTTATCTGTTTCTCTCTCTGCAGTAGTTCATTTTGGATCTTGTGGCTTAGTTGTTTTGCATTTGTTACTCAAATCTTTGTCACTCAGCACTTCAATTTAGCATCACAGTATTTTCTTTAGAATGCATATTGTTCAAAATACAATTGTGAAAGAAAGAAGAGGATATATTAGACATATCTTACAGCTGCCTAGCTTGTCTAATTCAGATATGCCAGAATCTACGGTGTGTTGATAATTTCTGAATTGAAATTTTAAAAGAATTTCAAATTTAAGTTATGGCAACTTTGACAAGCAAACTTAAGTCATGTTATATTAATACAATGTTATATTTTAAATAGAAATTTGGAAGACTAGATAACATTTTAGAGTGAATGGAAGAACAGTAATAGCAATAGCACTTAGACTTATATTCCACTTCACAGTGCTTTACAGCCCTCTCTAAGCAGTTTACAGAATCAGCATATTGCCCCTAACAATCTGGGTCCTTTTACTGTCTTCAGAGGAAGGAAGGCTGAGTCAAACTTGAGCTGCTTAGAATCAAACTCCTGGAGTGAGCAGTAAGTTAGTCTGGAATGCTGCATTCTAACTACTGCGCCAAAAAATATTTTTCACAGAATAGCAATGCATGATGGTAAATTTGAAGAAAAATCAAGAGTGAGATGTAAAAAGTCAGAGTACTACTTTTTAAATCCACCAATCAATGCAATCACTTTTTGATAGAATAGACCAAAGGATTTTAAAATGCTTACTAAAATAGTCTGCAATATCTCATCCTTTGATGGTACCTTCCTTTATTTTTTAATTTTGATTAGTAAAGGCCTAAAACAAATGTGTATGTTTTAGAAAATATTTGTTCAGAAACATCAGTTGCATGATAGCTCCAGTGCTACTTATAGATATGGGTTCCTCTTTCCTAATGATTCTGGTCTGAAACTTGGGATCTCCTGGATGTACAGCTCCTAGTAGAAGAGCAAATGGAAACCACAGCTAGGTTTCCTGGTCACAGCTTCAGTTGTCATGCCAATGGTGACCCACATCACCAGGATTGCTACAAGCCACATGCTATGGATTATTTTTAGTGTTTAACCCTGAGCAAATATTGGTGAGTCTAAGTGCTGATTAATTTTCATGGAAACTAAATCAATGGTAAAGGAATGAATTAGAGAATCAATCATCAGAATCTATCACCTTGCTACTGCTCTGAACCAAACTCTAAATTGCTACAAGCCAAATACTATGGATTATTTTTAGAGTTTAACCCTGAGAAAGTATTGGTGAGACTTTTTCAGATCCTATTTTTATACATTTGCATTGTTGGTGGATATATTTCAAGGGAATTCTCATCCTCATAGAGATTTTTATATGTAGGGGGATAGAAACTATGCCTGTATTTTCCTAGAGTCACTTTTAGAATATCCTGCTATGTGCCTTGCTTTCCCTGATTATTTCCAGATTTGAGGGTCATGCAAATAAATTCAATGTACAGTATCTCCTAAGGGACATTCACTTATATTTAAGATTGGTCACCTTTACTAAACCATACAATTATATAAAGTTCCCTGGTTTATATGTCTTGTTTGATAATGGATTTCTGTAGCACTTTATTCTCTTTTTTCTATTTCTAATGCTGGTCAAAGTTTGCAATAAAGGAAACAATCCATCTCAAAGTAATTATTATTGAATTAAATCTATAATAATGATGGTTTAATGCTAAAAGCATGACATGTTCTTTTCAGTAATCCCTTTTATTGGATTATTCATACTACACAAAAAAAGAAATAAAAGAAAGAAGAAAGGTTAGTTTCAGATTGTACTATATGATTATGAAATATAGGTTGTATGTAGCTGAAGTGGTAAAATCCAATCATATTTTCACAACTACAGTTAACCTTGTAGATAAATTGCTTCAGAACAAGCTCAGTTAAATTCAAGTGACTTTTCAGATTAGCTCTATGCTGAAGTCAGTTAAAAGATAATTAAGCCATGCTTTGTTATCAATATGCACAACAAAACAAAAATTGATTAATAGTATTGCAGAAATGGTTTGCTACTGACCCCAAAAATGTGGTATCCAAATTTCCATCATAGTTCTCGTGGTGAAAATAAGCCATATTACATATAACATAGTACAACCTATTTAGAACAATTTATGGAATCCAAGATATCAAAAGATAAATTCACTCAATGGTATTTTAAGCATGATGTCAACAATTCAGCTTGGGAGATAAAAATAAGAAAATATACTTTTGAAAGAATTTTCTGAAACTAGCTAGTTTTCAGGCTATGCAGCACCAGATATAATGTATTGTTTGTAAACCAATTAATACTCTAAAGTAAATATACATATTTTTAGAGCTACATCAATGTTGTTAGTAATTCCTCTTAAATGCATATATCATCTCCCTGCTTTAGCTTTCTCTTTCTCCCATCCCTGCCATAGTCATTATTCCATGTCCATTGAGTTATGCAATTCTTATTAGGCTGTTAGGATTTTTAGAAGTTTCACAAAATTGGGTGTGGGAGGGAATCCCTTTTTAACAACATCTAGGTTGATGGAGCAGCTATGCATTCCATATTGAAATATTTTATCACAGCTTCTATTTGTAATTACGATATAGAAGTCTTTTTATTGTATTAAATAAATAGTGCACTTGTTTTTCTTCCATTCAGTGATGTTTGATTCTCAGAAACTGCCAGACAAATCCCTGAAGTTTTCTTGGCATGGATTTTCTGAAGGTGTTTGCCATTGCCTTTTCCTTACAGCTGGGAGATAGTGAATAACCCAAGGTCACCCAACCTTCTGCCGAAGGCAGCCTAAACCTCAGAGTTTCCTGGTTTCTAGACTGATGCTTTAACCACTACATCAAACTGATTCTCTTAAGTAGTGCATTTAAAATTATTTAAATGATGGAAAGGTCAAAACAGGCCAACAGGTAAGTAAATGAACAACTCAACCAGTGGAGTTGAAGAACTAGAAAATGTAATCTTTTCAGTTCCCCCTTTATTCTTCCCTTCTCTGTCTCTTCCTCCTATTTCACAGAATGTTTTTTGTATGTGCCAAAGTGCACTGCCATCCAGCTGAGAGTACAAGTAAGTGTAGTTAATTGCCTAGTTGGCTTGAGTTCTATCTGTCAATTTCTCCATTAATTTAATTTAAGTATTTCTAGCATGTGATCAGCAGTGCCTGTGGCTGTAAGTCAGGCAATATGTTCCCTGATGGTCCCATGTTACTTCACTATCATATATGTATTTGTGTGTATTTTATACACACAAAAAAGCCACTTTGCATATGCAGAAATTGATCTCAGTTGCATTGTCCATTTTTCTGCTGAACTGATTTAATTTGATGTCTTGCAACTGGGTATGTATAAAACTATTACTGCTACTCGATTATCTGAGGCTCAGAGAGGCAAATGATAAAAATGCATTTTGCAAAGTGCACTTTCTTGGAAATCGTATGATGTGTGGAAAAAAACAAGATTAAATACGATAAGGCTATATATCTCTACATTACCTAAGCAACGTATGTTATTTACTAATGTTTATGGGAAAATGTGGATTAATTCTAAAACAACATTTTGTACAAGTAGAATTAAGAATAGGATAAATAATACTATCTGCCTTGGCCTGGGAATTTTAGCTCTCATAAAATTTGTATTTACTGATCTATGGTATCCAATATGGAATGTGCATTTGATTCAATGTGCAAGCTGTCACCATTCAATTCCTTATAGCTCAAGATCAAATCTATTTGTTTCTGTCCATCAAATGTACCAGGGAGGATTGGAATGCCTTTGAATCATTTCACTATCAGCCTTCCTAATGACTATTACTCTTTTTATGGAACAGCATTCCTCTTAAAATCTGAATGGCCTTAGTCCTACTAAGTCATTAAAGTCATTAAAAATTGACAGCAACATGCCTTGGGGTGTTCTGTCTTGTTGAGTGGGTATATGTTTTTCTGGTTAATGAGTTTATTGTTCCATGGTGAATAAGCAGAAATTATTTTGCTGTGGCATACTTGTTTTTCTATTTTTTTCAATCTTATTTGCAGATCTGTAAACTGCACAGAGAATTAAGTACAATCTCAGTAAAAAAGAGAGAGTGAGTTTAAACTGGAGTATCTGAATAAGCAATCTAATTTATATAATAAAAATAATTCAGATTGAAAATACAATTCACCAAAATGATTTGATTTGGATTTTTGAAATGAATTGGAATTTAAAAGCTACATTATGTTCAACAAATATTTCTGCTTATATCAAATTATTAAATCATAATAATTTAATGACTAAAAGATTTAAAGCCAGTCAGGAATTCAGTCCAAGTCAATTATTTCATTCTTTTAGGTATATGAGTGAATGTAATGACATGGTGGCAGCCTAGTGGTGAAGATTCTCGCTTCCCACTCAGAAGGTTGAGAATTCAATCCTAGGTAATGGCAGATGTTTCTCTCCTAGGGTGCAAAGAAAAAATATCTGCTGTGAATTCTGTGTGGCATCAGGAAGGTGATCCAGCCAATAAACACTCATCTAATCTATCTAATCTATCTAACTATCTAATCAGTCAGCTTTACCCTAAATTAAGAGATTACATGGGTGTAAAAAAAAGGAAAGTATCTGAGTGAATCTCTTGAGTTAAATTTCCAAATCAACCTTTGTGTGTTAATATAATTACTAAATCATTTCTAGAATTTTGATGGAAAAAAAGACTTTAAAATATGTTTTCTTTCAAAAAACATGTTTTATCTTTTTGGTCTTTCAAAAGCTTTTTTATCAGTATATGATCAGTACCAAGTTGGCTATACACCAACCTATATCTCCACATTTAATTTTGTTTCTTATGTGAAGACTATTACCATTATCATTCCATTGTGTTGCTTTCAATCTATTTCATTATCTACTCTAGGACTTTAGCTATAACATTTGGGGAACTGAGGCATTTCAAGTCAGCATAGACTCCTGATGACTGCCTGGTCAAGTCCCTGCAGTTTTTGAAGGTGGTAAGGATTAGTACTGATATCAGATTGGTCCAAATCGAGATATAAACTCTTTAGTAATGTATACTGAAAGTTTAGGGCTGGGTCTCTTTAGATGTACCTATTCTAATGAATACATTAACTAATTTACCTGCAACAACTTTGGTATTAGCTATTAGGTGGCATAATCACATATAGAAAAAATATACTGATTCTCTATCTGATTTTGATAAGGATCCATATCCATGACAATCTGGAAAATAAGGTAGGACAATGGATTTATTTTCTTGGGAACTTTGTCCTTTAGATTTTATATATTGTCATTATTGACAGATTGAAGAGGAATTTTGGATTCTTGATCATTCCTGACCAAAACAATATGTCTGTAAGAAAGACTCCAAAGGTTTTATTGTTTATATAATTGAGGAAAGAGTTTATAAGTGAATTTCAGTAAGTCTGTTCTACAATTCTATGGAATTATAACTTAATTCACTTTTTTCCAGTGACAGATTTTACTCTGATATGGTATAAAATTCACTTTATTTGACTTGCTGCTTTTGAATCCAAATTTTAATTGGTAGAATTTTTTTCTAGTTCATACAAACATTCTAGTGATGGCCTCCAGATGCGCTCTGAGTATGTTTAGTTTAGTCTTACTAAAGCTTGGGCTATTTATTTATTTTTTGGTAGCTTTGAAACAGTCTTGACTCTTGTTGACTGCCTGGACAAATCTCTGCAGTTTTTTCTTGACGAGAGTTATTATTATTTTTGGAAGAGGCCTTGCTGTTTCCTCTTTCCTCTGACAGACAGAGAGAGGAAGAAAAAAAAGTGGGTGGGTGGGGGGGAGGAGGAGAGAGTGGCCCAAAGTCACCTGGGGGATTTGTGCCTAAAAAGTGACTAGAACTCTTGGTCTTCTAGTATCTAGCCTGAAATCTTAGTCACTACACCAAAGTCTTTGGGACTAATACAAGTCAGATATTAAAGTATGATAGATAAAAGATTTTATTTTTTAAGGTAAAGGTGAACTGTGTAGATACAAGGTAGGAAAAGTATGGGACTGTCATAGCATTTCCCCAGCTTCAAATTAAAGTTTGGAATCCTAGAAGAAGAAGAAAGAAAACACAGTTAATTGAACCTAAATAACTTCTGTTAGATAGCTGCTATTTTTGTAGAATCAGGTAAAATGTTTAATCTGAATTTGAGAAAAATTTGTCTTTGCTTTCTGTGTTGTGCTGAAGTCTTGTTTATTTTCTTTCTGTAAAGTTATAGAACTTGGTGTTAAATTCAGTCAGCGTTCACTATTCAGGCTATATTCATGACTTAAATATATAGAGATAAAAATCATGCAATCTGCAATATGAATCTGAAACTAAACTGGTATCATTGTAGTTGTTCTTGCAAAGAAATGCCACTTACAACAGACGATCTTGTACTCTGGCTGGATGATTATATTTTTCTTTGTGTTTTTTCTTATTTATTTGCAAGTGTTGTAGTGAGGATCAGGATAGTATAATTTATGTCCCTACATAGAATGTTTGCATTTTAACATTTAAAGTTTAAATTTCCTTTTAATTTCATCTTCCTTTCTTTTTTAATAAAAATATAATTTAATGTTCTTGGTAGGAGAAAGTAAATATAGAAATGACATAATAATTTTATGGATGACTTTAAAAGGCAATTAAATTAATTTCTTGAAGGATGAAGGCTATGAGCCATGATATCTAAATCATATTTTTATGTTCTCTTGTAGTACACTTCTGAATACTAGATATTGCAAGTAATAACCAAGACAAATATGACTCTAAAATAAATTATAGGATTTCCAACTGCTTTGATATGGTTGAAAACAAAATGCTGACATAAGCTTATATATCGTATAAGATTTTCATATACATGGACTACATGAAACAAACAATTCTGTAATAAATGAAAAGCAGAAACCGTTATGTTGGTATCGTGATCTTCTTGATATGAAAACAGCTTTCTCTTTTATTTGAAAAATTAGATAACTTATCCAGAAAACTTCTTACTCCATTTAATTCAGCTAAGTTTTAAAAGCATATTTAAGTGATTAAAAAAAAAGAATTAGTCCCTAATTAGGACTAAAGAAATTAAATTCAGAAATATTTATAGAATTACATGTGTTCAACAGATGAATACCAAAACTGATTGTTCACATATAATGCTATAATTCTAGCTGTATGGTCCTTGATATTCTGACAATTGAACATTTTGTTATTGAATATACAGTGTTAGGTTTCTTTTATTTAAGAATTTGGTATCATTTTATTTTATGAATACATCTGTGGGTTAGTGCTCTTTGGGCTGCTTATGGTAATCTCAGTGAATATAATTGGATACATAGTGGAAACAATCCAATAATATAATAGAAGAAAAAATGACTATTTTAAAGACAGGCTGAAATGACATTTTGTTTTTATTGATGGCAGACAATTTCTTATAGGGTGGTATAGAGTGAACATCATACATCAAAGTGAATGTTACAGTTATTATCATAGAAAGTGTTTGTAAGCAAGACAGCTCTAGGGATGTCAGTCACTCCAGCAAAAGATAAGTAACACCATTTGAAAATGTATTAAACTGAGTAATAAAATCACAACTGGGAAAACTGAATGGAAGCAGCTGGTTCCTTCAGTTGGCTTGTCATGGAAGTCAAACCAGACACTTTGTTTGAGTCTAGAATAACTCTTACTAACAATAGTTAACGTCTCTAGTGTGTTTTTCGCTAGAGATTGTTAGTAAACTATTGCAGTTTGCTGGCACTGTTCTTGTTATAGTATTAAAATGTCATATTTAATCAGTTAGTATGTTATTAGTTACATTTTAATCACCTCCTATTTAGAAAAAACAGGAAGCCACATTACATTGAGTTAAATCAGTGCTTCACTTAGCTAAATATTGTTAATTTAAGACTATTTTTCAATCCTTTATGAACTGAGCCAGCATGTATATCGTATTCCTCACCTTTAAGCTATAATCTTCCTTTTGTTTTGTTTTTTGAATTTGGTACCTGCTCAGATTTTTTAGAACGGAAATGTTTAACATTCTAAAATTAAGATTAGCCCTTTTAGTCCATATAAGCCAAAATGCTAAAATTCTTGTATATTTGTTTTTGCATAAAAGCCTTAACGAATGATTAATTGTGTGCTATTAAGTCAGTGTCTACTGTTAGAAACCATACAGATAAAATTTACCCAGGTCAATCTGTTCCCAGCTTGTTCCTCAGATTGTCCAATAATGTATCATGGTTAATGAACAATGCCTTGTTTATATTAGTTGGCATTTTTCTGTATCTGGATGGACTATAACTAAAGTTAAAAATTTTCTGTGTAGTAATAGTAAATTCTGATAGCTAATCAACTTTTAAAAATGAAAAGTGAAATAAAACAGAAGATTTAAAACGTGAAGTTAAAACCCAGGATCCTTAAGAAAATGAACTGCCAAGAGGAAAATATACGCTCAGTGCTTTCTGACCAGAATCTTCAAGGCTCCCCTTCCCAGATGGGTTCATGGCTATCCAAAAGCTATCTTGGGTCATTCCTAAGTGCTTCCGTTCAAATCCATGAAGTAGCACTGTCAAAGTATCAGCTTTGGCAGCAAAATCAGCAGATTGTCAGCACAAGAGAAAAATTCCTTTACCATTCAACAGCCATCTTGGTGAGAAATACTGTATTGTAACAGTTATATCTATCTTCATCTAGATTTTTATGAGCCAAAGATTAATATCTATAAACTCTATAATATTTATAAACTTTGTGAAGACGTGAAGAGTATATCTCTGTTCTTATATCTATACTATACTACATACACTATATCCCAGTGACAAATCAGAAAGTGGTCAAAGTCATAATAATAAATACAACTACTACAATAAAAGGGTATTAGTCAACTCAAAACAAATAAAATAGAAAATAAGTTTTCTTTACGTAATTAACTTACAGTTGAGTAGTTTAAAATGTTTCTTTCAATTTAGGGGTGTTTTAAAAAAGGTGGATTGTTTTGTGTATTTTCTGAAAAGCAGTTGGTAATGTTTTCGGAAAACCTTGCACAAAGATGAATACCCTTGTATTTCGTGCAACCATACATTCTCACCTATATCCAGAAGAGAGATAAATTTGGAAACTTAATAATGACTGCAGCAAAAGAAAGCAAAGATACTATCAATAGTGATAGGCACCTTGGGTGCAATCCCAAAACATCTAACGCATCATTTGAACAAATTTGTCAGCATTCCAGCAACCCTCCATTCCGCCCAATAACTCTTTGATAGGCATCTTCGCAAAGGTTCCTTTTATTTGGATAGTAACTGGCACAACTGGGGAATCCCGAATCTGCTTTTTCTTTCTTTAAACCCTACTAGGGCTGCCAACCTAGATTTGGCTGGTTCAATGAAGCCTCTGGCTAAATTGGTATCGATGTATTTCCTCAACTCAGTCATCTTGGCTGCTGTCATGGAATACATCTTTGGTTTGGCAGTTTTGCCCCAGATTCTAATTCGATGGTGCAATCAGTGGCTTGATGAAGGGATAAAATATTGCATTTCTCTTCACTAAAAGACTCAGCCAAGTCCCTGTATTCTTTAGGGACCTGGGGCTCACTTGGAGGAGAGTCTGAAGTGGTGGCTGCTGTTTCTGGTTGTTGACCTCTGTTGGGTGGCAGTTTCTTTTTAGGAGGAACCGGGGACAGCGGGCCAACACCAATTATAATTTTACGGTATCTATCTCCCCATTTAATGATAGGGCCCATTTATCAAGCCAAGCAAGTCCCAATATAATAGATTCTGACATTTTTGGAACCACTACAAATTGTATAAGTTCATGATGTCTGCCTATCTCTAGTTTGATTAACCCTGTAATTTGGGTGGCTGGGACTCTTCCAATTAATGTTCCATCTACCTGTTCAAACTTGATTGGGTGGTTTAGGGCTTTAGTTTTTATCCCTAATTGTTCAACAATAGGGAGCCCAATAAGGCATCTGGTACACCCGGTATCTATTACTGCTTCTACCTCCCCTGTCTCCACAGTCTCAGTCACCACCAACTTCACTTTAACTGTAAAAGGGGGAATGGCAGGACTCACCATGGGGGTCCTCTTTTTCATTTGCCTTTTCAGGAAGGGTTTCTTTGGCAGGAGATTCTTCATTTTCTTCTGTGGGGAAGGGAGCCTCTACAGCATGCCTGGCAAATCGGCTGGTGTTTGGAGGCACTCATGGAGCTCTTTGGCTTCTGGCAGCTGTACTAGGTCTTGGTTGTGGAACAGGTGCAGGAGCCAGACATTTGGCTGATCTATGACCAGCCTGGCCACATTGATAGCACTTTATAATCCTTGTAGGTTGGATAGGAGCAGCTTCAGCAGGTTTAGTCAGAGGGTATCTGGCCAAAGTTCTCCTAGGAGGGCCCTCAGAGGAAGGTTTTTGGTGTGGGTGGATTTCCCTATCCAGCCTAATGGACATGGCATACCAGTCCTGTAGTTGCCCTGATATTCCTCTGATGCTACAGACTTTTCTGACTTCTGGATCAATAGCTTATTTAAAATAGTGCAGAAGTATTCTGTCTGGTCAATTCATGAGGTTGCTTGTGATCTGACTAAAGTCCCATACAAAGTCTTTTAAGGGTTGATTACCATGCTTCATTTCCATTATTTTATCTTCACTTTTTATCTTTGCCTATTCTGCCAGGGTTTTCAAACCTAGCCCTGAGCAGCTCAACAAATGTGTCAGCATCATTTAGTTTGGGCGTGTCTTCATATGGTAGCTGGGCCACGCAAGCAGAAGCATCCTCCTCATTCATCCCATCTGTGATTGTGGAAACTAGGTCACGATCTGTTGCATAGTGGTTTCCAAATTTATCTATATGTGACCAGATCTGGGTGAGAACGTAAGCAAAATTTCAGGCTGTCCGTCAAAAGTTGCTCTGAAGATTAGTAGGTCTGGTCTAGGGGGAGAGGGATTGCCATAGTGACCACTAGCTGGAAAATTGCTGAGCTGGAGCAGGCTGAAGGAGGAGGTCCTGCAGGAGTACCTGAGGGGATGCTGAGCTGGGACTTGATGTGTGGTTGGTGTATTCTGCAGGAAGGGTCCCTGCAGGGCTACTCTGAGGGGCAGCTGGATTGGAATCTGTTGAATAGGGGTCTCCTGCTTCTCTTCACCATGCTGGGAAAGGAGGGATGGCTGCATCCTGCTGCCTAAGTTGATCCCATTGCTGAGCCAGGATTGCTGCTGCTCCTTGAGGCCATGGTGGTCCTGAACCAGATGGTGAACTGGTGCTGGCATCCACTGGCATTGCACCCACCCCTGACCAGGATAGAATCCCCACTCTGGAGGAATACTCTTCACAAGGGGTAACTTCCCCACTGGCTTTGGAGGGGGAGGAATTGGGGTTTGTAACAAACCAAATGTCAGCTGCATCTGCTGTCCTTTTCTTGCTTCTTGGCCTGCCGTGCTGAGCTGATTCTCCGGCCACCTCTGGCCGATGCCATGATGGTTCCACTGCCAAGTCTTGGACTAGGGAAAATGAACGTGACTGAGTTAGGGCCTAGCTCAGCTGGAAAAGTTGTGGCTGTGAGACATAACTTCCCACTTTCAGTTGCTGGAATTACTCTGAGGTTCCTACCAATGACTGGCTATGGCAATAGGTTCCAGACTTGAGAGTTGTCTGATTCAAAAGCCCCTCTGCTTCTCCACTCTGGCTCGTGGGTCGACCTCAGAGGCTGGAGTAGGAAAGATGTTCAGGCAGCTTCTCCTCTAATCCCATCTCTGGATTCAGCTCAGTATGGCAGCTTTTCCATGAATCCAGTTCCTTGGGCTGAGTGCAGTGGTGGTATTCTACCAGTTCGGCCTGGTTCTGCCAAGCCACAGAGCTGCGATGAACAGCGGAGACCAAACCGGTTCTCTCTGCCACTCTGCTCTTGGGCCCACCTGCCCGCTCAGCCTCCCATACTCACCTTTATCCTCTGAATTTGAAGGGCAGCTGCTTTGCGTGGCATAGAAGAGTGCCATGTGGCAGCTGCTGATGTGACAGGGATCATACAGGCTTGCAGGAGGTGAGTTACAACACCTCTGCGCCTGCGCAAATGCCTCTGTGCCTGCACAAAGTGTGTGTTTGGCATACAAAGTGTATGCATGCATGCAAAGCGTGCCCACCAAGCCACACCCACCAAACCGGTAACAAATATTTGAATCCCACCACTGGCTGAGTGCCTAGCCTCTGTCTTTCCTCTGCAGCTTCCATTGCTTGCACAAATTCTTCAGAAGGAGGACACGGGGTCTCAATTAGTTCTCTGGTATCCAGTCCCACCGGTCCTTCTATATATTCCTCCCTTTCTTTCATCTTCGCTGAGTCTTTGCACTGGTCCAGCTTTGGCTCAGTACTGGGAATCAGGACCCTGGACAGCCCCCTTTTGGGGTGGTGGTGTTTGTTTAGAGATTCAGGATAATTTCAGCATTCCAGCAACCCTCCATTCCACCCAATAACTCTTTGACAGACATCTTCTCAAAGGTTCCTTTTTACTTGGATAGTAATGGGCACAACTGGGGAATCCCAAATCTGAAAGTTCTGGACTTCCTTACAATAAGTAAAAATTACAAATCCATCCCCTGCACCCATCATCACATCACATGGCCCGATCACCATCTGTCCCAAATTAAGACTTCCTCTCACTTATGTGCAAAACAACCTGACCTTGAATCAGAAAAAGATTGTTGCTATGTCTAACTAGATATACTCCAATAAATTCCCCCTCTCACTTTCCCAGGATCAAATGTGGCAGCGTGGGAGCATCTGATCTCAATATGTCTTCCAAAGCTGACAAAAATTGACATTGACAAAAATTCCACCAGTCAATTGCAAAAGGCTTAGCTGAAACAGTTTATATACTGCAGTGGTACGTTAACACCATCAAATAACAATATCTGCCTATAGCAAGGACCCCATAGGTGAATAAAAATGCCAAATCCAATTTTAAGCTAACTATGACTGTTTATGTGACCAATCATAATAATTTATTAAATTTGTATGGGATCTGACTTCTAATGTCTCTGGGTGGTCCAGAACAACCAAAACAAAAACATAGCAATAAAACCAATAAAAAAAGAAAAGTCATAAAAGATAAAAGATGGCAAGAATGATAGACTGTATGCAGTGAAGCAAGAAGTCTCACGGTCCCTGACCTAGATGAACCTATTCTATGAGGCAGACGCTGCTATTGAGAACCTTAATTATTTGATGTCTTTTTTTTAAAGGATAGATGTTTTGCTTATATTGAAGTCAAAATATGCAGTAGGCCAATCATAAATCTGACACCTAAAAGCCCAATCATTATATATACTGTAATTGTCATTTCATTAAAATCTGGAATCTGTCTTTCTCATTAAGACAAAAATATTTACTATTTTATTAATTGGCTCAAAGCTGAAAGTTATTAGTATAACAATATATATATATATAAGTACATCTATAAATCTCATTAATTGAAAGTAATCTATAAATCAGGGTCAAAATAATTTTTTTTTATCAGCAGATGGATCATAATTATTTTCTGAATAGTTATTCATGTTAAACAACAGTTTCTGCAAGAGATGTGGAGGAGGGGTGGGGGAGGAAAGAAATAAGATTAGTCTGACTTGTTTTTGTTTAGCTGCCAGATGAATTTCTCTGATAACTTTCTACATTGAAAACGTACTGTATGTGTACTATACAAAATATAATTTCATCTTTTCAATTTAAGATTTCCAACATTCAATGAAAGATGCAAATTATGATTCTATTGTGTAGATTACAGATATTTTATAACTATGAGATTAAATTTTTAACTGAATGAAAATGAAATTGAAGCCACATGATAAGCAGCTTCAATTTCAAGCTTATATTCTAGCTTTAGTGATAAAATCTTAATGTATAATTTATTTCTCGGAAAGTTGCTGTAGGCTGATCTGCTCAATGATATAAAGAAAATGTAAATTATTTTTTGTGATAAATCCTAGGCAGGCTGACAGATTTTTGTTTACTTTCAAAACATGTGCCACATCTTCTTCATCTTGTTTACCAAGGTTTTCAAGTTGAATAATTCTTGTTTCAAATGAATAAACTACTATGGTGTGAAGATTTTTCTCATTAGATGCAGAAAATGGAATTTAAAGCTTAACCCTGGTGGTTCTAACCTACATATGAGCTGAAATTCTGACTAGAATTTATATATGATTATGTAAGTATATGTAACTAACATAAATTTAAATTCAAATTAATGAAAGAATTTGTATAAGGAAGTATGAAAGTATGTCACATTTCATCCTTACATCACTTAATACCATGCAATTACTGTCTTCTTTTCTTCTATTTAGTGATCATATAATAAAAAATGATTTGTTGTTGAATATTATTTCCAATCAATTGAATATGAGGACAGTATCCTATTAAACTCTAAATTGCTTTCTCTTTCTCTGTCTCTCTCTGTCTCTGTCTCTCTCTCTCTTTCTCTTCCTCCCTCCCCCTTCTCTCTGTCTGTCTGTATCTATGTCTATGTCTCTGTCAATGTTTCTATGTGTGGTCCCAGATCTTGTTCTTGAATGTAAATCAAACTTTCTACTGAATTTGGATAAAGATAAACATAGTTTCTCTCCCTTTCCTTTCCCCTTCTCACTCTCTTTTTCTCTGTCTCTCCACACGCACATGCGCGTGCACACCCACCTCCCCACCCCACCCCCCCCACACCTCATATATCTTATCAGATAAGAACATAGCATGGTTGGACACCCGTATGATATGCCTGCCATTATGCCATATATTAATATGCATTATCATTTTTAATTTCTCTACAAGGGTCTGCCTTTGAAGGGTATCTGGAAACTTCAGCTGAAATGCACTGGCATGAATTATGTATGTATATGTCTGGTAGAAAACAGGCAAATTGCACTGGTTATCAGTTTGTTTCCAAGTCCAATTCAAGGTACTGGTGTTCACCTTTAAAATTTGACATGATACGGGACTGGATTATTTGAGGAATGTCCTTTCCAGGATTTCATCTACCTGTCTCACTAGATTTTATAGAAAAGGCATTGTCCCATTACAGATTCCATTGTCTAGGGATCTACATCAATCAGGTCCTGGGAGGTGGCCTTTTTTTGCTATGGTCCCCATGCTATGGAATCCTTTCCTTCCTGAGGAGAGGATGACCTCATCGTCTCATTCTCATCCCTTAAGACATAATTGTGATAGCAAGCCTGGGGACTGCAAGTAAAGACTGAATTAGGTAGGTGGCTCCATTACTATTAATTCCATCTATTATTCCTTTGAACTGCTTTTATACATTGGAAGTATTTTTAATATTAATGATATTGATTTTATATATTTATTGCTTTAGTTTTGCTGTATACCACAGAGAGTCACTTGTTTGTGAGGTGGATGGTTCTATAAAATAGAGAAATAAAATAACTTATGTTTGAAAACAATGTTTTAAATATTTCCTAAACAGTGTCTATATATTTATATTAGCCTGGATTATTTATAATATATATAAATTATATCTATTTACCACTGTGAAAATGTAACCTTATGATAATAAGAGAATCAATCAAATATGTGATGGATAATATTGGAAGAAATATGTATATTGTTTTCAATGGGCAAAAGAGATAATGAGCATGGAATATTGGTATTTAAATGCTGAATAAAATATAAATTTCATGTTTTGTTTTGTGAGTTCAAATTGCTCATGAAGAATGCACTAGTAGTTACAGCCTAAAGCAAGATTATCTCTAGCTTTCATTATTTTTTTTCTGTGAAGAGCTAATGAAGAATCTTGTAGCCCTTGAGTTGTTCCCTTTCTTCCACAAATCACATATATACTAAACGGGTACTCTTTGCATACCTTTAGGCATTTGTTCAGTAGATAATGATGACAGGCCAATTTGTAGTATAGTTTGTGAAGCTTGAGGAAAGCAATAAAAAATAATATTTTTATTTATTATAGTACAATTGGGTGATGTTTAAAACTATCATGGAAAAGGAGTGGCAGTCCAACAGCTAGTTTTTCTAGTGTTAATAGCTAGTTCTTCTAGTGTTCTCTAAAGTTAGCATTTCATGAACTGAGATTGTACAAGCAGTTTTCAGATCCATGACTGATGGATCCTTTCCTTTGAGAACCTGAACATCTTTTTTTTTTTTTTTTTGCAATTTGACTTTTACATAATACCCATATTCCACAATTTATTTATATAAGGCCAGCTTGCCCAATACAGTCCTTGCTGAACAGGTTAGAGTTTTTCCTTTGATATGTTTGAATATGATGTTTCTTTTCTTTCACATGAGTATTTGAACTAAAATATTGGAAATATATTTAAAAGAAGCATTTCTTTTCCATGTCATTTCCAGAAACAACCAAATATTCTTAATGTGAAATTTAAATAGCAAGATTTTAAAATCTGAAATTTAACATACATGAGAAAGCACCTAATTCAACTTGGCTGATTTTGAAAGAAAAAAAATCATATTGGTCGATGTGAAATCTTCAGAAAACTTAGAAATCTTTCTTTTTCAGAAGTGGAAAAAATATTCAGTAGGCAACAGCAAATGATGCCTATTTCTGTAATAAAATCTCCTTCTCACTGGCAGACACTGATCCAAGATATTTCAGCATGAAAATAGTGCTTTTTCAGGGAAAATGGAAAGAGACCTTCTGCTAAGTTAATTGTAGTGCATGAGGGCATAGATAGATTGCAGTAAAAATGCTAGAGGGAATTGGTCTATTGAGTCAGGTGTAGAAATGTCTTGTCTACCTTGGTCTCAGCATTTCTATTGTGCTGTTTTGACTGGTGACTGTTTTTAATCCCAACATCCACCCCTTTCATCTGGTTTGAGCAGATAAAATGCTCTTATTTTGAATATACTGTATTTACCTATTTAGCTGTCCATCTCATAGATGTGACTCTGTATGGTGTAAAATAAAACCACATTAATGAAATTTAAAATTAAAAAGCACCAATACTTAAAAACATTCTATAACAAAGAGAAGCAGTAGGGATTACTAGTAACAGAGAGTTATTAGTGTAGACATTTTAATTTCTCCTCATGCCTCATTGTTATCGGACAGGCATTTAGACATTTTGACAACCCAGTTGGAGTCATGTGAAACAAGCCTAGAAATGTCCCTGTTCAAAAGTAGGAGGGATCAGTGGAAATAATTATAGAAAATTAAAAGAATGTTTCAGTACCCAATTCCCTAGTGCTGCTACTAAAGGAACTAAACAAAACCATTAATGTAATAATGGGCTATCAGCTACATTAATAACTTCTCATACTCTAGTTGTAGTGACAGTTATGAAAGATTCTCTTTCTCAGATAGTCAACTATCATGGTTCCTTTGCCAAATGAATGCATTTATGCATGTGAATACAAACACAATGCCATTAAAAGAAAAACAACAAGAATAAAAATATGATTGGATTCTTTTTTTAAAGTTATTTCAGTATTCCAGTCATGAAACATTGCTGCCAGTTGAACATACCAGCAGTTATAGATAGAAATAGCAGACTTGGGAAAAGTCAGTTACATGAAAGTATCATGGCAACATGATTTTGTTGTCAGAAGTAATTAGAAGAATATTGAGATAGTTTGGCAGTCAAGTTTGCTTGTTGGTCCCCAATCATTTGAAAATAGCCTAAGGGATAGAGAGTTCATTTGCTATAACCCAAACTGAAAGATGAGCACAGGAAACTGCACAGTATCAGGCACACAGCATCTTCACTATGAAAAGTCACATCTGGCAAAAATATTGCACATTAAAACTTGAAGACAAGTCCCAGACTCAATATTTTCTTGTCCCAGAAGAGATAACAATTGCTCAGTTTCATATTTTATACAAACATTAAAAAATAAAAGAAATCCTTCATCTGGTTAGTATCTGGATTGTGATAATTTGAGAATGGGAAGAGCAATAGAGTAGATTGGAAAGTTGGAAAAAGAAAGGCATATTGGAAGAAAGGAATGGCTAGCTATATTTGTTCTGTCGCCAGGAAAACTGCATGTATGTGTTCAGGAAATCACGAGCAGTCAAGCTTAATTCAAATAAGAATTTGCCTTACTTATGGCAAAATGTAAATTGTACATCATATAAAACAGTATGGGGCATGCATAGTCTACTGGGAAGTGAGCAAAAGGTGTATTTATAAGGAAGAAATAGGAAGATTTTTTTTGGGGGGGGAGGAGGAGGATTAAAATGAAATCTGTTTGTTTTCATCTTCAGCTAAAAAATTAAAGTCTTCCTTTACCCAAACGTATCTCTTTGTGACTACAAGGACCCAATTTTATGAGCAACAATATGGAAGCTGTGTTCCATCCCCCCCCCCCCCCCCCGGATGCTTTTGCAAGCATTAAGCACCAGGATTTCCTGGTTATTTTCATGTAAATAATAATTAAGCACTACTTTGCTGAATTTTTTCTTTTTTAAAAAAATCATACAAGAATATCCATCCCTTCAGCTAAAGCCAAGTCATATTTACATTTGGAAATGCAATCACCGTATGCTCTACTTTCTCTATCCATGCTGTTTCTCTCCATTTTTAATTTTCTTCTAAAACTAGAATTTCCCTCATCACGCCCCCCCTCTTTTCCCCCACATCAATGCCTTTAATAATTTCCATCCCACTACTTCAATTTTTCCTTAGTATTTATCATCTTTCAGCTTTAACTGACATCTCTCCATATCCACTTTACACACTGTGAAGTGTTACCCTCCTTTCTGCTCAAGATCTGTTGGCACTTCTTTTATTGTTAGATTTTCTCCCCACTGCTACTCCTCTATTGTCTCCTCCTTTTCAATCTTCTTTATCTGCTGGTGCTTCTGTTAGTCTTTTCCTTTTGGGGTTAGAGGAATCTCAGGTTCATGACAGTACTCTCAAGACTTATTTCTTTCTTTCTAAATCCTTTGTTCAAATTCTATTCTGCAGTATTGCTCTTGTACCTTCAGTGAAAGCTCTTAAACTTTTTCCAATGAAGGAAAGACAGAAAAAATGCATTAAACAACAGTTTGTGTCAAGCAGAATAGTTAGTACTTAACAGAATACTATATTCCAATTTTGTGGGATTTTGAAGAATCAGTGAAAATTGGAATATTTTAGACTTATCTTAAACTGAAGGTTTTTATTATTACATTTTTTTTTTCTGATTGTCCTGAATCAGAACAACAAGGTCCTGTCAAGTGAGATCTAATGTAAATATTTTTAAAGAAAGATTTTTCTTTAATGGGCACACAAAATGCAGTTTTAAGATAAGCTTCTTAAAAGTTCCTAGATGAAGACATGCTCCAAGAAATGTTAACATTTCTTCAATGTGGCAGAAATCTGAAGACTTACTTATTATTTTTTCTAATCAGACTGATTAAAGAGCCATTCAGATGTGGTTTAACAAATGGATATAAATGAATAAGAAGGAGACAGGAAAATAAAAATTGTAGGCATAACCCAAGAAATATTAAGTATTCATAATTCTCACTGTGTATCAAATACTTTGCCTTAACTATATTTAACCATTTAATCTTCTATTTATATATAAATTATATGCACAGTGAAAGAACTTACTCCTATACTGTACAGTATACATACTAAATAAAAATCCTTGTATTATTAATTCTGTGTACATGAAGATGTGTTGGGAAACTCCTGAAGGCTAGAAGGAGGGATCAAACAGGGAATTGGCTTTGAGTACTTGGAAAGCCATGAGGCATAAGCCTGACCCTCCCCCAATACATACACACACACCAAGATCCATGAAAGTTTATCTGTTTGTCCCAGGGGAAAACAAGCCATCTGGAGAGATTCTTGTAATATAGGTAGAAGTCAATAAAGTTGCTGACTTAAGCTATTCATGAGTGGCTCTGATTGCTTCTGCCTTACAGTACAGCATAATATGCTGTATACATGTTACATTTGTGTTTTTACTGACATTAGGTAGCAGTATTCACACTTCACTTACATTTGAAATAATGTTAATTTTTCAGTTTTGGTCAATGCTAGCCATCTTTGATAATGGATTTTATATTTTTTCTTGTCTATATTGTTTAGCAATTTCAAGCTATTAATATATTCAAAATAGAATAATGATCATTAATATGGAAAATTGATGACATAGAGATATCAAAGGGAATGTATACTTTACATATGTAACATGTACCACAAATATTTTTGGTGAGGTATATTATTGTGTCTAACATCCTACAATTGATCTCTTGGTCACTGAAAAAAGTATGTAAACATATCTTAAAAAAAGAAATATTTCTTGTATATACTCTATGATGAGAAATAAGTCCACATTCTGTGTATAATTAATCATTGACAAAGAAGAAATTTATATTTGTCCTTTCATTCATGTTTTTAAAGCCCACTTCAACAAAAGCTAAAGAAGCCTACTAGAATAAGAAGAATATTTTAAAAAAATCTATAATAGCTGGGCTTTTTAATGATTAACACAATTCATCATATTTGTTCCTTCTCATTAATGTATCATAAAAATTTCTCACTGCTCCAAGCAGTGTCATACTAATTTAGTCACTAACAAAATTATCAGCAGGAAAGAAGTTTTGATCCTTCTTCCCATTTAAGGATGGCCTTGTTCATTCAACAAAGACTAGCAACTTCTGCTATACTTGTTCTTGTTTTATGAAGCCTATTGGTTTATTTTCATTTCAACTGTTTTATAAAAATAAAAGAAAACAAAAACCATATAAATAAATTAAAACATACTCATATACTGTAATTAAATATTGGGTACAACAAAGTATACTTTCACTTTTGATTTTTTTAAACTTCACCTCCACAATTTAAAGCAGCATTTAATAACGAAAGGTATTTTAAAGTTTCAGTTTTAGAAAACTGAACAAAGGAACTGTTGAATGAGGTTATAATAGTATATTGTCTTGATTAATGCTATCAAGAAAAGCCATTTTCCTGGCACAATACATTAATGTATTTAATGTAATCTACACTTGGAGATATGCCAGTTGGAGGTATTCTGAAAACATGATTAAAAACAAAAAACAATTTGCAACCAGGTATGCAACATTTGTTTTGCATGAAATATAACTAATGTGCATATTTTGTTGGCATATTTTAATGTGCATTTGCTGGCATGAAATATAACTAATGTGCATATTTTGTTCAACAGTGTCTAGTACTGTATATGGATAATATAAATGCTTCCACAAATGGACTTAGGTGGTTTTAAAGCCAGATCACCTTCATAAAACCACCATATGTGACAGATGGAGTAGTGTCACAAATGTCTAGAGTACTTGAGATTCCAAATTTGTTGTTCATATGTTCAATTATGTGCTGTCAGTTTGAAACATCCGCTGTTTTGTTTATTTGTGAATGTTGCTGTTTTCTGCAACTGCACCAGAGCTCAACAAACTGAAGATACAATTTTCTCAGTGTCAATCTTTCACTTCTACTGCCAACATTTCCTGAAAAGTACTCCATTGGCTTCATGATATTTGAATGCTGGCACCCAACCACAGCAGCTACTTTGTCTATGTTAAGGAAAGTATCAGTTTAACCAAACTGAATGTCCTTCGGGGGACATGCTAATATCTTATAATGTCAGTATAATACACATACACATGTTTGTTCTGTATGGATATCTGTGTGTATACAGTGTGCTTGTGTGTGTGCATGTGCGTGCATATTTTCTTTTCTTTTTCCTTCTACGATCCTGTAGTCCCTTATTCAGATAGAGTTGGGCTGGTTGAATGGAGCTGGGTGTTTACAGGCCGGATGTTCTTCCTGATGCCTACATCGAGTTTGCAGCAGATATTTTCTCTTTGCACCATGAGAGAATAACATCTACAACTGCCTAGGATTGAACACAACCTTCCAATAGGAGATGGTATTTTCATTGTTAGGCTATCCACTGCATATACATAGGCACCACATGCACACAGACAGATACACATATACATACAAAGATAGAGACATACACATTCATATACATATGCAATTCCCTTCTCACCTCTATGGTGGCATGTATTTTCTTCAATCTTGGTCCTCTACCAGAGGCCTGGGACTTTTAGAGCTCTCACAGTATCTTAGTTGTTCCTGGCACAGCACTTTTTCGGAAAGAGAGCTCTGACAATTATTTCTCAGATTTGTTTAGTCACAGTGTCAAGTGTTCCTACCACCACTGGTGTATTTTAGCCTTTACTTTACAAATCCTTTCTAGTTCTAGTTCTTCTTTCAGGTCCTTGTCCTTCTCTAGCTTCTTATGTTCTTTCTTCCAGATATTGCTGTCACTTGTCATTGCTACGTCTGTCACCACTGCTATCTTCTGCTCCTTGTCTATTTCTACAGTGTCTGGTAATTGGTCATTACCAATCAGTCTGCCTGGGTCTGGAACTCATGCAGAACTTAGTCCTCTTTTTCTCCCTGACCTTTCCAACTCCTGTACAGTCTCTGACTATTGACTTCAAGTGGAAACTTCCCTAGTTTGTGAGGAGCTTCCAACCTCCAATGGCAGCTTCCATATGCTCCTTTGGCCAGGTCATTATATTGTGAGCAATGACTAGTAGAGCTGACTCTAATAATTTGGTGGTACTTGAATATGACTGTCTTAAGAGCTTAGATTTAATTAGGATAAATATATTGTATCTTTACATTTGGTATCTTTAGAATGTAAAATTGTAAATGGTATAAAAACTTTTTGAGATGAATAAATATATTAGTATGACATGGAACAAAGAATGCAAACATTTTCATCACAGCTGATTGAACCCTTGAATCTTTCAAGGCCATGAAGGATGGCAAAGCTACGCGCATTGTAGCCCATTGTATATGGAAAATGAGTAAATATGAATGTTAACTATATAAATAAATCCCCTTTAAATCTTGCCATCTAAAGTTTTTAACTATGTTATATGTGAGCAGAGCTTTTATAAGAAGCTTTAAGTTCCAAAATGACATTTGACATATCATTTACTTTAACAAAAAATAACATTGATAGAAGAACAAATTAATGTCATTTGACAACAGTTATAAAAAATCAAAAGGAGGGGAAATACATGGATTTTAACCCTTTCCCTTTAAGAAAAAAAAAACCCTCCTTCAGAGACAGTAAGTCTAGGCGATCTGACAAGAATGTAATAAGGGTAGAAAAAAACAAAAGGAGATTTCTTCTAACTACCAGTTCTCCAAACTATTTAGAAAGTTAACAAGGGGTTCTATAGAACTGGTCAGAACTGGTACAATCCCACCCCTGGCTGGACAGCAATTAACTAGCCACGGACTTTGATATGTATACCATGTAATTATGCTTAATTAAAAACTTGTTTTCCCTAATAATTTCAGTTTTATACTCTCTCAATTGTTATTTTCTTCTTTCATACATTCCCCCTTTTTTTCATTATTTTATGTAGTTTCATATAAAATATCATTAATTATCTAGAGCAGAATGCATAGTGAACATTTTTTGAACATGAAAAAATTACACTGCAGAGTTTCCCAAATTGTGGGGTGTACCTCCCTTAGGGAGATGCTGACAGAGTTCAGAGGAAATTTGAAGACTCTTTTATTTATATTGCTGCAATTAATCCATCTTTCCAAAAGTTCCATTGTATTGTTTCCATTGTCCATTTCTGCTGATTTGATGTTTAGAATTTTAGGAGAGTGTATATGTTAAGCATAACTAACTTAACTCATTGTGGCAAAACATTTAGGAATACTTACTATATAAAATTGGCTCTCATTAGCACTTGGTTGGCAGACCACCAGAAGAATCAGGTGAGTAAATAGTTTGGGCCATTGAAACACTTGAAAATCACTGTTGCCAAGTTCATTAAAACACTAGAAGTTGTAGGCAATTATCTTGTTACTTACGTTGCAGTATCATTCTAGTATGAGAGCCAATTTGCTGTAGTGTCAAGAAACCTGGATACCATGAGTTCTAGTCAGCTGGGTGACCTTAATCCAGTCACCTTATCTTAGCCCTAGGAAAAAGGCAATAGCAAATCATTTCTGAAAAACCTTGCCAAGAAGACGGCAGGGACTTTTCCAGACATTTCCTAGATTGAATGAAAGGGGGAAAAAATCTAGTATTTCTATAGGATAAAAGGAAGCAAGTTTGGAAGGCAAAGGAAGCAAATTGCTTTGATAACATTAATTTCCAGTTGTTGTGGTATTATTATAAATAGAAAATATTCTAATTAATGAAATGTATTTTATAATACCTATTAATAAACTATAATATGATCATGTCCAATTCAATTCATTTATTATGTGATATTGGAATAAAATGTGTGATTTTATTCCCAAAAATGTGCTGTTTCCATTATTTCTTTCTCAGAAAAACATATATGAAGTAATTACTGCTTATAGAGAATTTCTTTTTTACTTGTTATCTTCATCCTTTAGCCTAATTAGAAGTAAGTAATTCTATTGGCACTTACATGCATAAATCTTACATTAAGATTCTTGTAACCTATTTGGTGTTTCAAACTAAAAGTTTTATTGCACTCTTATAATTAGCCAGTCTAGTAAGATCTACCTTCTCAATATTTGTGGTTTGTAAATCAGAAGGACTTCTTTTTTTCCCTTAGCATAGCTTTTTTAATGTATTTTTGCCAAGCATGTAGATTGTATTAGAGAAGTAATGCCTTTGAAAGATATTTTTGCATTTATAAATCATATACTGCATCAGAATCTGTCAAGACAAATATTCAAGATGGGATATTCTTTCTAACTTGCTCTTCAACATCGAAATAATTCATACAACGGTGTCAAAAAGGAATTGATTCAGCAAATAGCATGGAAATTTAGGGATGCAGATAGACCAGTAAGTACATCCTTCTCATTCCACCTGCAGCTTCTGAGTGCAGTGGGAAACAATATTTTTATTTATATTGAAGTTACACAATTTGCAGTCTAGGAATATAAATATATCCATTAGCAAAAGTTGAAAATTTACTATATTTTCCCCAGTCTTTTGGTCTGAAAAGAAATAGGGTCTTATGAATCTATAAATATGGCCACAGGGTTAATCTATATTTTTTTAAAACAAATAAACAAATGAACATGAACTACAGGTGAAACTCGAAAAATTAGAATATCATGCAAAAGTTCATTTATTTCAGTAATGCAACTTAAAAGATGAAACTAATATATGAGATAGACTGATTACATACAAAGCAAGATAGTTCAAGCCATGATTTGGCATAATTGTGAGGATTATGGCTTACAGCTCATGAAAACCCCAAATCCACACTCTCAGAAAATTAGAATATTACATGCAATCAATAAAACAAGGATTGTACATAGAACAATATCGGACCTCTGAAAAGTATAAGCATGCATATGTACTCAGTACTTGGTTTGGGCCCCTTTTGCAGCAATTACTGCCTCAATGTGGCATGGCATGGAAGCTATCAGCCTGTGGCACTGCTGAGGTGTTATGGAAGACCAGGATGCTTCAATAGTGGCCTTCAGCTCTTCTGCGTTGTTCGGTCTCATGTCTCTCATCTTTCTCTTGGCAATGCCCCAATGCCCCTATGGGGTTCAGGTCAGGTGAGTTTGCTGGCCAATCAAACACAGTAATCCCACGGTCATTGAACCAGGTTTTGCTGCTTTTGGCAGTGTGGGCAGGTGCCAAGTCCTGCTGAAAAATGAAGTCAGCATCCCCATAAAGCTTGTCTGTGGAAGGAAGCATGAAGTGCTCCAAAATCTCCTGGTAGACGGCTGCGTTGACCCTGGACTTAATGAAGCACAGCAGATGACATGGCTCCCCAAATCAATACAGACTGTGAAAACTTCATACTGGACTTCAAGCATCTTGCAGTGTGTGTCTCTCCATTCTTCCTCCAGACTCTGGGTCCTTGGTTTCCTAATGAGATGCAAAAGTTGCTCTCATCAGAAAAGACGACTTTGGGCCACTGAGCAACAGAAAAACAGTTCTGTTTTTCTTTAGCCCAGGTAAGACGCTTCTGATGTTGTTTGTTGTTTGTTGTTCAGGAACGGCTTGACAAGAGGAATACAACATTTGAAGCCCATGTCCAGGATCCATCTGTGTGTGGTGGCTTTTGATGCACTGACTCCAGCCTCAGTCCACTCCTTGTGAAAGTCCCCAACACTTTTGAATGGCCTTTTCCTGACAATCCTCTCCAGGTTGTGGTCATCCCTGCTGCTTGTGCACCTTTTTCTTCCACACTTTTTCCTTCCACATAACTTTCTATTAATGTGCTTTGATACATCACTTTGGGAACATCCACTTCTTTTGCAATTACTGTGTGAGGCTTTCCCTCTTTATGGAGGGTGTCAATGATGGTTTTCTGAACATTTGTCAGGTCAGCAGTCTTTCCCATGATTGTGATACCCACTGAACCAGACTGAGAGACCATTTAAAGGCCCAGGAATCCTTTGCAGGTATTATGGCTTAATTAGCTGATTAGAGTGGGACACTTTGAGCCTAGAATATTGAACCTTTTCACAATATTCTAATTTTCTGAGATTGTGGGTTTGGGGTTTTCATGAGCTGTAAACTATAATCACCACAATTATGACAAATCATGGCTTGAACTATCTTGCTTTGCAGGTAATGAGCCTATCCCATATATTAGGTTCACCGTTTAAGTTCCATTACTGAAATGAATGAACTTTTGCACGATATTCTAATTTTTCGAGTTTCACCTGTATTCAGATTTTGCTTAAAAAGCTGTACTAGTCTTCAATTTTTTTGTACAAAATGTCAAGAGATTTTGTCAATGGAGCAGCTCCGGGCAGGGGTGGGCATGGCTTGGTGGCCGTGGCAGGGGAAGGATGCTGTAAAATCTCCAGTCAGAGGGGGTATTTGCTGGTTCTCTGAACTGCTAAAAATTTCTGCTACCGGTTCTCCAGAACTGGTCAGAACCTGCTGAATACCACCTCTGGTTCCGGGCTATCAAGGGATTGAATATTGCTCATTATTTTTTCCAAAAGATTTGTATACAAATAGCTTCATTTGTGCAGTCATGGCCAAACATAAATCTTCATTTAAAATTGAAAATATCTTAACTTTTATTTAGACTTTTGAACTGATTTAACTGAACTCCTTATTGAGCAACTGAAAAAAAAAATCTAGAAGATATGCAGAAAACATATAAATGTTATGTTACATAATGCAAAAAAAAAAAAATCCCTACCTTTTGTTGATAAAAATGAGAGTGAGATGAATAAAATATTCAATGTGTGGTGTTTATTGAAATTCTTTCAATTTATTGAAACTGTTGTATTCATGGGTTAACTAAAATGTTAGGGCAAACACTTATTAAAAATAAATGACACTAAAATAAGTTTCATCATTTACAGTGCTGCTATCCAATGCCTACTGTATAAGCATAAATAAAACACTTGTAAAGTCAATTAGCTTATTTGCAAATACACATATAGGATAGCAGACTTAAAAAGTAGATTTTTAAGCATATATTCACATACTCTATATGTTTAAAGCTATCTTTTCTTTTTGTCTCACTATAACTGTTCTTCTAAGATAATTTCTTTTCCAATTTTTTCAAGATATTTTCTGGTGCACTCCCACCTATTTTCCCACCTATCCTGTGACAATGCCATTAACATTATCAGCCCCTGGAATAGGTGATAGGTGGACAAAAAATTCCAGATTCGGTTTAAACATCTGACTATGTGACCAACCATCCTCCTCCATGTCCTCATCATCATAATGTGCCACCTGACCTGCAACAACTCTTGGTTGTAAACTTCCATTGAATAATATGTAACATATTTAATGACAATAATAACTTAGAGAAAACAAAGCATAATTATAGAAATGATGTAATGAAAGATAAGACTGGCCCCAACCTTGATGGTCTTTCAAAAGACCCTGAAGACAAAGTTTTTCCAGTTGGCCAAGGGATTTCAGGGTAATACAAAATTCATCAAGGGAATTATCTCACTGTTGTTGCCAGATAAATGGGTGTTTATTGGCATTTTTTCAAGACACAACTGGACTTCCTTGTTTTTCTTTGAAGATGTTTCGCTCCTCATCCAAGAAGCTTCTTTAGCTCTGACCTGTTTGGATGAGAGGTGAAATGTCTTCAAAGTAAAACCAGGAAGTTGCCTTTTTAAAAAATCACCTTTGGGACAACCATCATCTGGATGACTGAGAATCTCCAGGGAGTGTATATTGTGTTTTGTATTTGGAGTGTTTTCTTCTCTAAGCTGCTTGGAGTCACCTTGTCTGAGTTGGGTATCTATATACATTTTTGTAACAATAAATAAATTTGTTTTATTAATTAACATGCAAAAGAATTTCATATTGTAGAACACTAGTTAGTAAAATTATTTAAGATTAAACCTAAATCATTATGACACCCAGATTTTTTCAACCAAGTGGCTTATAAACTTTTAGATAAATGAAATCTAATAGTCTCACAGCAAATTATAATAAAGCAAATACAAATATGATATTGGGGTGTTTGATCCTCAGGTGTTAGAAGTTCAGAATTCATTCCAGTTTGATGCTAATAATGTACTTTATAGTGACTATTTTTGAATTTCTCTGCATATATTTATTAGAGATTCCTTTTATTACCAAGAATTTGAAATTAATCTTGTTAGCATAGTTTTATATCAGACAACAGCTATCGTACATAAAAAATATATAAATAAGAATAGGAAGTTATATCATTTACTGATCTTGAATTTTGAAATGGATGCACAAAATTCACAAAAGCATTGTTTTTTTTAACCTTTCACATTAAACCATAAACCATAAATAAACCATTAAAGGATAAATAAAACCAATAGTCTATATTATGTCTTATGCTAACATGACATAAATTCAGTAATAGAGTATGCCAATTCAAGGAACCCATTGTCTTATGTTCCTTTGTTCTTTTGTTTTTTGTTGGATTTATATTCTATATTCAAGAGATCTTACACTGCTTTGTTCATATAAATATCTTCCTTTTTATACACTATTTTTTCTTTTTTGTTGTTGTTATTCTGAAGATATGTTGGTGTTTTGTTTCATTTTTTTTGTTTTACTATTTTGTATTTTATTTATTATGATAAAACAAGAAATTTAAATTAAAAAAAAAATAGATCAGAGAAACTTCTGTGGGGATATTCTTTTTTTTCCCCACAGCAATGAATTTCAATGTCTAAGGTCTTAAGACCTGGTCTCCCTAATCATCCTTCAACAACTTAATCAATATGCCATATAGATTGCTTTCTAGTAAGTCTGTTCTTCCTCTGTAGATATAGAAATGGACATTCATGTGAGTGAAAAGCTCAGAACAATGGCATAGGAGTAAAATTACCCATGCAAACAACTTAATTCAGATAAGATAGTAGGAAGGGAATTTTTTTTTAAAAAAAAGGAGGAATGTTTGAAATAAGAAGATGGCTTTATAACTATGAAATATTAACTTTTTATATTCCAATATAAGAAGAGTAGAAATGATTGTTCTAGTTGTACAGTCCTCATTAGGAAGGATAAGTTGGATTCAAGCTTTAAATCAAGAAGGAGAAGGAGAAGGAAAAAAGGAAGAAGAAAAGTTCTGTGTTGCAGATGATAAAAATTCATATTATAGTTCCAAAGATAGAGGGAAAAACCAATTTATTGTGATGCGAGTCATGAACTGACTGCTTTAATTTTTAACCTTAATAAAGAATAACAGAGAAATGAAAGTGTGTGTTTCATAATAAATGCTTTTGACTGAAAGAAAAATGTTCAATATAAGTATTCATCTATCACATTTTGTCACAGTGCAGACTTATATTATATTTTTTTCAATAATATGAAATGTTGATTTTGTCAGCACTTTTAGTATAAAACAGTTTCCTTAGGAAGTCAGCATTATAGTAAAGTATACATTTTGGTAATAAAGTCTTTAAATGTCTCTAAATATAATAAAAATATGTGAACTGGTGTTGGATTTTTAACATTTCTTTTTTCTTTTTGTAATTCTCAATTATTTCCAAAATTGTCCATGTTTAAAATAGTTACACTGGTTCTCAGAAAAATATATATTGCTTTATAGTTTGGAATTGTTTTCCTTTTTCTTATAAACATCAATAGACTTCTTGATCACCTCAGCATTTCTTTTTTGTCTTGTTTTCATGTAGCTAGCTGACAATCAATATATTGTGTATTTAATAAAGATTGAACATGGAAAACAGATAATCTTTCAGCTTTATTTCTGTCATTGGTACTATGGGGAAAAAACTTCAAAACAACTAAATCTTATTATTAAGATAAATGGTATATTCATAACATTTTCTAAAAATAGACTAGGACTTTTTGTCCTAAAGCAATATTTCAAAAGCAATGTTCTCAATATATATGTAAGATAGTGTGGAAGACATTTTTGAAGACTGTTTAGCAGACATTGTAACATTTTATATGATATGGTATTAAATAATAATTTTATAATTGATAAAAACAAATAATAGTTATTTGATTAATTTAAATGTTCTGGTAATATACTAAAATGCATGAAAATAGAGTTTCTCTACAATGAATAGATCAGTCTCCTGAAGACTGAAACTTGTAGGACTTATGACACAGGAGTCAAAATAATTCAAGCGATCATTCATATACTTGAGTGGACAGAAAATATACCATTTTCTGTTCCACCGAAGAAACAAAATATGTTAAACCAGTCCTGATCTGATTACCTTTTTTCCAGTATAAGAAAAGAAGCACTTCTTCCCCCCCAAAAAAGTGGGTGGAAATGTCTGTGCATCTTATACAGTGAATGTTGCCGGAGTCCAGCCACTCATCAGCCTCCATCCTTCAGTCTATGTCTCCCAGCAATTTTCCTTCTTGCAGCAAACAACAAACAACCTGATCAGCTTCAGCACAGACTGAAGCAGCTGATTGTCAGTTGGATTGGCCTCCCGATGATCAGCTGCTTCAGGCTTCAGGGATCACCATTGCTTATTGCCGTATCCATAATCCCATTTTTGACCTTCATGTGCCTCTTTTTTGGCCTCTGTGCACTCCATTTTTGGCTCATTCTGAACCCTGCTATCTGCTGTCATTCCGCTGTCTGCCGTCATATTATACACCAAATTTTAAGACTTGCTATTTGTTTATGGCGTTGAATTTTTCTGCCAATATTTCGAATGCAATGGGGAACAATAGGAGAGAGAGCAGAAATGCCCAGCTTGTTCTTTTATTGATATGAAAATTCTGCAGAATGTGTTCCTTTAATCATAGTCATAGTCTTTTTGCTACTGATCTATATGACTATGGTTTCTGAATTGTTTCCTTCTTTATTTTTTTAAATTTATATTTATTGCTTTAAAATAATGACAAAACAGGAGAAAAAGTAAAGCAAATCACAAAAAAATGCATGCATTTCCAAGAAAAGGAAAAATAGGTGATGTTTTATAAAAAATAAAAAAAGGAAAAAAGGAAACAATAACTTTAATAGTAAATATTTACAATTTTATATATGCTTACCTTATACAAATATTATTCAAGTGTGTATAAATTCCTAATACATTTATAGAACTATTGTGTTTTAATGTATTGTATTATTTATAATTAAGTCTCATATTTCACTATATGTTTTAACCATATTTTCACCTTTCTTTTAACTCCCAGGAAATTATATTTTATAATTGTTTTTATTTCCATATGTTTTATGATGTTGTAAACTGCTCAGTGTCATCTCACATCATGAAATGAGTGTCATATAAATTTAATAAATAAATATTATAATGATATAATTTAATAATAAGATCATATTAGTTACTTTTCCAGTTGTTGCAAACTAGAGAAGTATTTCAAGGGCTGTTGAGCTAAAGCTGTCCAAAGATGTTTCAGTGGTGCATTGTTACTTTCCCACTTGAAGTGGTACCTATTTATCTACTCACATTTCCATGCTTTTGAACTACTAGGTTTGCAGGAGCTAGGAAGAGGAAGAGAGTTCACCCATCATGTGATGCTCTGGTTTCAAACTGAGTCATCGCATTGCCCAACATTATATTATATGATACACTATATTAAAAAATCTATGTAGCCTAAATATAGACATTTTCAATTTTCTTTTTTATTTTGCTAGTTTTATCAAAAAACATTTGGAATTAGATTTTCTGTAAGGTTTTCACTTTTTAGCTAAACACACTGATTCTAGTTTTTAATAATTAAAATATTACATGTAAAGTATTCATTTGTATAAGTTAATATTTATACAATATATTACCATTTACTTAATTTTGATGACTAACATAAAATTATCATGTACAACAAACTAAAAATGCAAATTTTTCAGTTAACTAAAGACTGTTTTTTGAAGTAGCTGTTAACTATATAATGAACTTATATAATATTAAGCAGCTATCAATATAAAACAAATTTAGAGAATATTTGAAGTTAACATGCTTGGACAATGAAATATTATAGCAAAAATTGAAATGAATGTGCAGATTCCTTACATGCACATCAATAATAATATTAGATGTATTCCAATTAATGATGTAACAGCTGCCATCTTTTCCCTCTACATATATCAACTGGATTTTGAAGTTCAAACTATTTCTACAAATAGAAGGGTAATAATTTGTACTATTACATGCAGCACTAGCTGAAATAATTAAATCATTATTGTGAGAAGTCCCAATATTTCATTATACATATTTGGAGTAATTAAATCTGAGACCTCGGTTAGAGTCCTTTCATTTTATTGTACCTTGTATTCCTCTTTTTAAAAAAAAGTAAAATAAAAGCTTTCCCTAAGAGCTGTTTTCATTAATTATATGTTTGATATTCAAAAATACTGCCTGACACTTATAATTTTCTTTAAATTTTTATTATTGCTATTATGTCAGAATAAATTAGTTTTCTAATCTAATGAAAGATTACCACAGAAGTACTTGGCATTTACAAAAATGTTTCAGGAATATGAATTTTGAAAGGTTAGATTATGGCTTATGGGCAGTGAATTTGGGTGACTCAAGAATAAAACATAAAAGCCATAGCTTTCAAGGTCAAATGAATTAAAATATGGTTTTCAGACAACTTTAAGAGATAGATGTTATAAGCAGTGCTTTGTGGATTTTTTTTTTAAGCCTACAAGCATTAATATAGCATGTAAATCTCTGGATATCTGATATATGAAATAAAATTGAATGCTGCAATAGATTGAATAATTATTTTTATAGGATTTTTTTAGTGACTGTCCAGAGAATGCTGTAAAGCATTGTATGATAGTACATAAATCTAAATGCTATTGCTACCTTCAATATAGTTTTGATTCACCCTGCTTAGTTCATGCCAAGAATGAGATTACCAAGTGTCTTACAGATTGTCAGGATTCTGGCAGTTACTTCAATTAAATCATGAGCATCGAGATACACTTCCAAAACTAAAAAAGATGTATTTGAAGTTAACATTCTATGTCCGGCAGTTACCTGGGTGCATCAACTCTGAGATACATAATTCACTGTCACCCTTGACCCTGCTTTCTCCTCACCACCCACTCTGGGTGTATCATCCAACAAAAAACGTCCATAACCAAGAGTCATCAATCATGGTCTCCAATTAGATTTTTTCACAGCAGAAGCTTCAGTCATCTAATCAGTCTTTGAAGATAATATGAATGGAATGTACTTTCGATTCCACACTGCTGTCAGCTCTTTGAAACTTCCCCCCTTCTTTCTGTTGTCAAGTATAAAACATGTATACAAAATTTTCTATGAGTTGACATTTGGCTCCCCTCACTTCTTGAAGGTGAACTGTACAACACACACAAAATGAAATTGATTGCAGATGTGGAAGCTTATATTCACGACCTCCCCCCCAGGCTTGGTTGGATTTTCTGCATAAAACCTTGCTACAAGGTGATCGGCTTGGAATTCCTACTCTTTACCCATTATGCCTCTGATAAGGGGCAGCCCTTCCACTTGATTAAATATTGGAGTTGTCTCCTTTGCCACCTCGAATCGAGGATTCACTGTACCTCTTATGACCATGGGATCTGGGGCCTCAGCATTGATCCAACCATGGGTTTTAATAGGCTACTATGGAATACCAAGTGTATTTTTCCTAACAGTCGGGGAAACTTCAATTGCACTGTGACTAGATTGATGATCTTTAATATGGGGAATGGTCCCATGAACTTTGGCTCCAATTTCTTGCTAGGGAGTCTTAACCTCAGATATTTGGTGGAGAAATAGACCTTCTCCCCAAATTAGAATGGTTGTTGTGGGGCTCGGTGTTTGTCTGCCTGTCTCTTATAGGTCTGTGCTGCTTTTGATAGTGCTTTTTTGACATTCTCCCAAGTTCCTTTCAGCGTTGACATCTAATCAGTCAGGCTGACTGAGGAGGGTGGGTCCCTTGGATACTCAGGCATTGGGATAAACTGCATGCTGCTCACTACCCTGAAGGGGTTTGTCCCGTGCTACTGTGAACAGTATTATTGTATGCAACCTCTGTGAAAGTCAGGAGGACTGCCCAATTGGACTGCTGATAATTCATGTAGCACCTCAGATACTGCTCTGCCATGGTGTTCAATCTTTCTGCCCCCCCCCCATTGGTGCTTGGATGAAAGGCCGAGCTAAGATGACCCAATAGACTGCAGGAACTCCCTCCAAAATTTGGCTGTGAATTGGACCTCTCTGTATGAGATAATTCTCTGTGGTACTCCATGCAGGCAGTAGATGTGCTTCAGGAACAGCTTGGCTAACTGGCAGGCTGAGGGTAGTCTGTTGCAAGGTATGAAATGTGCCTGTTTGGAAAATAAGTCTGTTACAGTCCAGATCACCGGCAACCGCATTTTGAAGTCCATTACAATCTCTTCCCATGGCCTCGCTGGCTCTGCTACCATTTGTAGCAGTCCAGGAGATTATCCTGGTCATTTTTTCATTGCGACACAGATAGTGCAACTTTTCACATAACTGTCCACATCTTTCTTTATGCCAGGCTATCAGAACTGCCTCAAAGCCAAGTGTAAAGTCTTTAAGAACCTAAAGTGGCCTGCTGGTTTGGTGTCGTGGCTCCTCTGAAGAACTAGAGTGCGTAAGGATTCCAGGATGTAGAGTTTTGTCTCCTTCCATGCCAGGTCATCTCTTTTTGTCAAGGTGTGTTAATTGTTCTGGAACCGGGGGGTCTGCTAGCAGTTTGGTTTTGAGTTTCATAGTTAGGTTGTCTGCGGGTTGGCCTTGCCGATCACGGCGTTGTCATCTGGTGGTTACTTGAGCAGCTATTTGGGCTGTGGAGATGATGGCGTTTATGACCTCCTCCCTTTCACATTTGTACTGGGGAATCCAGTAGAGGGTGCCAGCCAGAAAGTTCCTTCCCCCTCTGGATGTGTTTTAGCACAAAGTTGAATTGGTTGAAGTATTGACCCCATTGGACCTGTTTAGGTAATAGTTTTCATAGGGTCCTAAGAGCTTCCAGGTTTTTATGGTCAGTTCAGACTTTGAATGGTCTCTGCCCCTCTTCCAGCAGGTGGTGCCAGGTTTGCAGTGCCAATCTCACTATGAAAGCCTCTTTTTCCCATGCAGCCTATCGTCTCTCTGTGTCCGTGAGCTTGTGGAAGGTGTAGGGGCCGGGCTGTAGGTTTCCTTGGTAATTTCGTTGGAGTAACACTGCTCCCACTGCCACATCACTGGCATCTGCTTGAATGACAAAGGGTTGTTCGTGGTGAGGATGCTTCAGTACTTGTTCTTTTGCAAACAGTTCTTTCAGTGTTTCAAATGCTTTTTGGCAGGTTAGGTCCCACTGTAGGGGTTGCCTCAGGTGGGGTTTCATCCCTGTCTTTAAGAGGTTCATCATGGGTTTGGCAAACCTCATGAAGGAAGGGGTGAATTGTCGGTAGAATTTTGCAAATCTTGGTGATTAATTAAGAGAGTTGGCTATCTGTCAGGATTCTGGCAGTTATTCCAATTAAGTCATGAGACTTGAGCCACACTCCCAAAACTAAAAAAGATTTATTTGAAGTTAACGTTCTACATCCAGCATTTACCTGGGTGCAGCCAACTCTGAGATATGTAATTCACTGTCACCCTTGAGCCTGCTTCCTCCCCCCGGGTATATCACCCAATGCAAAATGTCCATAACCAAGAGTCATCAATCATGCTCTCCAATTAGATTTTTTTGCGGCAGAAGCTTCAGTCATCTAATCAGTCTTTGAAGATAATATGAATGGAATGTACTTTCGATTCCACACTGCTGTCTGCTTTTTGAAACTCCCCCTCTTCTTTCTGTTGTCAAGTATAAAACGTGTATACAAAATGTTCTATGAGTTGACACAGGTTAGATAACAAATGTGCAATTTTGTATTACTCACCTTTGCTCTCACTTTTTTTAAAAAATATTTCCAATCAATACATATGAATGAATGAATGAATGAATGAATGAATGAATGAATGAATGAATGAATTCTTTATTGGCCAAGTGTGATTAAACACACAAGGAATTTGTCTTGATGCATGGGATCTCAGTGTACATAAAAAGAAAATATACATTCATCAAGAATCATAAGGTACAATACTGAATGATAGTCAATCATATAGGCAATCAAATCATACTAGGAAACAGTCAATATAAATTGTAAGGATACAAGCAACAATATTGCAGTCACACAGCCACAAGTGGGAGGAGATGGGTGATAAGAACAATGAGAAGATTAATAGTAATAGTAATGCAGACTTAGTAAATAGTGAATGGTAAATTGAATTGTTGATATCTTCTTTAATCTCACACCATTATACACAAGGATGAAAATATTTAATATCTAAAACTGTTTCGATACCATTTTTATAAAGTGATAAGTCTATTATTTAAAAACAGTGTACTGGATGTATTTGCCCAAAGAAATTTGTTTAAATTAAAATAAAAAAAATTGCCCCTGGATGGGCACATAATAAAAAACAAATGCAAACAATTTCTGATCTGTTACAGTGCCATGCCTTACACTTACAAGGTTATGGTTCCAGCAGATGGCACAAGCAACCAGAGAAGGCTGATTTCTCAATATGCATATAATAAGTGCTTCTGTCCTTGCTCCAAGGAAATTATACAAGTTTTCACTCATTATTTATTGTACTATCCAGTTCTGCTTCAGCATGTAGAAAATTTCTGGAGTCCCTCTTGATACAGAAATCATTTTGGCCTGTTTCATTTAAAATTAAATACTGTATCTAATGAATTTATTCAAGGAGACAATGCTATGGAAATTAGCAAGCTTTGCACAGGCTGCTGCTAAAGAGACAGAATATTTTATCAAAAGTTCCTAATGTTTTCTAATATTTTACTTACTGTAATAACACCATTTAAGTCTTTACTGATTTTTGTATTAATGTGTTTTATTAATGCTTGGCCACAGAAATAGTGTGTAGATGATTCTGTTGAGACAGAGATAGGCTGAGATTCACAGATTCCTGTTATTTAGTATTCACTGATAAACTCAACTAAATCAGGGCCACCTCTTCCAAGCTTATTTTCAAGAAGGAGGGAATGAGAATACTGTTAATACCAGCAAAGGAAAAACATAACAAAGATACAAGAGGGGTATGTGTTTAGTTCTGTTAAGAAGGAGTATCAGAATGTGGCATAAAAATCTGGTAGCAAAGAATGTTTTTGTTGACTGTAGATTTGTTAGCCCTATATTAAACATCCAATTCTATTGCTCATTTAAGTATTCAGTATTTGCTTTCATGTATTCCCCTGCGGCTTTGCTCCGCATTAGGAAGGCTTCTCACTGGGTGGTCGAATGCATCAAGAAAGACACCAGGCTGGTTCTAACTCGGGTGAGCTGCCCCGAGCACGAGCTCGGGAAGCTCTTTTATTAAAAACACACAGTGATACGTCACAAGCAGTGAACTCTATCCAATCATTATGTTACATGAGTAGAAATATTAGTGGACACATAGTAGCATCAAATCACAGTGTTATATGGTCAGTTTAGGGGGTACAAAGTAGCAAATCATCGCCTGCAGTCCAGTTAGTAGCCCATGGTGACGTGTTGTTGATTGATGTTCTTTGTTCCTGGTACACGCTTTCAGCCTACGTGAGGCCTTGAGGCCTTGAGGCCTGGTATGTACCGAAACTGTTGAAGCTGATTTATTACTGCATCTCCTCTGTTTTAGTTTTATACGAAGGAAATTCTTCTGGCTCTTCGTCACTGCCCATGCAAAAACTTGTGTGAGCGCACGCATCAGGGTCTTCTGAGGGTATGACTTTGTACAGAGGTTCCTTTTCCCAGAGGGCATTAACCTGTGCAATAGCGCGCTTTTCAGCTAGTAAGGAGAGACTATTGGAGATAGTGCGAATAAAAATTGGTAACACACACGGAAGAATAACGCATCCTGCAGCAATCATACCTATGAGAGCTACTATAGCCTGTAATCCTGGTAGTTTTGGGAACCAGGAACTAAAAATATTTTTAAGATTAATACCTTGGCATACTTGATCAGGATTATAGGTTAATTGTCGCATCTCAGTTGTTAATTTTGCTTCTACTTTGCCAACTTTATCAATTTGAAGACAACAATTTGTAAGATTAAACTTACCACACACCCCTCCTTCTTTGGCTAATATGTAATCTAAAGCTAAGCGATTTTGGTAGACAGCTGTGCGTAATTTGTCTGTAGCAGTCGCTAGAGTGTTTAAAGCCTTATCTATTCGTTGGCCTGCTAAATCTAAAACAGCTTGTAAACGAATGATTCTATTAATCATATATATGGAGGTTCTATACCCATAGGACCCGTCTTGGGCCCAAGTAGCCACGCCATTGGTGCAGACGATTCTTTCTTTCTTTCTTTCTTTTTTTAAAAAAACAAGTTTTATTTTCAAGACAAACAATACATAGATACACATAAAACAAAACATAAAAGCATAAAAATCTCTTATCTGAAAGTTGCTTAGTCCCGGTTAAAATTCTTGGTACAGACACAAATTCAAATTCATATTCATTTTACATACCATTTCATATCTTATTAACATTTTCTATTTTCTATATGTCTTCCTCTCCTTTAAATTTTCTCAATTTTATTTTATTTTATTTATCTCCTCTCAATTCATATCATAATATTTATTATTCTTTATCTGTTTTATTCCAGCCAGCCCTTTATTTTCCTTCTTTAAAAAAAAAAAAAAACTTCTCCTGCACACTATATGAAGTATGATGCCTTTATCTCTTTCCCCTACATTTATAATACTTAATATAAAACACATAACATATATTGGGATTCTGTCTGGTACATTCTAAAATTATACTATATTATCAAAAGTAATACAAATCTATTCATTAGTATTAATATTCATTCATATCTTAAACATTTAAATCATTACTTTTCAATTAAATCACATACTTTTATGGGAGCCCTATTTTCCATAGTTATATATTATATCCTCATCATATATTATAACTCATTATTTCATTAAAAAGTACCTCCTTCTTCTACTTCAATTCTCATTTCACAAAAATTTCGCTAGTATACCATATTCTAATCATTAATATTAACAATCATTTATATCTTAAACATTTTATCCATTTCAATTAAATATCATGCCTTTGTGGGAACACTTATGCTTTTCAAAGATTATTACCCCCCCACACACACACATCACAATCTTGAATTATGTTTCACAGTACTCCCTTTTCTTAACCAAAAATTTCACTAATTTATGTTAAATATTTTATCACATTTTAGGTTACATATTATTTCTAATTTTCTATGTTTACTTCTAAATACAAATATAAAAATGCAGTCTTATGTACCTTTCTAGAATCCCTTTAACCATAAAGCTTATCCATTATCTCTAAAAAAAATTGCTTCTTAACATCTTGCTCCCCACCATTAGGACTTCTCATCCCTTCCTTTCTTTCTTGTTTCTTCTTCTCCTTATCCTCTTTAACCCCTTGTCTCTCCACCTCCCTTTTATTCTGCTTTCCCCTTTCTGTTGTTTCTTAACATAATATCCCCTTTTCACCTTATTCTTCTCTTTTTGGGCTATTTTTCCAGATCTTAAAGACCTTTTTCCTTTTTCTCTTGCTTTTTCTCTTCTCCAGTCGAAGTAATTTGTTCATCAAAGATGGCTTCTCCTTCTTCTTTGTCCCCATCTTCCTCATTCTGCTTCACATAAATATAAACCGCCATTTCCAAGTATTGAAAAATAGTGTCAAGACCATCTTCCCCTCCTTGTTTTTCTCTTTCAAATTTTTGATATATAAGTTCCAGTTCATCCATAGATGATGCCATTGTGTAGAGAAAAAGTTTTTCCAAACAGCCACCCAAATGATTTAATCAGAAGTAATTTCCAAAGGTTCCAAAGTCACCAAACAATCCAAACAGACTATTTCTTTTAGATACCTTCTTCTTCTTCACTTTCTCTTTCTGGGGTTAAAGTAATCACAAATCCTTTTCAAATATATTTTTGGAAGTTTTTAAACTGTTTATAATTCTAGGCAATCTTCTCCTTATTTTCAAATTTTTGCTCTAATTCTTTTTTCACTCTCCCTTCCCACTCACAGCCAAAAAGGTTTTTTTTTTTTTTCCGCTGTCACTTTAGGAAGGAGAGTAGAACAAAGAAAAACTTTCCCTTTAGAATATTCACAGCTTAAAACTCTCACAGGGAACAATATATACTTAGCAGCCTTCAAGGTTCCAGGTCACTTTCTCCCATCTTGTCCCGGTTAGAAGCAACTTTCACTTTCTTTCAGCTTCCTCCTCCTGCACCTGCTTGTCCGGCTGCAGCTTTTCTCGTGGCAGCCATTGCTGACTGCCGTTCCTCCGCCTCGGGAAAAGGGGGTTTAGCCGTCTGGGGAGGGGGTTTGCGACACCCCCAAACCCCTTGCCGGATCCCCTGTCTTCAGCTGCCTCTGCGGGCAGCTATATCCCCAGATCCAAATGGATCGGGAACTCTTGACGGTGAACGCAGCAGGATCGCGCGGTCGCGAATCCTGCCGCCGCTGAAAGGTTGCAAACCGGAAGTGGGTGCAGACGATTCTTTCTGATGTCCAGGTATCCCCTGTATATTCCGATTGACAGGGGAAGCCTGCAAAGGCATTATCGGTGTCTCTTTTCTTGCGGGATAATGTAACATACACAGGGATGCCTAATTCTTGCTTAATGGAGATCGGTAGGAGGAAAAAGGAAGGTCTTATCCACCCCAATACACATGATGCTTGCCAATCTGCTGGAAGGGATGGATAGGCTAGGTTACCACAAATCCAATACATATTATTTGGGGCTGTCCAGTCTTGGGAAGATGTTGTGTCATTGATATAAGGGAGGAGGGAGGTGTTGAATTTGGCAGGTGTGGTGGTAGCATTGTCAGGTGCTGTCCAAGTCTGGTAGGAATTATCCCATGTACTACAAAGGAGGTGTCCTACTGGAGTGGACCCATTTCGGGAAAAGCAGTTTCTACCAATTAAGTTGGTGGTAATTGTCCAGATAAGTGGATCAGAAACTGTTCTAGCTGTTATGTTTCCTACAGAAGACATGTTGTTGAACAGTGATGGCGAGGCTTCTAAGGCTTGCCACGGCCATTGTTCTCCTGTGGTGGTTCCCCCACAGACAAAACAATTGGTTATTGCAAGTTGTTTTGCAATTTTTTCTGCCATATCCATGAACAAGTTTTTTGCAATAACACTGGTATCAGGGGCTTTATCTAATTTCCTCAAATTATTATATACCGACCATCCCAACGATGTTTCCTTACCTTCATATATTATTTCGGTTGTTATGGTAATGTAAGTGTTTGGATCCGATCCTGTGCCATCAATCCCTATACCATAAGTATCCAAGGCAGGGTGTTGTCTGGAGATGGTGATTTCTACCATTGTCTGTGGTAGACCCTGATATTCGTTTGAAATGTAACAGATGATTGCAGCCTGAGTACCCTCCCCCGGTATAATCACAGACACAAGACCAACCTGAGCACTCGATGGAGCCTCCACAAGGGATCCATTGATTGGGGTTCCCTATGGCCCAGTTAATGGGCATAGGACACAAATATTTATGATTGTGGGCGTATGTTGTTTTCCATTCAGCCGACCCGCATGAATCTCCCCCTGGTTTAGAACAAGCAATACAAACATCAAAGGTTAAAACAATTGGGTTAGTACCATCCTTGAGCACGGTGGTGTGGTTTAGGTAATAAAGTTTTCCCTCCCCCTCAGGATCAGGTCTGCTAGAGGTTCTTGGAAGACCCGCCCATAAGGTAACATTGAGATGTACAGCCGTCTTGGGATCGTAGCAAATGGTTTTTTGAGTTCATCTTGCATAGATGGTACATGGTCCCGTTTATTTGGCAAGTTTTTCCGGTAGGAAGGCACTTCTGTGGTTGTTGGGTATGGTAGATGAGAGTTAGTTGAATGAAGCCTGCTTGTGTGGTTTTGGTCAGGCAGGGGGCGCAGCCATTTGACACGCTGGTGGAGTTCTACGATCTCTTAACCCAATGTAGAAAGGGGGGGGGGCTGAACATGAATGTCAGGATGATTCGCGAATTGTCTGTGATGAAGATGAGGTGAACGGGGTCTGAGGACTGTCCAGGAGTCATAAATGTTACGTATGGAATAAAGAAGCATTGCTGGAGATACGGAGCCATGGCTGAGGGAGTGTTGACCATTGGAGATAGGGGGGGGAAATGTCCCCAGATGCGGTGCAGGTCAGCAGGAGGGGAGTACCTGGTGTAAAGTACATCACTCGAGATGGAATGGAGACCTTGGAGGCATGTGCAGCAAGAAGGAGGAAGAGGGTCAGCAAGGCAACGAGACGAATCATGTTGATATGTCTGCAGGTGGTGATTTTTGGGGTGGTATGGTCTGACGTGCCGTCCAGGAACCCACAGGACACGATCTGGAAGCTGGATAGCTGCGTAGCCGCGACCCCAGGTGATGAGACCAGCAGGGCCCTTCCAAGTAGGGTCTGGCAGTTGGCGGTAGTATACCTGTGGTTTGGGAGAATCAGGGGAAGGGGGGGAGGAAAAATGTCGCTCTGCTGCCGTCATAGCAGGGGTGCCAGAGAGATTGAGGAAGTTGAGAGTATAAAGACAGAGATTAAGGGTGTCTTGCATCGCCAGGAGGCCAAGGTTTTTTTTTTCCCTTTGATCAAATGTCGTTCTAACGCTGTTTTTAGAGTTAAGTTGGCTCTCTCTACCAGGGCTTGTCCCTGACTGTTATAAGAGATCCCAAATTTGTGGGTAATTTGCCACTTAGTGCAAAATTCTGACATAGCTGTGCTAGTGTATGCAGGACCATTATCTGTTTTTATTTCATTTGGGCGTCCCAATGATGCAAAGGTGCGAATGCAATGGTTGATGACATGTTTGGAGGCTTCTCCTCTTTGCGGGGTTGCCATTATAAACCCTGAATAAGTATCAATTGTGACATGCAGATACTTCCAGGGGGCAAACGGAGGAAATTGAGTAACGTCCATCTGCCATATTTCACAAGCTTTCAACCCGCGGGGATTTACCCCTAAGGGAATGGAATGGGCTTGTTGACTGCAGGTGGGGCATTGAAATAAGGTTGAAATGTTTCATGAGAGCTTTAGTGTTTTGATGGAAGTATGAATGGCTCTCCCAAGGAGTTAATGTGTGTGAGGTCATGATGCCTGCAGCCGCCTGATCAGCCACATCATTGCTCTCCTGGAGGATTCCTGGGAAGGGTTGGTGGCTGCGAATGTGTGCTGACGCTGTGCAACAAGGTGTTGCAATGTAACAAAAAGAGAGAGAAGGTTTTTATCAATAGCGGGAGAGAGGTAAGAATCATGAATAGTAGAGACTATTTGGGTAACATATAGGCTGTCTAAGATCAAGTTGAGGGGTTCGTTAAAATTCTGGAGGACTAATATGGTTGGAGCAACCTCAGCCCTTTGTGGGGATGTCTGCACAGGGGTGGTTTTAGTGTGCCACACCCCATTCCTTTGCCAAGCGCATGCCCCTCGTTCCCTACTGCCATCAGCAAATATAGTCAAGGCATTGACCAAAGGTTCTTTGCTGATGGGAGAGGAGAAGGAGATGGGTATTGTCCGAATGATTTGAAAACGTGGATCAGCGGGCGGGTGGCAGGAAACTAGTCCAGGCCAGTCGGCTAAGGCAAACTGAATTTCCTGGGAGTTTTGGAATAGAGATTCCCATATTTGTAGCGAAAAAGGGATAAAAAGTGTGGAGACATCTATTCCCATAAGTAATTTTGCACGGCTCCTGCCTTTTATGATCAATTGAGCCAATTGAGCTGATTTGGAAGTGATGGAGCATCGTGGCGTATGGGAAAGATGGATCCACTCTATGATGTGGAGTTTTTGGTCTTTTTGAGTTACTGCTGCGGTCATAAGCCTCAGGGTGGCTAAAATGATCATATCTAGAGGAATATTGGCAGCAGCTCTGTCTACCCATATTTTCCGGATATTCTCTTCTATTTGAATTATTGCTTGAAGCTGAGGTTGCTGCAAGGATATTATGTCAGCAGGCTTTTTCCCCCAAGTAAGGGCTTCAAACAATGGAGAAAGAATATCAGTGGTTAAAGACAGGAAAGGTCGAGCCCAGTTTATGGTACCCAGATATTGCTGAAGTTGAACCAGGGTGGGTTGAGAAGGTAGAGACAGAGAGGGAAGTGAAGGATAGGCAGTAGTTGAAAGCATTTTATAGCCCAGATATGCATACGGAGTTAATACTTGTACCTTTTCAGGTGCTATATGCAAACCTCCTTTTGCAAGAACGGCTTTTAGGAAGGAAAATGAAGTGAATACAGTACCCGGTGGCCCAGGAGCGGCAACAAGGATATCGTCCATGTAGTGATACACCAGAAATTGTGGAAAAGCAGAACGATAGGGTAGCAAGACATTGTTGACATAGTGTTGACACATGGTGGGGCTATTGAGCATACCTTGAGGTAGAACTTTCCACTGAAAGCGGGAGAAGGGAGAGGAGTTGTTTAAGCGAGGTAGAGTGAAAGCGAATAAGGTGCGATCTTGTTCATGCAAGGGGATAGAAAAGAAGCAGTCCTTTAAATCAATAACCATGAGATCAAATTTTTCAGGGATGATGTTGGGATTTGGAAGACCACATTGTAACGCCCCCATTGGTTTTATTATTACATTCACGGATCTTAGATCTTGCAAGAGCCTTCATTTTCTTGACTTTTTCTTTATGACAAAGATGGGGGTGTTATATGGGCTGACAGATGGTTCAACGTGCCCTTTGACAATTTGGTCCTGGACAAGTGATTGCAGGGCCTCTAGTTTGTCTATCGTGAGGGGCCATTGGTCTACCCAAACAGGTTCTGTGGTTTTTAATTGTAGCCGCAGTGGAGTTCTAGCAAAAGATTCCATTAGTCGATACTGAGTTTTGCGTTAAGTTGAGCCATAAGATCACGGCTCCACAGGTTAGTATGTAGTGGAAGAACCAAGGGTTGGAGGTAGGCAGTGCGAGAAATATCAGAGGAACTCACCGGTAGCCAGTGTTTGCTACGGTGGGCGTGCTGAACTCCTCCCACTCCCTGAACGGCTGGGGCAGTTTCCAAAGGCCAATCGTCCGGCCACTCAGCCGTTTGGATGACACTTACGTCAGCTTCAGTATCTAAGAGACCCGAAAAGACTTTGTCACGGATTGTGAATTGTAACACAGGCCTGGCATGTTCCACCGTTTGATGGACAGTAAATGCCCAAGCATCAGCTGTTTTAAGGAGGTACCAGAACAGCAGTTGCTAGTAGTTCTCCCTTGCTAAATTTGGTGGGAGTATTTCCAATTACCGCCATGGCCACTGAGGAAAAGTCATCGGAATCTCTCAGAAATGGAGATGCAATGATTCCCTTTGCCATGAGGTCCCGGATGGGATAAATTATGAGGGGTGTCATGGCAGGAGGGATTGTTTTCAGGTGTGTGGGAAGAAAGTACACAGTGCCTGGAATGTCGATTTCCATATCTTCGGAGGCAATTAGTTGAAAAGACATGGAGTCAGCCTTTGGAGCAGGGCTGGCTGATCGCCCCTCTTCTAGTTTCCCTGTGGTTGAGAAATGTTGCTGTGACACTGGTTTGCCCAGTGGTACCCTTTCTTGCACCTTGGGCATATTGTTTTAGGCTTGGTGTTGTTTTGTGTATTGTCCCTGGCTCTGCATTGTGCTTTGAAGTGGCCTGGCTTCCCACAATTGAAGCAGTTTCCAGCCGGCCTGTTTTGAGAATTTGCTTGCTGCAAGGCCATGGCCAGATGCTCCATATTGTAGGAGACAGTTCCCATGATTCTGCAAGCCTTTAGATAATCCGAGAGGGAAGCCCCCCCCTCGGGCAGATAGAGGCTGCAGAATCCTCTTGCAATCCTCATTTGCATTTTCAATGGCCAGTTTCAACAGAAGCTCTTTACGGGCTTCTTCATTCGAGATTTGTCTGTGAATGGCTTTCTGAAGTTCCTCTATGAACTCAGCATAAGGCTGATGTGAGCCTTGAGTAATTTTTGAAAAAGATCCTACGATGCCAGAGGTAGGATCATCGACTTTGTCAAGGGCTTTGACCGCTATGATACTGATAGTGGCAAGGGTACGTTGTGGGAGAGCCACCTGAGCTGATAAGTCCATAAATCGGCCCGTACCGAAAATTTGATCCGCTCTCGCGGCTGCACCACGATCGCAGGCAAATCTCTCAGCTTTGGCGCGAAAGTCTGACTCCCAAACAACATACTGCGGTCCCGTCAGTACCATACGGAAAAGATCTTTCCAATCTTGGGGTAACATAAAAAAGGAGGTGCTGATGGTGTTAATGAAGCCTTTGACATATGGTGCCTGGATGCCGTACATGGCCACGGCTTGTTTTAAATCTCTGATTAATTTCATGGGTAAAGGTTCAAGTCTAGGCACCACATTTCCGGCTCCATCCCCTATATATTCAACAGGACAGAGAGAGAGCTCCTCCAGGGTAAGAGAGCCCTCCCTGCATCCCTGCACCATGGCTTGCGCGATCGCTCCCATGGGTGTCTGATCTTCCGCTGAATTTGAGTTAGGAGGATTTATGGGTTTAGGAGCAGTGGGGGAGGAAGCTTCTAATGGGAGAGCGTCCTTTGTTTTGGTCTCGGCTGTATAAGGAGGAGGACCCTCCTTAAGGGAGGGGGCATTGGTCAGTGCTAAACCATGGATTTTTAAACATTCCATGACTATTCTCCATGTGGTCAGAATCTTTGGCGGAGCCCTGGGGTTATCATGAAAATAGTCACCCAAACGTTGCCATGTGGAGACTTTCAAGGACCCTTTCTCTGGATTAGCCGGACATTGTGTGTAAATGTAAGTCAAAAGGGTAATAAGGTCCTTCTTAGTTGGAACCGGGAGTGTTTTGCCCTGATTCCTAAGAATAAGAATTGAGCTCTTCGTTAATTCTCCTAATTCCTGCAAATGTGCTATCTGCGCTTTGGAGAACTTTCTGCCCATACTCACCTGAAGGGAGGATGTCTTCTTTAAGGAAGATTCCTGGGGAGGGATCCGTGACATGAAACGGCGTCCCTGGGTTGCAACTGGCTCATCCAGCCGGGTGAGATAGGTGGTTGAAGACAGACGCACCCATTTCTTTTAACGGATCACGTCAGGGTCACCAGATGCGGCTTTGCTCCGCATTTGGAAGGCTTCTCACTGGGTGGTCGAATGCATCAAGAAAGACACCAGGCAGGTTCTATCTCGGCTGAGCTGCCCCGAGCATGAGCTCAGGAAGCTCTTTTATTAAAAACACACAGTGATACGTCACAAGCGGTGAACTCTATCCAATCATTATGTTACATGAGTAGAAATATTAGTGGACACATAGTTGCATCAAATCACAGTGTTATATGGTCAGTTTAGAGGGTACAAAGTAGCAAATCATCGCCTGCAGTCCAGTTAGTAGCCCATGGTGACGTGTTGTTGATTGATGTTCTTTGTTCCTGGTACACGCTTTCAGCCTACGTGAGGCCTTGAGGCCTTGAGGCCTGGTATGTACCGAAACTGTTGAAGCTGATTTATTACTGCATTCCCCAAAATAAGTATGAATGGGAGAAGGGGAAGTTTCAGCCTGATGCCTAGTAACATTTTATTGGCACACATATAAGTCCCACTGCTGCCTGGTTCAACTGTTGTAGGAATAACTTTAAAAATAAATACAAATTTAGACATGAAAAAAGTTTCTGATTCTTCCTGCTTTTAATGTCTTGAAGGTGAAGGATTAGTTCTTTGTATTTCCCCAATTTTACCACTTTGACCTTGAACTATGATTATTTTATCAATTAATAGATGCAAAGACTAAGACTGCAATTTTTACTTTGTAGCCTCTCTTTCTAAGGTAAACCAAGGTATACTTGCTTATTTGTTGAGATTAGTCATTAGTCAGACACAAAAGATAACAAAGCTACTACACCATGAACAGTTATTTTGAACTGCTGAGAACATCTTGATTGTGGCTTGTGTACAAGTTAATTAGTTAAATAAATAAATATGTGTATATAAGATTCCCACTATTTCACTTTTTGCTTGGTGACACTTTCACTGCCAGTTACTTCTGCATAAAATACATTTGGAAAAAGATATATGAAAGATAAGCCATAAAAAATTATTGCAATAGGAAAACCCAGAGTTTTTTATATTCTTGATAAGAATATATTTGGGGTTGCTGTTCTACTGACCCTAAATTAATCAGTTCAGGTCCTATCAAAATTCAATACAAATTCGAGCTTCCGGGTTAAGCCCTTCTCGTTGATGAACCAGGGACTGTGACTGTTCTCAGCTTCGGTCTGTGCTCTCTTGTTGGAGAGCCCCAATCACTGTGATTAGGGGCTGAAGCTGTCTCGGAGGGGCAGTGGAGTAAGGGGAAGCCACCAGCCAGGTCGAGGGGAGCCGCATCCCCCCTCCCTGGGCTAGGCAATTTTTTCCCCTGAAGATGACCGAGCGGTGGTCTAAAATCGCCACCCTGAAGAGGAGGACTTAGCTGGACTAAGATTTGTGCAGGAGAGAAGAAAGAGATGGATAACATATGAACCGGGCAACTTGGCACAATTAATTAAAAGGTACCCCAGGATGGTATTTTAAGAATTTTTATGAAAGAATAAGAAAGTGGAGGATTTTTAAAGGGAAAGGAAAAAAAATGAAAATATCTTTGACAGCTGAGCAGGGCTTCAAACCAGGATTGGAAGAAGCCAGAACAAGATATCCAAACAAATTGAATTAAAATTCATTGCTAACAAACAGGCAGTTTAAAGCTGGACTTAGCAGTTTTCAAAAAGAAGGGGGAAATATTTAAATTGAAGATTTTATTGGTTTGGAATATCGAGGTTTGGAAAGCCCCAAACAATAAAATGGGGGAAAACGGTGAGGACATTGTATAATGGAGAGTGCCATCTGGTGGACAAAAATTTAACCTGAAAAAGGGAAAGTCCCTATTTCTCTATGAATCGGATCTGATACAATGAAAAGGAAATACAATAAAAGGAAAAGGAAACAATATAACAAGTACCCTAAAAAGTGAAAATTGAATTAGAACAAAAGAAAGAAAAAAAAATGGCTTGTTGGACTGATTGGTGATTTTGCTATAAACCCAGTTCAGGAATAGTTGTTAATCCAGAAAGTTTGAAGAAGAAAAAAGAAAAAGATTGGTGATTGGTGGATTTTAATGACTATAAGATATAAGAGTATGTAACAATGATATCTCTGTGAGATCTAAAAATGGAACTTAAAAATTTGAAAGAACTACTACATGCAAGAGGTGAATCACTTGCCTCTGAGTTAAAAGCTATGGAAATGGCGATTGAAGAATAGGTGGGCGAAGCTGGCTTCGCGACGATCTTGGAGGTCTGAGATCGCTGCCGATATCTTTGCTCCTAGATGGTCCAATCGGATCTAAACCGTCCCGAAGAGATGGTGAAAGTAAAGAGTGTATCCTGTCGATCCCAGGGATATCACAAAGTCCCTGGTAGATCCAGAAGAAGCTCTTTTTGCCAGCGGCAAAGAGGCAGCCATTAAAGCTGCTGAAGTTGGGACAGCTCCGAAACGAAAGAGAACAGAAAGAGACAGTGTGCCGGTTTGGTGAGAACTTTTTCTTTATTCTAAGATTTGAAAGGACACCCTAAGGAAAAGAAAGAATCTGTAAAAGTTTTGACAGAAGTGACTAAGCGGCGATTTTAAACAGGAATGTCAAAGTAATATTTTTTATTTTTTTCTCATTGCTGGATTTTTTTACACACGATCTTATACTTTGAAACTGGACTGGTTTTTTCTCTTCTTTTATCTATTCTTTTTCTCCTTTTTGATTTTATAATATTCTAGGCTAAAGACTCCCTTTTAGTTATTTTTTTTAAATATCTTTTTCTTTTTTTTAATTAATTCTTATTATATTTTGCTTGGGAAAGGAGGGGGAAAGTGAAAGCAAAAGAAACTTTGTAACGCTGCCAACTAGAGGCTTGGAAATATTCTATTTCTCTTTTGACCAGACAAAGCTGAGAGACAAGGGTGCCCACTATCACTTCTGTTGTTTGTGTTAACCTTGGAAGTGCTAAATAGAAATATTAGAGATGAAAAGAATATAAAAGGAATGAAAATTAAAAAGGAAGAATTTAAATTGCAAGCATTTGCAGATGATCTAGTTTTCATTTTAGAAGACTCACTAGAAACAGCATCCAAATTGATAGAAAAGATAGAGACATATGGAAAGGTGGCTGGTTTGAAAATAAATAAAGATAAGACAAAGATTCTGACAAAGAATATGTTATCAAGACAAAAGGTAGAACTGGCAGATCTATTGAAAATCCAGGTCACGAATAAAATCAACTACTTGGGGATATATTTGACAGCAAGATGCAGTACACTAAAAGAGAATAATTATATCAAACTTAAGCAGCAGATAGCGCTAGATTTGGCGAAATGGGAAAATTTAGAACTGTCATTAATAGGGAGAATATCAACAATCAAGATGAATATATTACCCAGAATTTTATATTTGTTCCAAACAATTCCAATTAGGCTTGGAAAAGATTACTTTGAAGATTTAAATAAAATTGTGTTGAAATATATATGGCAAGGTAAGAAAGTGAGAATAAAGTTAAAACTTTTGCAAAATGCTAGAATAAGAGGAGGATTTGGTTTGCCTAATTGGGAGTTGTATTACCAAGCTACAAATTTGATGTGGGTTAAGGAATGGATAACATTAAGAAATACTAGATTGTTGACATTAGAAGGAGATGATCTGTTGTTGGGGTGGCATGCTTTTTTATGGTATAAAGGAACTAAAACACAGGGGTATTTTAGAAGACATTATATACGGGAGTCTGTGGTTAAACTGGGAGAAGATTAAAAGACAATGTTATTTGAAAATTCCAGTCTGGTTATCGACTATTGAAGCATTTTCTTATCCTATAATATACAAAAAGGAACAAACAGTTAAATATGGTGAAATATTGAATGAAAAGGGTGGACTTAAATCTATGCAAAAATTAGAGGAACAAGGTATAAAGATGAATTGATTTTCATATGCGCAAATACATTCAAGGTATGATAAAGATTCTAAAACAGAAGGTTTCTATGATAAACTGACTGACTTAGATAAGATTTTGACAGGTACTGATGAAAAGGTGATTTAAAAATTGTATGGATTTTTATTAGAAATTAAACTAGAAGAAGAACAAGCTAAAGATACTATGATTGCTTGGGGGAAGAATTTTGGATATGGGATTGATCTAGAGAAATGGCAAAAATTGTGGTCTCAAAATTATAAAATGACAATGTCAACAGCATATAAAGAAAATTTGTATAAGATGTTTTACAGGTGGCATTTTCCCCCAACAAGAATAGCAAGAATGTTCAAGAATAAATCTGAAAAATGTTGGAAATGCCATCAGAAACCTGGCTCGTATTACCATGTGGTGGACTTGTGCAGATGCTAAAAAATACTGGACTAAAATCCACATGTGATTGGAAAAAATGACAAAAAAACATATAGACTTGAAACCAGATTTTTATTGGGAATTTTACCTGAAATATATAGTAAAGCCTTGAAATACCTGATTGTAAATGTATTAACAGTGGCTAGGATTGTATTTGCTAAAAACTGGAAAAATGAGAAAACACCATCACAGGAGGAAATCATTAAGAAAATATTGGAATGTGCTGAAATGAGTAGATTGACATTTGAAATTAGAAAACAAGATGATAAACAATTTTATAAAATTTGGGATCTATTCTATCAATGGTTAGACAATAAAATACAGTAATGAAATATGTAGACTTTTAGAAAATAATAAATATATAAAGATGTACTTCTTTCTTATTATATCTACAAAATGATTTTAGGATAGATTTGGGATGATAATATGAACTGTTATAAAACAAACTAAGTAAATTATGATTATCTTGTAAAACATGAATGAATAAAAGTATAGTCAAATGATTGATTAATAATGATACTAAGATATTTAATTTTTGATTGAAAGTACGAGAGTGTATACAATGTAATTGTAATTGAAGACTATGAAATGGAAGCACAAAACAATTTGTAAACCAACCGGCACACTGTGTGTATATATATGGAAGATGGCTTGATGTTTTTATGTTTTGTTTGTTCATGTTTGTTTTAAAAATCAATAAAAATTAAAAAAAAAGAATATGAAGAAGAAACTCAGAGAAGGAGGAGTTAGTTCAAGAAGAAACCATCGTAAGTAGACAATTAACACAAAGAACACCACAAAGAAGAGGAAAAAGAAGGGGGGTTAAAATGGGAGATTTAAAAAAGTAACTAAAATGGGAAATATTTATAAAAATTGGAAAGACAGAAAGAAACAGGAAAGGCAGAAAAGTAAAAGGGGGAAGGAAAAAATATATATAGAGAGGGATATAAATCAGTGGGGGATTTGGAAAAATAAAAGGGAAGAGAAGTAATGAGGAACAGGAACAGGAAAGAAAGAAATATGGGAATTGTAAAATAAAGGAAAAAATGTCTTACCTAGAATACATTGAGACAATGGTTAATGAAATAAGAGGGGATTCCGCATTGATATGAGGGGTAATAATAATGTACTTTGCAATTACAAATTATAGAATATAGTTTATTGAGAAGAGGGAGGGGCACTGATATCTTTTTAGAAGATGAATGCATTTTCTTATTTTTATTGTTACAAGAAAGGTTAATGTTTATTATATATATTGAAATGATTGAAATAAATTGTGAGGAGGTTTAAAAATGGGATTAATATCAGTGACGAAGCAAAATGGATTGTTTCTTTTTTATTTTGTTTATTTTTTTATTTATTTTTTTGATACCATAAATAAAATTTTATGGAAGTAAAGGGAGAAAATACATTGTGGAATCTGACTGAAAAGTACAACGTAAAATAGTTTATTTTTCTAGGGATTGATTATTACTATAACTAAGTAAAACAGATGTTTAATTAGGAATTACAGATGAGGGAATTAAGGCATACTTAAACCATTGAGGTGCCACCCCAAACTAGTAAAAGGGAAGGGAAAATTTATGTTTTGTTTTGTGTGAAAAACTTGTATTAATCTAGACTTTATGAAAAGAATATGCGATGGAATTGCAAATTTGACAAGATAAAAAATAATTAAAAGATATGGAAACTATTAGTGATTTAAATGAGAAAAGAATACTCTGGAAAAGGCAACATTTAAAAGAAATATTAAGGCTTAAGAAATACATTTGAAATAAATTGAAATGAATTGAGAAGATGTTTAGAATGAGAGTAGTATTAATGAATAGCATTAACTTGCCTGTTCCTTTTCTTGTATAAAAGTTGAGAGGTAAAATGAGAAAAGAGTGCTTTGGAAAAGACCACGCTTAAAAGAAATGTTAATGTTAAAATATTAAAATAAATGTTTAAAAAATATATTTGAAATAAGTTGAAATGAATTGAGAAGATGCTTAGAATGAAAGTAATATCACTTAACAGAATTAATGTGTTTGTTTCTTTTCTTATGTAAAAGTTGAAATGGAGAAGTAATAATAAAATTAAGTTAAACATGTACAAGAGAGAATGTTGAATGTAAAATATATAATTACTGTCATATTTGCATGTAAAAGTGGTGACTCGGAATTATGTTGTACACTGAAAAGAGCTTTTCTTTATGTTGTTTTGGAAAAATTGAATAAAACTTGTTTTTTTAAAAAAACACAATACAAATTCAATCTCAATGCATTTGAGAGAGCCACCTTGATTTATTTGTTAAGGATCAGGCTAGAAACCAGGAAATTGTGAGTTTTAGTTCCATCTTAGGCACAAAGCTAACTTGGATCTCCAGTTCTAAGAAGGTGGCAATGACAAACCACTTTTGAAAAAAACTTGCCAAGAAAAATCCACAGATATGTCCATTCAATCTGTGAGAAATAGTCAAAATTGAATGGAAGAAAACAGAATGCATTTGAAGTAGAAACAGATGTTGAGATTTGATTCCCCCATATTACAGTCATTTTTTCTTTTATGATTCAGTTTCTACTAGTATCTTTAAATATGACTTGGCATATTTATTATATGAAAATCAGCTTCCTTGAACTCAGTAAGATTTAACTGTCAGTATAATACATGGAATTTTATTGTTGTCATAGCACTAGAAACTAAGAAGTAAAATAGGAAATAAAAACACAATTTTAAGTTATATATGCACGCACGCACCTACACCCACCCACCTACATCTTCTAGTAACTTCTTGAGCCTGCAAATTCCAATTAAATTACCCTTAATATTTTATAAATATTTTCTTCATTATTTCAATTTTATATTTATATAAATATATATAAATTTATATTTTATCAGCCTAGCTTGGTTGAAAATATCTTGCTGTTATTGCTAAAACTTAGCATAGCTTAGCAAAACTTAGATATAACATAGAAACCATTCTCAGTTTTTAAAAATTGCAGACACTTGTTTATTTTGGATCTAAATCACTTCCCCTTCCTCATGTCTATAGTAATCCTTCCTTTTTGTCATTTATTTGGTTCTGTATTTATCAAAGTATACCTTTGTAAAAAAATCAAGTCCTTTAAGACTAGAGATATGTCAAATTCAGGGAATGATCTCCTTGGGTTTCTTAACAAGGTTTAGTAAAAAGAATTGAATAAGGGTATAGAAACTTCAGCAACTGGATAGATTTTGCTTTTATAACTCAATTTATTCTTCAGCTAGTTAACACAGAGACTTTTTCCATCTTTACTAAGGTGAGATCTGGCAAGAATATCGTTCTATTTATGAAAAAGAGAAGGCTGTCAAGGTTACCAGGATGTGAATCTCTTTCATCTCTAAACATACCATTATAAAATACAGTAGTTTTTGAAGGTCCAAAAGGACAAGTATATTTTACTGACCAAAAACCTGAGTCCCTGATATTTCTAACTTGAAGAAGAGGACAAAGGGAGGGAAGAATTTTATTCTTCCTAGAAAACAAGCTGAAAAAAATCGCAAAGTACAGTATATAGGCTTTTAATTAAGACAAAGCAAGAAAAAAGAAACAAGAATGAAAGATCTCGTTACTTGCACTCTTGTACCTCTAATGATATAAGACAGTATAATAATGATATAATGGTATAATAATAACAATATGACATAATGATTATAATGATTACAATATGCTGAAGAAACAGTGGACCACCTGATTAGCTACTGGAAGAAGATCACACTCACTGACTACAATGACATGACAAAGGACCAACTGTTTCATTGCAAATTTTCCTGCATGCAAGAATTGGTGGAACCATAAAATAGAGAAAATCTTACAAAATGAAGAAGCTAAATTGCTCTGTGACTTTAGAATTCAAACAGACAGGCAACTGTCACATAAAGTCCCAGACTTAGCAATTTTTGATAAAAAAAGACAACAAAATCTGGATAGTAACCATCAGAGTACCTAGAGACAGCAGAAGAGAAGAGGAAGAACTAGAGAAAATAACAAAATACAAAGACCTGAAAATATAACATAACAACTGTAGCAAAAGAAGGCAATGGGAGTGCTAATAGTCACAGGCACAAGGGAGCACCACTCAAACTCCATCAATGTTGACAAATTCACCCTCAGTCAACTGTAAAGGCAGCTTTATTGGGAAGAGTTTCCATCCTGTGACAATATCTGTAACATCTCAAACAACCACATCTGCCAATCCCAGGGTCACTAAGGAAGGACTCACTAAGTAAGCAAAAATGTCAAATCAGTCTGAACATTTGACTGACTGTGTGACAGACCATAATGGAGGCATGTCATTCTGGAGGTGGTTAATGGACTAAGATAAGAGCCCACTTCCTCCCCATATGATCTTGCTCCCCATATTTGTCAATTTTTTATCAATGTTAATGTTTTATCAATGTTAATGTTAATATTTATTGTTTTACAGTTTTATTTTTTTATAGATTGTAAGTTTTTTAATAGATTGCAACATTTTGTTTTTATAGATTGTAAGGTGAGATGGCAGCATATAAAGTTTATTAATAAAATAATTATCCTTGTAACCAGGGGTGGGAGTCTACAAGTTCACACCTATTCGCTAGAACCAGTTGTTAACATTCTAAGCAGTTTGGAGAACCGGTTGTTAGAACAAATTACCCGCCTAATCCTGTAAGGAAGGCAGGAAGGAAACATTCTGGTGTTGCTTACAGAAACTGCCTCTCTGTTAACCCATTTTATATTCTTGGCAGGACTAGACCTCCTGTCTCTGGAATTTCTCTGGAGTTTTTTTCCCTCCTTTGCTGGTACTTTGTGTGGAGTGACCATTCAAAGTTACAATGGCACTGAAAAAAGTGACTTATAACCATTTTTCACACTTACGACTGTTGCTGCATCCCCACAGTCATGAGAGGCCAGGCGAGGAGATGCATGCCTTGATGTGAGGGATGTTGAATTGGCCATGCCCAGCCAGCCACATTACCACCAAGCCACACCCAGCACTAAGCCACGGCCACATAACTGGTTGTTAAAAAAATTGAATCCCATTCCTGGGATCAATAGGATAAACTATATAAAACATCAATACTTTTGGCACTTCATCTCCTACACTTACACTATAAATTCACCTTTTTCCAGTCAGATGGGATTCTGGAACACTAAATTGTATTACTTCTTTTCTGATTAATGTACTTGTAAGGGGACAATATTATTTTTTCAATATCAATAATTTGCATAGTTATTTATTAAATTTATATGTCACCTCATCTATATAGAACAGTTATGTAAAATATAAAAGTTTAAAAAGTTTATTTAATTAACTCTTCTTAAGTTCTTAAGATTTCCAGACTCATAAGGCTTTCAATGTTTTCATTATGTCTATATTTTTTACTGAACAGTAGTTATATCAAGAACTGAAAATATTGATTGGAGTATCACAAATTATGATAAGATATTCTTCACTTTAGACTAGAATCATTCTAGCTTTGTTTCTGCTTATATTATTATAAATATTATAATTAGATTCTTTCAACATTGTACAGTATATAACACGGAATCCCCTCTTCCCATCAATTTTTGGTTATCCTAACAAAAACAATCTCATTTAATTGGTTGTATTAGTGAGGGAAGATACAGAAATAGCACATGCTATGTAACAATAATTTGAAGAAATAAGGAGTTTTATCACGTTTGAAGCAAAACTTTGTTTCTTTCACATTTAAATAAAAGAGGATAGGAGTAAATATTTTTGGCTCAGCTATATCATTCACTATATTTAATCTATGGATTTATTTTGTTATCTTTTTCCAGTACTTTGTCTTTTGCTCTCTTCAGGTACTGCCATGCCCAATATCCAGACCCTTTGTTTTTCTTATTAACCATTGTTTATTATTATTATTATTATTATTATTATTATTATTATTATTATTATTATTATTATTATTATTATTATTATTATTATTATTATCATCATCATCATATGTATACCTGCCCATCTCATGGTTCAAGGTGACTATTACAAAGTGTCTAAATGTCACTATCAAACAATCATACCCCTGTAAAGAAATTATATTCATTTACTGTCAGACTGCAACAATTCAAATCTTATTCAAACAAAAGAAATCCATGCTTTATATGAGGCTGATTTTTCCAGCAACTGTACATACAAGCATAGCTTTCTGAAGAAAAGAAAGATACACCACATTTATGATTAAATAAAATGTTGCTTTTAAAGCTTTTCCATGGGTATAAATGATTCTGTGGGACTGAATCGCAAGAGTCAGAATGACTCTTACATTTCATTACAACCTTATGCAGGGCTTTCTAAATTAACTCCTAAATGCTCATCTTGTTCTCCTGATTGCTCCCACCTGGAGTCATAAACCTCTGCATGATATGATCACAACAATTTCTACAGCCCCGTGGAGACATGCTGATATTGTTATGAGGAAACTGCAGCGGGCAAATATACAAAGTGAGTCTCTTATGTATTCTATAGACTGCAATAATGCTGCTAATGATGTTGCTAATTTTATTTAGTGTGTTTTGTGAACCTGTAATAAATAATTAAAAATAAATGGAAAATTAATCAAACCATAATGGAATTTAAATATTGATGAAGACCAAAGAAGTCAAACTTTGCATATACAAAGTTATGCTACTGAGTAAATTGGCTTAACAACTGGAATCTCTCTAGATACAACTGTCTGAATTCCAAGCATATCTGGAAAACTTTTCTTGGACAGTAGTCTAGACTATTGTCTTCTGCAAGTGACAACCTCTATTCCTTCTTATCTATTTATCTTTTCAAAGGATTAAGGAAAACAAATATAAAAATAACAAGAAAATGATAACCTTGATGTTTTATTTGAGTTGATTTTCATTCAATATATAATAAAAGTACATTTCCTTCCTTAACTCCAATAACATACAATATTAAAACTCTATTTTCTCTCAGAGGTTCTCTGTTAAGTACAAGCACTTTGTGGATTTTATATTAAAATGTCAAAAACACACAAATTATTTTTAAAGTAATAGAATGTAACAGTGATCTATACAATATGTGGTAAGTAATTGTAATATTCCATAAAAATGGTTTTGAGGTTGACAAAAATATTTTACTGTTGTGTGGAACAGATTGATTAAATGATTTGCAAATACAAACATGCATTTTGATAAAATTCTGTTATATATTGTGAGTAGGTTTTAATGAATCATTGCTGCATTAATTATCATTATTTAAGAAGTGCAATTAACTTGCCATATTTGAAACTGGTGAAAAGCTGATCTTTGAACTTGTATAGGGAAATAGGTATATTCTTAAAATCCAAAGCAAAGCAAAACTGGAAATAAAAGCTTGATAGATTTTTTAAAAGATCCAAATGTTCTGTTTAAACTGGTAGAAAAGGTTTACTACAACTGTCATATTGTTGTTTGGGCTTGTCTCACTAGCTCCAATTTTATTATGAAAGTACATTTTCAGTGATGATTATGATGATATTTAAAGCAAACAAAGAAATAAACAGAATGATGTCTTGAGAAAAAAAATCTAGTCACTATCTCAATACATTTCCTTTATGTAGTAAAGGTCAAGATACAGTTCATTTAGGACTTCCAGTTTGTTCCTTGTCGGTGTCAGTGCGGAATCCGTGATCATGCACTGTTTCGCCCAAGCTCACTTGCTGGAGGGTCCTGGTCTGGAATGGAACCACCCTGGTGGGGTGGTGAAGAAGATGGAAATTTCCTGGAGCGTCGAGGGGAGCTGCAACTCCCCTCCCTGACAGGAAAATCCCTCCCAAAGGCAAGTTGCAGTGGTGGTCTTAAATGGTCACCACAAAGACAAAGAACATTCCGGAAAACTAAGCTGGAGAGAGAAGTAGCAAGCAGAGTGTGAACCAGGCAAAGGATATCACTTTTGAGGAACCCCGGTATCAAATTAAAGGGCTATTTTGGAGGAAAGTGTGTAGAAGCAGTGACCAGAGAAAGTGAGAAAGAAAACAGGTTTTTAAATTTGGATTTGATTATTCTATTGGACTAATCTGGAAGAGAAATTTAAAGAAAAATACATTAACACAACAATGGTTTAAAAATTAAACTGGACAGATATTGAATTGTGGACACTTAAAGGGCATAACTAAATGCTGGAATTGAGTGTGTTGAAAATAGCTAATGATTGAAATTAGTGAACTTAATAAAAATATATTCAACAAAGAAAGTTAAAAAGAAAAAGACTCAAGAGTGCCACCTGATCCTACAGGAAATTTTTTAATATGTTTTAAAATGAGTGTCTGGTCTTTTTGAGACTTTGGATTTTGGAATTTGAAAGAAAATAAAAGGAACTTTATTATTGCCAGTAATTTGGGAAACAGTTGAGAGGCCAATTAGAGGATTTGGAATAAAGATTCAAGAGTATGAATTATTGAAAATAAACTCAAAAAATATTGGCTGAAATAATATACTGGACTCTGAAATTGAATATATCTATGAAAGAAGAAGATTTCTGCTATTAAGGATGAGGAAAGAAAAAGAAAAAAGGAGAAGATATAGTGGAAGAGCTAATTGTTGATATAAAACTGGACTCACAAGATATAAGATCGGATATGCAAGATACAAAGACATGATAAAAATCAAACTTGAAATGTGTAATTATGTACTACAGAAATTAGAAATGGTGACTCAGCATATACAAGAACATAATAAACAGAAGGGGAGGAGTTTTATAAAGAAGAAGCCAACTTAGAAGGACAAAATGAACAACAATTATCTAAGCAGGGGGGGAAAGGAATTAGAATTAAAAATTTGTGGGATGATAAAAGAGAGAATGGTTTGGAAAATGGCTAAAGAGAGAAGGAAAAAGCAGAAAAAGGAAGTGCAAAAGGAAAATCAAAAGAGGGAGAGAGAAAAGTTTAATAACTGGAATGAGAAAAGGAGGGGAATAATAATAATAACAGATAATCAGAGTTGGAAGGGACCTTGTAGTTCATCCAGTCCAACCCCCCCCCCCCCGCCCAAGTGGGAGACCCTACACAATTTTTGACAAATGGCAGTCCAATCTGTTCTCAAGTGGTGGTGCTCCCACAACTTCTGAGGGCAAGCAGTTCCATTGGTTGATTGTTCTCACTGTCAGAAAGTTTCTCCTTATTTCCAGGTTAAATCTCTCCTTGGTCAGTTTCCATTCATTGTTCCTTGTCTGGCCTATAGGAGCTTTAGAAAATAGCTTGACCCCTTCTTCCCTGTGGCATCCCCTCAGATATTGGAAGATTGCTATCATGTCTCCCCTGGTTCTTCTCTTTACTAGACTAGCCAAGCCCAGTTCCTGCAACCGTTCATTGTATGTTTTAGCTTCCAGTCCCCTAATCATCCTGGTTGCTCTTCTCTGTACTTTTTCTAGAGTCTCAACATCTTTTTTATAATGTGGTGAACAAAACTGGATGGAGTACTCTAGGTGTGGTCTTACTAAGGCTTTATAGGGTGGTATTAGTACTTCCCTTGATCTTGATTGTGTCCCTCTGTTAATACAACTTAGGATTGCATTAGTTTTTTTGGCTGCTGCTGCACACAGCTGACTCATATTTAGCTGGTTATCCACAAGGACTCCAAAATCCCTCTCACAATTACTGCTATTGAGCCTGGTTTCACCCAGTCTATATGTGTACTTTTGGTTTTTCTTATCTAAGTATAGGACTTTACCTTTCTCTACATTGAATTTCATTTTATTAGTTATGGCCCAGTGTTCTAGTCTGTCAAGATCCACCCGGATCTTGAGCCTATCTTCTTGGGTGTTAGCTATTCCTGCCAGCTTGGTATCATCTGCAAATTTGGTAAATTCCCCTTCTATTCCCTCATCTAGGTCATTAATGAAGATATTGAAGAGTACTGGGCCTAAGACGGAACCTTGTGGCACCCCACTGCTTACTTCCCTCCATGTAGACTTAGACCCATTAAGGACTACTCGTTAAGTACGGTTTGCCAGCTAGTTGCGAGTCCATCCAGTGGTGGTGCTATCTATTCCACTTTTTTCTAGCTTACTAAGAAGTAGGTTGTGGTCTACTTTGTCGAATGCTTTGCTGAAATCTAAATATATTATATCAACAGTATTTTGCTGGTCTACTAATTTAGTCACTGTGTTGAAGAATGAAATAAGATTGCTTTGGCATGATCTGTTCTTAACAAACCCTGCTGACTGCTAGTCATTACTTTACTTGTTTCTAGATGTTGGCAGATTTGTACTATTATTATTATTATTATTATTATTATTATTATTATTATTATTATTATTATTATTATTATTATTATTATTATTATTATTATTATTATTATTATTATTATCTTTTCCAGTATCTTCCCGGGTATTGATGTTAGGCTGATTGGTTAGGCTGATTGGTTTCCTGGGTCTGTTTTTTTTCCCTTTTTTGAAGATGGGATCTACATCAGCTCTTTTCCAGTCCTCTGGTAGTTCCCTGGTGCTCCAGGATTTTTGAAAGATATGGTGCAGTGGTTCTGAGATGAGCTCTGCCAGCTCCTTTAAAACTCTGGGATGTAATCCATCAGGCCCTGGTGATTTGTTTTCATAAAGATCAGACAGGTGTTCTCTTACTATTTATTTATTTATTTTTGCTGATTTTAAGTTTTATTTCTGGTTTGTCTTTTACAGTTATGTTTTTGGTGGGTTGAGCTATAGTTTCTTTTTGCATGAAGACCAATACAAAGAATGAGTTAAGCAGTTCTGCTTTCTCTCTGTTGCCTGTTACTTCCTTGCCGTCTCCTCTCTTTTGTGGACCGACTGTTTCCTTGATTTTTTTCTTGTTATTTATATGTTGGAAGAAACTTTTTTAAATTATCTTGGAGTTTTGTTGCAAGTCTTTGTTCGTTCTGATCCTTTGCTATCCTGACTTCGTCTTTGCAGATTCTGGCTATCTGCTGATATTCTGCCTTAGTTGTATGTCCTTCTTTCCATTTTTTGTACTTCACCTTTTTTTCTAATTTGCCAGAGAGATCATTGTGCAGCCATGCTGGTTTCTTCTTGGATTTCTTGTTTTGCTTTCTCAGAGGTATTGTGCTGGTCTGGGCTTCTATGATCATACTTTTTAGAGTTTCCCAAGATTCTTTTTTTTTTTTAAATAAAGTTTTATTGAGTTTTAACAAAACAAATAAAACATCTTATTTGGGTACAGCATGGTTCCAGGTTATCACATTTCCATACAGACACAATTTCATATGCATATTCATCTTATGTATTCAACTTCATATCTTATTACTCTTTTTCCAACTTTTCACTATTTCTCCCTTTACTTCTCTTAATTTTCTTTTATGGTTATCTCATTTTTTTTTTAAAGACACCGTTCATTTAGTGTTCTGTCTTCAAAGCTTTAAGCACTGCAGTTGAGTTTTACTTCAGCAATGAAGGTAGAATAGTTTCCAGCATAGCTTGTGCCACTGAACATTCTTAGATCTGTAATGCACACAGTGGAAGAATCTAGAATTGTTCCCTACCACTTGCTATCTAAGATGATCATCTCACTATCTGTAACAGTAGTTATATCTACTCATTCATTGGGAAAGAAGCAAATTATGATTTTAAAGGAATCACTAACCATTTTTTTACAATTGGCTTCAGAAACTGTTCTTATACTGCAAATGATTCCAACATCATATCTTTGATGGCTGACAAGGTTTACTCTCATTCTATTTTACTCATCATCAGGTTCCTTCAAGCCTAAAATACTTTCATTTGTACTTTGTCTTGAATTTGTCTTCATATTTTTGCTGTTTGTCTTTCATATTAGAAATCTCTACATCAATATTTGATTTCTTTCTTTTATTTTTATACAAGTTTTGACTATTACACGAGATGAATTTTTGTTATTGATGAAGCCATTAAGAAAGTAAGGTAGAAAAGAAAACAGCATAATAAATTGTTAAGATGCTCACAGTATAGTTCCAAACTGATTCTAAGCTTCTACATTTTGAACAATGAAGCATACAGTTGCTAAATTATAAAGAAGGAAAAATAACCATAAAGGCTTGAATTATAGAAATTATACAGTTGGTGTTCAAGGAATAGAACTAATGCCATTGTATCAACTTTAAATCCCTTGATTATCACATGGCATCTTTAAAATATTAAACTAAACAAGCCTAGAAATTGTAAAAAAATAATAAATTATTATTTATGTTCAGCTGAGTTCAACAGAATGCTATTGTTGCATTTTTATTTGCTTTACTTTAAAATAGCCCTTTTCAATTGTAGGCCATATAGCTTATCTAAGACTCTCATGTCTGGGGTGGGATTCTACCAGTTCTGACCGGTTCTATAGAACCCTTGTTAACTTTCTAAGCAGTTTGGGTAGTTAGAAGCAATCTCCTTTTGTTTTTCTTCCACCCTTATTACATTCTTGGCAGACAGCCTAGACTTCCTGTCTCTGAAGTTTTGGGGGCTTGGCTTTCTTAAAGGGGAAGGTTGCTTTAAGATTTTACACTGCTGTTGGGAGGAAATACTTTCCTGGACAATCAGCACTTTGAAGAAATAATTGAATAATTATTAAATAATAATTGAAACCACATCAAACTTAATTGCAGGAAATACGACTTCAGCAACAGAGTGGTCAATGTCTGGAATACTCTACCTGACTCTGTGGTTTCTTCCCCAAACACTTTAACCTTAGACTGTCTACTATTGACCTCACTCCTTTCCTAAGAGTCTGTAGGGGGCGTGCATAAGCACACTAACATGCCTAACATCCCTGTCCTATTGTTTCTTTTTATTTTTCTTATATGTATCCATTTCATGTTTTCATGACTATGTTTATACTTATACCTGTTATCTTGTAAGCGATTGACAAATCAAATAAATAAAAATAAATAAAATAAACAATTGAATAATGAAGCAGAGCTGTCAGAAAGAAGCTTTTAATGACAGGGAACCAAGATGAGTGACATTCAGCAAGGCTTCTTGGCTAGCTAGAAAGAGTGACATTCAAATGTGAGTTTACATATTCTTTCTGAGGTTTGGTCTAAAACTGGTTTTTGGTGAAGGTTAATTCTGTGCTTGGTGACATTTAATCCTATGTTTATTGATGGGATAATTTTCCCTATTCAGCTTCAACAACCAACAGCTACTGTCGTGATTTAATTATTTGTATTGTGTTTGAATTTTTCCTGCCTCATGGTTTTTTTTTTTCTATCTGGGAAGGGGTCTTCCTTCACTGCTTTTGTGGTATATGGCACTGTCCTTTTGGGGTATACTTCAAGAGGCAGGATGCAAGCTTGGCACTGATTTTTTTACTGCCTTTCTGGGGGGCATGTGACCTTTCCTTAAATCTGGATGATTTCCTTAGGATATATTGTGAGGTGAATGAGACCAGCTGGTATCTTTAAGTGGTGCAAATGGATCTAAGAATTGCTTTTCCTGGGTGTGCTTTTTCTGGAGAGCTTAAATGACCTCTCATTTAAGGGTTTCTCTCATTTAAAGGGTTTCACTTTATGAGCAACAGTTGGCTATTGATAGTTATCACTGCATTTTAACTATTTTAATTCTTCAAGGTGCTCTGGCACCCTGCCTGATTTGTAACTCTGTCTTGCAGGTATTTTTAATCTAAAGATTGGTATTTAGGGCAGCTTTTTGCAAGCAAAGAAGCTTTTTGTATTTTTGTACCGGTAATCCTCGACTTACAACAGTTCATTTAGTGACCATTCAAAGTTACAATGGCACTGACAAAAGTGACTTATGACCATTTTTCACACTTACAACCATTACAGCATCCCCACTGTCATGAGAGGCCAGGTGAGGAGAAGCTCCCCTTGACATGAGTGATGTCGAATACCCACCCAGTCACATGACCACCAAGCCACACCCACCAACTAAGCCACACCCACATAACCAGTTGTTAAAAAAATTGAATCCCACCCCTGCTCATGATGTCTGGGAGGAGATGTCATATTACAGCTCATTAAGTCAAATGAAGAAACTAAACAGAATTTATACTATGCTAAGCAGAATGGCACAATTAGATCCAAATTTAGAGCAAGAACTATAGTACCTATGGAAAACAAACCTAAAAAGAAGAAATTCCAGTGAATTTCTGCAAGCAGCACAATATTTAAATTATTTTAAAATGTCAATTCATTTTCCAAAAGTTAAAGTCAACTGATTAGCTCTTGGGAAACATTCCACCATTTTGCAAAGGTGTGTTTAAATCTACAGCTTGTGCCTGGCACAGAAGTTTCATGTGAGTTAGGAGAAATTGGTGACATATCTTGTTTAGAGAATTTTTAATTAGATTTTCTATTCTCATCTAAAAAGCTGCACTCTGGAGGAATGACCTATAATATGCAACTGTTCAAAGGTGAAACATTTGTAAAGATCTTTGATCTTATACTGATGGTTTGGGATTCCCATTTGCTTATCTAATCAGCTTTGGGAGTTAAGTGATGGAAGATGCTGGGAAGACAGAATGAGCCAGAGCAATATATCTCTTGAATTGGTCTCATGTTAAGTTAATATACCTGACATTGCTTTCCTGATTAATCATTAGGAGCCTTTCCACAAGTATGAATCAAATAAAACTTATGAATAAATTTGAAGTATTGGTATACTTGAAGGAAGAAAAAGCAAGATACTGTACTTATTTTGAATTTAATCTGCATATTAACAGCTTTCATTGTTATTTTCATTCCAACTTTTCTACTTGGCATTTTTAGCAGCCATGGGTTCTCACAGTCTATGTTTTCCTATTTAATATTTCATGTGTCTGACTGTGATGAAAACTACAAGAGTTGGTTCAGAATTTAAGAAATATATCATTAAAACTTTAACTTTTATATTCTAGGCATTAAAATATTATTAAACAAATGCTGTATTAATTCAGATATATTTTGGAATTTCATGGATTTTGTACTAATTTAGCACAGATAGCATCTTTTGGTAATTTATCAGAAAAAAGTACTCAATGTAGTGATAGAACTCAAAATTAACTTTTTTGACACCTACAGTAGTAGTAGTAGTAATAGTAGTAGTAGTAGTAGTAGTAGTAGTAGTAGTAGTAGTAGTAGTAGTAGTAATATCTTTATTACAAGCCACAGATTAAATAATACAGAAAAACATTATAGTACATCTTAAAAAAATATTAGTTTGGTATAAACAAATCATGACCTACAATTATCAATTTAACTACAGCAACAGTTAATTTAGGATAAAGATCCACCAAAACAATTATATGTATAATTCTTTTGTCCATCCAGGAAAGGAGCTAAGAATGGGTTTTAGGTAGTCATTATAAATAAAAATAATATTATTATGCCTTATTTAGGCAGTCATTATAAATAAAAATAATACAAAACAAAACATAAGCCTATGAAGCAATATGTCCACATTCCTAAAGGCAAAACCTTTCAGGTTAAGGGATTTTCCAAATTCATATCTCAGCAGTGGTAGGTAGACAAGATATGAAATTGCAGTAATGTAATAGCCTTACAAAATTAGTTTGTAATTTCTCAAAATATAAATACTGTATATATTGTGCTATAAACCGAATCCAAGTTGCTTGCATTATGCCTCTCTTTTTATTAGTAATGAGGAATTCACTATCTTTTTCTTCAAATGGATTCTCTAGTAGATAATATGTAAATGATATATTCTATATTTTCTAATAGTAGCCAACTGTTCCTTCCTTCCTTCCTTCCTTCCTTCCTTCCTTCCTTCCTTCCTTCCTTCCTTCCTTCCTTCCTTCCTTCCTTCCTTCCTTCCTTCCTTCCTCCCTCCCTCCCTCCCTCCCTCCCTCCCTCCCTCTCTCTCTCTCTCTCTCTCTCTCTTTCTGACAATTCTTATCAAACCACTACTTTAACATGCACTGATATCTTTGTACTCTACTGGTCTGATATAGACCTAAGATCTGTTGCAAAACTAAATCAAGAACTCATACTACCTAAGAATTGTTTCAAAGTGTAACTATTATATGAAAATAATTCAACAATTATAGTCAGCTGGGTAGATTATATTTTCAGCTTTAGCACAGGACTATCTCCAGATCCATTAGATAAGAATTATCTACCAATTTCACTTTATCATATAAATCAATGACTCCAGGAGTGATAGAAGCAGAGGTATATTAAAGCCAGGAGTGAATGCTCAATACAAATCTGAGTCTACACAGTAAAAATATAAACTGTTTGAATTTACCAGTGCAAGACGTGCCTCTTTCTCTTAAAAGCAACAAACTTTGAAAGTGTATTCAGTTAACTAGGAGGGGCCCAGAAATCTCATTCATCAAGGGAAAACAAAAACAAACAGTTTCCTGTGAGCTGTTCAATCTTTCCTTCACTCGGATAAAAACCCTTGGAACATTGTGTTACAACTTCCTGTTTACAGAGTAATAGCGATCTGCTATTCAAAGAGCGATAAATTCCTCCCATTCAGCTGCTAGTTAAACAATTAACCCGTTCCTTGCAGACTCTTAATACTACCTCATTACCTCAAATCTTACAACTTTTCTATCTCATCACCTATATCAACGATTAGATAATCAATTTCTATAAAATATTTTATTAATGGTTTAATTGATTTATTGTTTTTAATTGATTAGTGTGATTAGAGTGTTTAGTGCAAATAGTGTGATTACTGACTAGTTTAAAAGATCAAAATTCATGTAATTTAATTGAATAGCAAAATCATTGATTTAGTGAATTTAAATGAACAGTGTGATTAATGATTAGTGTAATTAATTGATTAGTGATTAGAGTAATTAATTGATCAGGCTGATTGTTGCTCAGGAATATTATCTGACTTGAGAGATTACTGCAATTGATTGTTTGATGTAATATTGGCTATATAGATTACCCAAAATTGTTCCTTTAATTAATTCAATCAACGTACTATTTTAACAATCCTACCATGCCAAAAAGAAAATCCTACGTCAAACCACAACCTAAAGAGAAGATGATACCCACCAATGAACCACGAGACTCCTGCACATGCCTTAAATGCTACAAAAATCTAAAGGATAATGAAAACTCCATCAAATGTTCTCTGTGTAAAAAATACACTCATCATGACTGCTTGGGATTACCTGAGCAGATGATTCAATACGTAAAATCTTCCAATGAGTTTCCATATTTCTGCAAATCATGCAGACCCAAACTGGATCTGTCTGAAAGAGTTGATACCATCGAAACCATTGAAACATCCCCTACCATCGAAACCATTAAAACATCCCTCAGCACCATAGTAGCATCCCTGGACGCCGTAAAAGAAAGAATATCCAACCTTGAAAAAAAAAGACAACGCAAAAACCTGAACATCCAATATCTACAAACCACATCTCTACCAAACAACCACAATCCAATCCAAAACCCAATCCACAAATAAACACAACCCAGACAAATATTGATATCCCAATCCTCATCAGAGAAGCCGTTGAGCGTGAACGGAAACGTCCAAACGCCATCTTATTTGGTCTAGAAGACATCAATGTCAATGATGACATCACAACTGTCCGAAACATCATCAGAGATTATCAAGCATCAACCATCTCCGCTGATGAAATACTTGACATTTCCCGCATCGACCGAGAGCTCAAAAATAGAGACGGCTCTGTGGCCCCACGCTTGTGCAGGGTCATTTGCAAAATGAATCAAGCAAACGTAAATTCATTTATACTATAAACTCACTCGCCAAAACCAACACCAACCATAAGAACCTCCGTTGCCGCCCTGACCTAACCATACAGCAACGTGCCCGCCCCGTGTACTCCGCATCGAACTCAAAAACCGTCTAGACAATGGAGAGAAGGACCTGTACATTGACTACCATGCTGACTGTATCAAAAGTAAGCCACGCAACCCAATACTCAGCTTTTACCCTCAACCACAACCCTACCTCAACCCATCCACCATCACCCAAGACTAGGCACGCACGCCCCCAACTACCTCAATTCCAACTACTGCCGGCCTTAAATGCAAACTACTCAATGCAAGAAGCCTCGTGAATAAAATACCTGAATTTCTCTTCCTCCTAAATATGGCTAACTTCGACATTATATTTGTCTGTGAAACATGGCTCAATGCATCTCTCCCCGACTCCATTACCACAGTAAGAGACTATCATGTTTACCGATCAGATCGTGAAAATCGTCGAGGAGGTGGTGTTGCTATATTCTATAAAAAATCCTTACATCTAAAAAAATATCCAAGTTACCCAGGAGCTTGCCCTTCCTGAAACCATCATCTGTGAACTATCCTTAAATATCACAATTCGATTCTTACTATGTTACAGAGCACCTGATTATGACATCGAACATGTAAACAAGCTAAATACATTACTAACATGGGCTGCATCCTGCCCATACCCTTTTATCCTTCTTGGTGATTTCAATCTACCTCATATTGACTGGACCCTAAATGATTGTACAACTGAAATCATACACACAACCTTCTACAATGCTATTACAAATCTGGGACTGGAACAACTAGTAATCAACAACACTAGACTAAACAACTGCCTCGATCTCATCTTCTGCAACAGTTTGAATTTAATTTATGGAATACAAACTAAAGAACCCTTTTCCAGTAGTGACCACAATATGATTGACTTTTGTCTCAACATACGTCCACACAAAAATCACCACAATGATGTAATCCCCTATTGTAACTTCAAAAAAGGCAACTATGATCTTATAGACAACGATCTCTCATCCCTTGATTGGCAATCTCTATTCTCTGGATGCAATACCGTTGAAGACCATTACAACATATTTTTACTTGAAGTCAAAAGAGTCATCAAACTATATGTACCAACAACAACTCCCAAAACAAAACAAAAAAGCAGATTACCCATATCAATAAGGAAACTTCAATCCAAAAAGAGATCTCTCTGGCAGAAAAACAAATCTGGTCACGTGGCCAATTTCAAAAACCGATACAAAAATTTATGCCACCAGATAAAGACCGAATGCACCAATTATCACATCAAACAAGAGGAAAACCTTCTAAGCACCAATTCCACCCATGCTTTTTACAATTTTGTAAACAACAAACTAAAAGACTCAAGGTCCATCCCTCCCTTGATAGGACCTGATGGTAAAGACTGCAACGACGACACCATTAAAGCCAACATCTTTAACACATTCTTCGGCTCAGTATTTGTAAACAGCAATGGATCATGCCCAGTATTTCCTAGCTGTACCACAGATAACAACAATGATCTAATACATATCGATTTCACAGAAGACAATGTTGAAAAATCACTACGCAATCTAAAACCATCTCTATCTATTGGACCGGATGGAATATGTGCCTACTTCTTAAGAAAGCTATCCACTGCCATAGCCAAACCTCTAAGCATAATCTTTGAAAAATCTTTCAGGACCAGCTCCTTGCCTAACCTATGGTCACAAGCCACAGTCATCCCCATCTTCAAAAAGGGAGACCCAAGCCTAGTTGAAAATTACAGGCCAATCTCCTTATGCTGCGTCACCTGTAAAGTCATGGAATCAATTATTAACCAATCCATCATCCTCCACTTAGAGACAAACAACCTACTCTCCAATAAACAATTTGGTTTCAGAAAAAACTATCCTGTAATCTGCAACTCTTACACTGCAAAAACATATGGACGACACAACTCGACCAGGGCAAAGCAATAGACGCAATCTACATAGACTTCTGTAAAGCCTTTGATTCAGTGTTACACGACAAACTACTCCTAAAAATAAAATCCTATGGTATCTCTGGACAACTGAATAACTGGATAGAAGCATTCCTGTCAAACAGACAACAAATGGTCAAAATCGGGAGCGTCCTATCAAATCCAGTACCTGTCAATAGTGGTGTCCCCCAGGGCAGTGTTCTAGGACCAACTCTCTTCATACTCTACATAAACGACCTCTGTGATCATATTAAGAGCAATTGCATTCTCTTCGCTGATGATGTAAAGCTGTTCAATACCACAGACAATACTGCTACCCTACAAAAAGATCTTGACTATGTATCTGAATGGTCAAACAAATGGCAACTTCAAATCTCAACAAATAAATGCTCTGTCTTACATATTGGCAAAAAAAATCAGAAAATAAAATACAAGCTGAACAGTCAAGATCTTGTTGATGACCCAAGCTCTGTAAAGGACCTTGGAATACTCACCTCTAATGATCTAAGTGCTAGAGCCCACTGCAACTACATAGCCAAAAAGGCATTAAGAGTTGTTAACCTAATCCTACGTAGCTTTTTCTCTGGTAATATCACACTACTAACCAGAGCATACAAAACATTTGCTAGACCAATACTCGAATACAGTTCATCAGTCTGGAACCCTCATTACGTATCTGATATTAGCACAATTGAGAAAGTCCAGAAATATTTCACAAGAAGAGTTCTCCACTCTTCTACTCGTTGTAGAATACCTTATGCCACCAGACTTGAAATTCTAGAACTAGAAAACCTTGAATTACGCCGTCTTCGGGTCTGACTTAAGCATGGTATATAAAATCATACATTGCAATGTCCTACCTGTCAATGAATACTTCAGCTTCAACCATAACAACACAAGAGCACACAATAGATACAAACTCAAAGTAAACCGCACCAAACTTGATTGCAGGAAATACGACTTCAGTAATAGAGTGGTCAATGTCTGGAATACTCTACCCGACTCTGTAGTCTCTTCCCCAAACCCCAAAAACTTTAACCTTAGACTGTCTACTATTGACCTCACCCCTTTCCTAAGAGGTCTGTAGGGGCCGTGCATAAGCGCACCAACGTGCCTACCATCCCTGTCCTATTGTTTCTCTTATTCTTTTATTTTTCTTATATGTACTCATTTCATGTATTCACAACTATGTATACACTTATACTTATTATCTTGTAAACAATTGGCAAATCAAATAAATAAATAAAAATAAATAAATAAAAATCAGAATTAGATGGTTACTATCTGAGGCCAACCAGCCTTTAATATCTTTTTAAAAAATAATTTTAAAAACTTTGAAGAAGGGTTAGTCAGCTGGATTAATTTTCCCTAGTCTGTCTCCTGCAGAAGCTAATTTGTTAATACTTTCTTACAGGCAAAAAAATGTACAGTTGTAGGTTTTTTTTATCCCTATATTGGCACAATTCCAATAATTATAGTGTGAAAACTTCTGGAGGATAATTGTGGTGTTTTAAATGAATGACCCAGTGATTGGAGCCTAGTCTTAAATTGAAAATGTTCTATGCTCATGAATAAAATGCTATCAGGTTCAACATGTAACTTTCTAAACAGCTGTATTTATTTGCAATGAGACTATGTCTTTGAAAAGGAAACATACACTTTTATCAACAAAAAGGAGTTTAAACCTAATGATACTGCCATTTTCATGAGTGTATAAAGCTTAATGCAATAGTTTCAGTTGGTGGAAATTAATACATACAACCAAATCTCTGCTTGGTTTTCTTCCCACAGGAGACACAACTGCATCTAACAAAATTATGTAATATCTGTCATGCTTTAATTCTTCTCTCAACCATGTTTTCTCTAGGGAAATAAAATTTTAAATATGATAACATAAATCCTTCTTAACCTAGTTTTCCTGAACATTTACTAGTATTTTTCAAGGAATAACATTTCTTGGAGCATTCATTGTCAATTAACTATCACTGCACTTTGAATTTTCTAATGTGACCTTTCCAAAGTCTATGAGATTTGATTGTAATAATATTAGGAGGCTGGTCACCAGAATACCATTTTCCAGATCCTGTGCATCATGCCCGGCCACATACATTGGACAGACCAATAGAAGAATAAGTACCCGCCTGGATGAACACAAAAATGCAGTCAAAAAGCTGGAACACACTTCCTCACTAGTCCAACACATGGAAGCCACAGGTCATAGCATCAGCTTCAATGGCACCAAAACCCTAGCCACTATAGAAAACCCCAGCCACAGAATCATCAGAGAAGCCATAGAGATTGAAAAAAGACCAGAAAGCATGAATAGAAGAGATGATTCCACCAGACTGTCAATCATTTGGAAGCCTGCACTCACAAACAAAAAAGTCTCCACACCACAAGCCAGGCAAACACCTGGGCACAAACAGATCCCCCCTGATACCTCCAGCTCAAACACACCCCAACCAGGCACCCAGATGAAATCTAGCTTCCTAACTAATGATAGCCGTCCATTTACCCAGAGCCAAGCTGCACTAAAGGCCTCCAATAAAGTAACACAATGTTGCCAGCCAATCAAGATACAAAAAGAGCCAAAAAACAGACAGAAGATATTAGAAACACCAATTAAGCAGAACACAGCAAACTCCAAGACCAATAAACACAGACCAAGACTCCCAACCAATCAGGATGAAGAAAAAACCATTCTGGCACAGCAATAGGCTGCCCCAAATTTAAATCTGAAACCACTGTAAAAGTCTGACTCACAGATGAACACTATACAGAAGCCTGATGATGGCAGATGAGATTCTGCCGAAACGTTGCTACAACTTTAAAAGCACAACTACAATGACGTGGGAAAATACCCGAACAAAGCTGAATGCCATACATACATACATACATACATACATACATACATACATACATACATATATATATATATGTTTTCTGACGTTTCAATCGTCTCCTAGTTCTAGCGTCAAGCCAAGATCTGTCAGTTTCCTCGCTAGAAACTTCTGTCTCGTTTTGTGGATCAGTTGCTGGCATGAGCGAAGTCAAAGGTTCTGGGGAGGATTGTCTCTGCGACAATCTCTCATCCTCCTGGCTCACATCTGTGTCCTCTGATAATTCAAACTCCACATTCACAGCAGGCTCCAACCTTCCATCTTCAGAGTCATCAGAGTCAAAACTCCCAGCAGGATATATATATATATATATATATTCATTTTCTTCCCTCTCCTGCAATTCCATTGTGAATTTGTTCATTTTTGCACAATCTATTACTTTTTTAATAATCATGTCATCTGTGGAGGTACTATCTAATTTCCAGTTTTGAGCGTATGATATCCTAGCCGCTGTTAGTATATGTATCATTTTGATATTCATCTTTAGTTATCCCTAGTAGAAACATTTCAGGTTTGGGTACTATCTTTTGAGTACTAACTTATTATTTCCTGTAACCAGATCTTTATCTTATTCCAGAATTCCTTTGCTTTGGGGCAGGTCCATCACATGTGAAAGAATATACCTAGTTTCTTTTTATATTTTCAACATTCTGGTTTTAAATTTGGATAAATTTTAGCCAATCTTGCTGGTGCTAGATGCCAACGATAGATCATTTTGTATAAATTTCCTTTATATGAGGCTGCTAATGTCAATTTATAATTTTTTGGTCCATAATCTTTCCTAATCTTCTAATTGTATACTTTTCATCCAGGTTATCATGGTTGTTTCACCACCTCCTCTTCTCTGTCAAATTTTAAAAGAAAATTATACATTTTGGTTATAATTTTTTCTTCTGATCCTAATAATATTTCTATCTAATTGTTGTTCTATCTATACTGAATTCTTCTACATCCTTTTTATATTTTGTTTGCATTTGTAAGTAGGGTCACCAATCTATCACTATCCCTTCCTGTTTCAATTTTTGATTTCTCTTCAGGATCCCTTGATCATCTAATAATTGATTATATCTATTTTTTTTACTTAAAGTATTTAGATAGATCATAGCTTCCATAGTGGAAAGCCAGCCTGGTATTTTAATGTAATGTTTTTTCCTGATTCTATTCCAGATCTCCAATAGTGCCTCTCTTATTCAATGATTTAGAAAGTGTGAACTTGTCTTATTTCTCTTCTCCCACATAACAGCATGCCAACCTATTTGTAGATAAATTTCTACTGGTGAGTGATGCCCCTTGATTGAAAAGCTGGTATCCCTCCTTTTTGTATGTCTGATGTGAAGGAGCTGTGTCATTTTCCCTGCTCCCTACTTGGTCTCTTGAAATTCTCAAGTGCTCTTGACCCCAAAGAACAGTGGTGTCACAGCAGCATCGTCACAGCAGCATCACATGACATATCGTGACTTTTCCCCCTTTTGGGAAAAACACCTAACATCAAAAACATCATCAAAAAAGCACATCAAGGAATGTTCTTTCTGTGCCAACTCAGAAAGCTCAAACTGCCCAAGGAGCTGCTGATACAGTTCTACAGAGGAATTATTGAGTCTATTATCTGCACCTCTATAACTGTTTGGTTTGGTTCTGCAACCCAACAGGACAGACACAGACTTCAGAAGATAATTAGGACTGCAGAAAAAACAATTACTACCAACCTGCCTTCAATCAAGGATCTGTATCTGAGTCAAAAAGAGGGCTGTGAAAATATTTACAGACCCCTCACAACATGGACATAAACTGTTTCAACTTCTTCCTTCAAAACAACGCTATAGAGCACTGCACACCAGAACAACTAGACACAAGAACAGTTTTTTCTTGAAAGCCATCACTCTGCTAAACAAATAATTCCCTCAACACTGTCCAACTATTTACAAAGTCTGCACTACTATTACTGTTAATCTTCTCATCACTCTTTATCACCCATCCCCTCCCACTTGTGACTGTATGACTGTAACTTTGTCACTTGTATCCTTACGATTTATATTGACTGTTTCCTAGTATGATTTGATTGCTTATTGTACCCTATGACTATCTTTAAGTGCTGTACCTATGGTTCTAGACTCTTGATGAATGTATCTTTTCTTTTATGTATACAGAGAGTATTTGTACCAAGACAAATTTCTTGTGTGTCCAATCAGACTTGGCCAACAAAGAATCCTATTCTATTTTATTCTTTGCTAAACCAGGCATGTGCATGATCAGTGCATGATGCATCCAGGCCACAGTCCATGAGTTTGACAGCCCTGTCATAGAAGAATGTCCTTCTTCGGCAGTGCCAAACTTCTTCAAGGCCAGGACAGAACTTGTCAGAGTATTGGTCATGAACGTGATGAACATTTATTGCTGTCTCTTGTGATTTGTCTGACTCTGGGTAGCATTTACAGTGATAAAATATTCAATCCCTTTTGGGCCTAGAGTCTAGCACTTCACATTATCATATTCTTCCTCCCTATTTATCAATATGAAATGTGCTGCCTGTGAACATAGAGTATATGTGTGTGGGGGGGGGGGGGAGGGGGGGATGTCTTCTCTGATATTCTTGCCCCATTCACATTTCTGCTTTAGGATAAGCTACCTTTATCTGTTTCCTTGGTCTCTTGACCTGTCTTCCAAAGTCATTTCTACATACTTAGTTTGCTATGACTGTTTCAATATCCCTTTGAAGTTGTTACCTCTAGGTCAATCAAAAGTTCAGCTAAGTGTCACCAACATAATTTTTTTTAATAGTTCATCCTATGAACACTTTGGCAATACTCCAAAACAGTCAACCAGTGTTGCTCACCAAGCTTCATAGGTAATATTTCTCTCTGTGGTTACCTCTGAGTGTTTATTTAAACTGTCCTTTATTAAAGGCAACACTGACACTATGTCCTCAAGGTTATCTGTGACTAATATTTAATTCCATTTCAGCTTCAGGAAGTAAGTTAAAAAGTGAGACTATTTTGCAATTATATAATGTTGCTATTTGCGGAAAGATATATCCCCAAGTGGTTTCATTTTGAGTAGCATATCCAGAATTCTGGTGTGTTTGAATGGCAGTAAATCCTGTTTCATGAGGTAGATACTGAGATACCAGTAGATACCATCAGGTGGAATTACATTGAAGAAGTTGTCTTTAGATAGAATAATGGCTCTTTTAGCATCCCAAGGGCATCTATTAAGTCTATTAAGAATAATCTATAAAAGACCTGCTTGTTTCAAGGATCCAATTGTTTTTGATTTTCCCTTCTCTTTTTCTACTGCACAATAATAAAAATCCTCTCTTTTCTGCATTCTCCCTCCTGTAGAGATTTGAGTTTGAATTGGAATTTAAGTGCTTTCCCCAGCAGATGCAGTATCTTCCCCTTAACATCAATATTTTGTGCTTCTATAAATGCCATTAATTTGTCTAGATGATTTAGTGTAAATATCTAAAACTCCTTTTTTAAAGAAATCTACATCTTTATTTATTGTTATTAATCATCTGAAATTGGGAATTGCCTGGTTTGTTAAACATTGTCTTGATATAAAATCCAAGGAACTCATTCTCATTTCTAAAATTATCATTTTATCCTTCATTTGCAAAAGTTGGGATTGCTAGAAGGATAGCAGCATTCTTAATTCATTTTTTCTGATTGTCTGATTCCTCCTAAAGAGTATAGGGTAGAAAATACCAGATTATTTCTCAGACTGCTTCTCTAAATCTCATCCCAAAATATACCACTTCAACATGAAAAGAAGACTCATTGTATTATTAGTTTTATTTATGGATTGTTCATTCTTGAGTGAAAAATAGTTGATAAATGGTTGCTTTGATGCCTTTGAAGGCACTATCATTCCAAAGGTTGTACTGTGCAGCTTCTTTTTTCTATTCTTTTTTATTGTTATTAATCAAAATTAGAGTAACCTTTTAAAAATTAAATAAAATCACTGACCTTCATGAAAACATAAGATTCTTCCCAAGAGATGTAGAATGATAAGATGGAAACTAATGAGATTAGAAAAGAGAAACTTAAATTTATTGGACTCTCAAACTGAGCTGCTAGTCTATCATCATTTAGTCCTTTGTTCTCTTCTGTGAGACCTGTCATTTTGGAGGGCAATTAGGGACCTATGCTACTTTACTTGATAAATTTGCTTCAGTAATAAGAAACTAATAAATATAATAAGTAGAAATATGCAGAATTGCATCAGTTCATAATTCCTACTCTTCCTTAGACTTCTGAAAATTCAGGTGAAGACCATTCTCTAAATTTACTAGCAGTGAATAATTTCATCATTATTATGTCAGATTTCAAGAATACATAAGCCTTTATCATTAAACTTTTAGTTAGTCTGTTAATAAAATGTTGCAGCCAAAATAACTGAACCAAGCAGCTTTCTCCTCCCTGAAATCTCATAATTTTATTACATTTAAATATATTTTAGTCATTGACTTATCAGCCTTAATACTGTGTGAATTAACTCCATTTTTCATATAGACTGCTAACCTATATAAGTATAAAATATTTGTATTAAATCAAGATCTGGCTTAATGAGCCAACTATATTGGGTCCAAAATTAAACAATTGGAATGCAAATATATTATAGTAAAATGAAAGTGTACTATCAAGATGAAACCAACCTCCATTTCACAGTATCTTCCCGCTTGCTGATCAGGTATCAAAGTTTTCATACTGAAATCCAAACAAACATGATAGCTTTGGTGATGACAAGAAACTGAAAGTACACATTCGTTTAAATATTTATAGGAACTAATAAGATAACATGAGAGCTTTGGGATCATGCTGGCATCAAGAGGAAAGTTTAAAAAAACTGAGAAGTGGACTCTTATAGTGAATGTCTATCGAATCCTTAGAATTTTTACAGGCATCCTGGGCAAAGGAAGTATTTTAACAATGAAGACAACTTTTCTGTGTTTAAATGGTATTTTCATAGATATGTGTATCACTGCCCATTTTTAGACATAGAATTATAATGAAGTTTAGCTTTAGCATTAAATTAGTTCTTACATTTTTATTTACCAAGTGTGTATGCCACCACCATCACTTTCCCTATGAATAATGGTGACTTGGAAGTTAAAACCTCAGTGTGCATATGTGAAGTCACCTTGTTAGATGAGATGGACAGCAAAAAAAAATTCAATAAATAAAGAACAATCAACAAACATAATAAATAATGAAATTTGTAATAAACATAAAAATTAAAATGTCCATGCCAAAAATTAAGTAAAATAGATAATTTAGTTTTACAGTTCTAACACTGAGGAATAGATGCCATAAATTAATGGAAACTTTTTCTGGGTAAATATGCATTTGATTGTATTGCAACATACTATTTTATTAACAATAAATTTTGAGCTTAAAGAATTTCAAGAAAAAATTCCTTTTTAAGATATCTATTGGATAAAAATGATAAAAAAAACAACAACATTTGAGCATGAGAATAAGAGAAATTAATTGAATTTCATTATTTATTTTATTGTAGTTAAAATTACTTTTATATTCTTTGTTTCATTAAAAACTGGGAGAAACCTAGTAAACAATAAATAGGAAAGCTTATTTTCACTACAGAGATAGTACAAACAAATAAAACAAAGGTAGTATTAAAAAGAGAAAGAATTCTGTTTCATCTTTTCCCTGCTTTTTATGTATTTTTATGGTTCAAAATAGTTATAATTACTGCAATTTCTTTGTTCTGGCATTCTGGTAGATATATCCAATATTTAATCAACAATTGAAATCATGCCAATTTTTAAAATATAACAATATTTCCAATATTGTTTTCTTGATTGATTTGATTAACATTTTTTTCAAAAATGATTATGTTAATTACAATGAGAACCAAAATTAGGGACTAAGGTTTTTTGTTTATAAAGCTTATATCTATAACAGTAAACATTTTATCTTCAAATATATTCTTCAAGTAACAAATCCAAATAATACTCTTCAGTATAAAAATTCAATCATGCTTTTCAATAAATTCAATAGTACTCTTCAAATAAATAAACACAAGAAGGGGTAACCTGACATATCTTTATAAAGAAAAGAGTAAACAAACAAATTGAAGGGCATATAGTGATAGAAATAATAATATTGAACTTCCAACTGAATAGCATTGGTTTTAGCTGAAAAATGTTTATCTGAATGCAAATCAAATATATGCTATTATTTGTTTACATTTTGATGTAATGTATATACTGATAATTGATAATAAGACCTTGCTTATTGTCTTATATTAATATCACAATACTGTCTTATGTCTAAGGATATTTACCCCTGTAGTATGACTGTATTATTATTATTATCATCTTTCCTACTACCCTCTCCAATGGTATCTCATGATTGTGTACTTTGTTGTTTGTATGTAGACTGATTGCTTATATGCACCAGAGTCAAATTCCTTGTGTATCTAATCACACATGGCCAAATAAAGCATTCTATTCTATTTTATACTAGTTTAGCCTAGACTAGCCTAGACTAGCCTAATGTAGCAATAAGATATATTACATTTATGGAAATTTTGGGTGCAACTTGTCTCTTTAAGACAAGTCACTTTAAGGCAAGTCTTAAAGAGATCAATAAATCTGCAGCTACAAGAAATACATACTTTACATGCCTTGAAGATAAAATTTCTTTGGCTGAGTAAAATCACTGACTTATTTTGTTTTTTAATAGATTGTGTATTACTGGTAAGGACATACCCAGGTATATAAAAGCATACACTTTCTTGTAAAAGCCTGTATGTCTTGACTGTTAAATTATATTGTCAAAGTTCATAACTATAAATGTAATTATGAGAAAACATGAAACAGAGCTTGTAAATAAACCTCCATTCAACTCTTCCCCTCACTCCTATTCTATGACTTTGGTACCTGAGTAAGATTATTCATTAAACACTACTGCTCTTATACTTTAGTGTTGAAATAGTTCTTTATTTCTATGTATTTTTTAAAAAAATTCTTAGAATAAGAAGAATTTATGTCTATGAGAATCAGTGCATATATTTCAACATTGTTACTGAAAGATCAGTTGGTCCAAGGTTTTTTTTTCTTATCATCATATTTGTGTATAATTAGTATATCAGTATAGTTGGTGTTTATTAAATATCCCACCTTATAAATGTTAGATTGACTTGATTCATTATTCTCTGGATGTATTTCAAAACATAATGAACAAACTTCAGCATGTTATGATGCTTATATGTTATGCTAATTTGACATTCATGGTAGCTATCTATCATTCTAACAATAATCCATCTGAACTAGCAGGCATGAATACCAATTACTGAAAAGATTGGAGCTTATCCCTGAATTTTCTTCTTGCTCTTGCTGGTAGACATATGTCAGCAAGCAGGGAATAGCACAGATATATCAAAGTCTTTCAAAAAATAATAATCAAATATCTCTAGATGTATTCTGTAATGGAACAGACTAGGGCTGACATTCTCAATCTAGACAAAGGAAAAAAAGATTTTTGAATTTATCTGCTTATATGGATAAAAGTGAATAAGAAATAATATAATTCAAAATGATCAGAATTTATTGCAGTTTTGGAAATGTATCAGTAAAACATCCTGGAAATTAAATACTATTAGCTTTTTGTAGAAAATCAAAATTGTGGCGTTTTAAGATTGAAACTTTGCAGAATCTTTAGCACAATCATGAGATATCACGCTAATAAATCATTACTTTCAAAAGATGGGATAAATTGTATTTATGAAGAATAGTCATGGATAGACATTTTTTACATGGACATAAAACACTCACCTTGTACAATTTTGCATTTGTTGACCATATAGTCCAAAAACTCCTTCCCTTTTGATTTTTATTCAAAGTAATTTAAAATGTGAGGTGAGTGGACATTTCTAATTAGGATCACTGTACTTGGGTGAAAAACTGTTAATTCTCCTAAATGACTTACCCTCCATCCTCATAACGGCAATGTGTGAAGTACACTAGGTGACAAGTTTAAGTCCCCAGTATTTGCACATAATGGCTTGTGCAAAAAGAATTCTACATAGGTTCATATTGTTGAAATATTAGGATGTCCAGCTCCTTCCCTTTTCCATTCAGAAATCTAAAATAAAGCATTCTTAACAGGTAATTGTTCAGACTGGATCTATTGTAAAAATTTCTTCATTATTAGGAAATTTTTCCTGATATTCATTGCATTCAAGAATGGCAGAAAACAAGCCTTAATCTTTTTCTTGAGAAGCATCATCACATCCTGCCCCCATTTTAGTTTTCTCAGCCTAAACATTTCTAGTTCTCTAATAGTGCTCATTATGACTTAATTTCTAGTCCCCTAAACAGCCATATTGCTTGTTTCTGAACCTCTTATAATATCCTCTTATAAAATACATTGGAAATATTATTTCCTTTATTTAGAAATGAAACTGTGATGCAACCTAAAATGCCATTTTATTTTTTTACAAGTTATACTGTAAACCCAAAGCTCAAAGACCAGTTAGAATGTTATGTCAACACTGAACAGTTGCCTCCTGGTCTCATATATTTATGTAATGTATATTATACATATGCTCTGAACTGGCCAACCAATAATGAATACGGATTTATAGCTCTAAAGAAATTTTAGTAATTAGATGAGGTAATATTAATTTTCACACAGGTAAGTTGAAAACTATGTTAAAGACTGTGTGTTATTAATATGAAATATACAGGTAAGCAAAAGTTAAATGATCATCTTAAATAAGATACTGCACAAGATGTAGTCATTAAAGTTACTCACTTTCCCCTTCCCACAAATATACTAATAAAGCTGTAACTTCTTTCATTCAAATTATTGTCTTGTTTCTTAATCTGAGAATACAGTCATAAAATATAACTGCCGCTCTTCTACTTTTGTGTAAAATACTTAAATGTGTATTTGAAACGTGATTGAGTATGCTGTAAGCTTTGCTTGAATATTAAGTCTATATTTTCTAAAGATTGGAATAATATTTGGACCAAACTTCTTGCAGTTTTTAAATACAAAATAAATTAGGTGCTCAAATTATTGACCCCTGTGAAAGAAATTGGTATCTCACTACATTTTCAATGGCTTTTAAATTATACTTTATACTGGTAGAGCAAAATTGATATTGCTCTTTACTTATAATGAAAGAAAATATCTAAGGATGACTTGTTGCTAAGGGCAACAGAATGTCATAAATGATCCTTCCTCTGCTAACAATGTAGAGGAATAGGCTGAAATGGGTAGCTAGAGATATGATTTGTAGTTCTCTGAGGGTTATCAGTCTTCAGATTTCTCTGTATTCCATGATTTAAGAAAAGTATGCCAATGTTTTATGTCTTTGCCTTTGTCCATCTTCTTTTAGTGTGAATTCTTTTTTATGCTATGTTCCTTAATTCTTATCTGAAAAAAGTATGAAAATAAGCTTAGTGCCTATGCATGTAATTTTTTCATACATGTTCTATCACTTTATCTTTTCAAAATATTCATTAGTGTAGTTGACGGCAGTAAGACACGACCATGTACAAATATTCATTATGTGTGTGTGTGTGTGTGTGTGTATGTATGTATGTATGTATGTATGTATGTATGTACATGTGTATGTATGTGCATGTAAGTGTAAGTATATGGTATCTAAAGATACCAAGTGTATACATTTAGGTTTCATTTGCAGACACCTGCCTAAATCTAATTCTCTCTGTATTTTACACTTTCTCTTGACCTTTTTCCTTTAAAATTTGGAAAATGCTGGCACTGATATTATATTAGGAGCCTCAGATGTGTTTCTTCAGTTCATGAAATCAGTGAATTTCTCATGGGATTTTAGCCTACAAATTCCATCTCCAAGCTCTTGTGTCCACCTCTCCTTTCTTTCTCTTAAATCAGGGAATAAACAGCATCTGCAATTGTAATTTATTTTCTGAATATAGAGGTTAAGAATCTGGTTTATGAACCTTTAGAAAATTTAGAAAGCTTCTACTTTCCTGTTTACTGCTATGAAGCTACAGTTGTATTAGAAAGGTTTCTTGAGTTCAAATTGCCGCTATGTTTGCATTTATGTTTCTCTTTTCTATATTTCTGATAAATGCAAAAATGAATTTGCTAAAGCTGTAAGTATTCAACTAAGTAGATATTATAATACAAGTAATGCCTATATATACATACATACATACATACATACATATGTATGTATATGGTATTCAGCTTTGTTCGGGTATTTTCCCACGTCATTATATTTGTGCTTTTAAAGTTGTAGCAACGTTTCGGCAGAATCTCATCTGCCATCATCAGGCTTCTGTATTGTGTTTGTCTGTGAGTCAGACTTTTACAGTTGTAAAACAACTGTGTATATATATACAAAATGCTTAGCTGATGAACAACACCTAAAAACCGAACTAAACACTCTCACCAACGTACTAACAGCCAATGGATTTCAAAGAAAGAAGATCACCCACCTAATCCAAAAAGAAACCCCAACCAAAATCCAAGACAGAGAACAAGAGAACGGCAAAGCCCTCCTCCCATATATAAAAGGCACTACAGACAAAATCAGCAAGATCCTCCAAAAACACAACATTAAAACAGCATTCTGCACAAACAGAAAAATATCCACCATCCTAAGAAACCCTAAAGACAAAATCGAGTTAGAAAACCAAGGAGTATATGAAATCCCCTGCACTGCCTGCCTCACCACATACATTGGACAAACTAACAGAAGAATAAGTGCACGCGTTGAAGAACATAAGAACTCAATCAAAAAAGAAGAACCAACCTCTTCCCTGGTCCAACACCTCAAAGCCACAGGACATGAGATTGACTTTAAAAATACCAGAACTATCCTCAAAACTGAACACCACAGCAGCAGAATAATCAGAGAAGCCATAGAGATAGAAAAACGCCCACACAGCATGAATAAAAGAGATGACACCTCCCGCTTACCAGCCATTTGGAAACCCGCCCTCATGAACAGAAGAGTACCCAACATGATAAATGACACCAGACCCACACCCATGAGGGCCACACAAGATGCCACCACCACACTTCCACGTAAAAATCAGACTCACACCCACACAGAAGATGAGACACAACCACAGACCAGAAGCCGCACTGCAGCTGCATCACTACCCACTTCAAACTCCTCTGAACCATACATGAAGCGAACTGACCCCCACCATGAAGATGTGGCACGACCACGAACTCGAAGCCAAAACGAACACAGACCCAGACCCCAAACTCAAAGCCATATTAAAACCCAAAATGCTACATCACAGCCACCCGCTCAGGACATCACATCAGAAAACTCAAGAAATTACACCTCAAGAACTCAAGAAGTCACAACACAACAAATGACCCAGGATATCACAGCACAAGACCAAGGATACCACAGCAATAAATCTCACAAGGTCATCACACAACCCATTACCCAAGCTGTTACTACACAGGAGGCTAATCGAAAAGAGATCAAAACACAAACGACCCAGGAGATTACAACGCAAGACCCAGGATACCACAACAAAAGAACTCACAAGCCCATCACACAACCCATTACCCAAGCCGTTAAAACACAAGAGGCTAACGACCCAGGAGATGACAGCACAAGATCCAGGATATCTCTACAACAAAAGGCCATTACACAGCCCATTATACCAACATCAACTCCATCAACCAATCAAGAGGCTGCAGCACAGCCAACCAGCCCAGCACACCATCCCCCACCACTTGTATATATAGAGAGATGGCAGCTCCGGTCACACACTGCTTGCACTGGCACTAAGCCGAAAGCACCAGCCTGAAGATGGCGAGTGGGACCTCGCCAAACGTTGCCTAGATACTTTGAATCTTACACGGGAGAAAACCCGAATAACCAAAGATCCATATATATATATATATATATATATATATATATATATATATATATATATATATATATATATATATATATATATATATATATATATGTATACTGTTTATGCTTGATCAGTAGATATACATGCAATATAGATAAACACATATACCCAATTTATAAATACTTTTTCACTATATTTAGATTGTAATAAGCAATATATTCATTAGCTGGGTGCCTATGTCTGGCTACTTTCTTATGCATTCATACCTTTTAATTAATTTTTAGAATCTATGTATATTGTTCTGATATTTTCATATTCCACTAAATAACAAATATATGCTATGCTACATATTTTTGTGCTTTAGTCCACTTCAACATATGCTTCTTTATTATATGCTTTTTTGTTTATGCATTGTATGACATTATTAATGGATACAGTCATCATCACTATCCTCTTGTTTAGAAAAAATATTTCTGTATGGGCAGCATGTCAAAAAAGAGATAACTGCATTAGTGTGTGTGTGTGTGTGTGTGTGTGTGTGTGTGTGTGTGTGTGTGTGTGTGTATAAAATCTATCTTAAGTTTTCACGGGTATTTATATGTATGGTATTCAGCTTTGCTTGGGTATTTTCTCACGTCATTATAGTTGTGCTTTTAAAGTTGTAGCAACGTTTTGGCAGAATCTCATCTGCCATCATCAGGCTTCTATATATATATATACGAACTCTATACAGAAGCCTGATGATGGCAGATGAGATTCTGCCGAAACGTTGCTACAACTTTAAAAGCACAACTATAATGATCTGGGAAAATACCCGAACAAAGCTGAATAACATACATGTAAGTACCCATGAAAAACATTTGATTTTTCATGTTCCCTGGAGCAGAAAAGCAAAGCAAAACAAATATTTTCAAAGACTACCTACCTGTTGTTTTTTTTCATGACAATCCATTGCTAATAATGTCACATGAGTTTCCATAGGAAGTGACATTTTTATTTATTATAAAAGATGGATTTAAATTTGATCTTCAAGGAACCTGCTTCTAATTTATGTTGTACTTCTGTCTTTGTCCAGATTCTCTCATTCTGAGCAAAAATGACATTGTAATATTTATTGTAATACAACACCAATACCAATTTTCAAAGGTGGATCCCTTTCCATTTTCAGATAGTCTATAATGTTGGTAGTACTGGAAGGATTTGCTATTCAAATGATACTATAAACCAATTCACAGGAAGGGCCCACTCCTAAATATGATCAACAGAGAATGAAAACGCAACCCAATCTCCAGTGTCCATGGAGATTCTAAGTCATCCAGGTCACAATTGTCCCAGAGGTGCTTTTTCAAAAGGCAACTGGACTTCCTTTATTTTTCTTTGAAGACATTTCACTTTTTTTCAAAGAAGCCTCTTCAGTTCTGACTGAATGATTAAGAATGGAAGGATTCCATCATTCAGTCAAAAGCTTCTTAGGTGAGAAACAAAATGTCTTCAAGGAAAAACAAAGAAAATTCAGTTGCCTCTTGAAAAAGCTCCTTTGGGACAACCCATTCCAATATTCTGCCCTGAAAGCCAAATGGATATTTATAATCACAACAATGATACATGATTGTGATTATAGGACACTGTTATAGAGCACTGCACACCAAACAACTATATACAGGGATAGTTTTTTCTCTCATGCTATCACTCTGATAAATACCTATTTCTCATAGTACCATCTTATATGTTTAAGTATAATTACCAATCTTGTATGGTATTATTTTTATTATCTGTCTCATCTTCTTTACTAACCCTTCTTATTGGCATCATTATTGTGATTATTGTTATTTCCATATACCCTGAAGGTATTTGCACTAGTGACAAATTTGTTGTGTGTCTAATCATACCTGGCCAATTATTCTCTTCTCTTCTCTTCTCTTCTCTTCTCTTCTCTTCTCTTCTCTTCTCTTCTCTTCTCTTCTCTTCTCTTCTCTTCTCTTTTCTTCTTATTGGAAGATTTCCCCACAGTGTCAGAGGTTTCAAAATAGCTACTGGATACTGGAAAAGAGCAGCTAATATACTGTTTATGTCAAGGCTGGATTCAAATTCGAAAGTGTAGCTGCTACTGCATCTAGATGCAAAGGTTACATTAGATTCTACATATACACATATACATATACTATGTGTGTAGAAGAAATGTCAGTGAGGAAATTTCAAGGCTGAACATTAATAGTCAGGGAAATCAATGTATTGAATTGGACTGCAATGACTGTGTCAATTCACATCAAAGGCACATCAGATATTCTAATGTGGACAGAAGTATGTAAAATTCTGGTCAAGACAAGACACTTAAAAACTTAAATGCATAGTCCAGTATCAAAAAAGGGCAATTGCACATACATTACCTGAGTCTAATATAATATTCAATACATTGCAATCTGTATTTCAGCAATATTTCTAAGCACTGATAGATGTACAGTACAAACACATTTAGACAAGCAGAGATATTTGACCTCACGTTGTTAACTTATGAAAGTTAAAGAAAATGTAAGAGAATTCCCCAAGCAATCTAATTTTGTTTATTTGACTTGTTTGTATTAAGGCATTTGACAAATAACCACAAAAATTGCATGTGTCTCCTAGTATTCATCTGCTATTTCCATATCCCTTTTGAAGTTTTATGTCTAGGATGCAACTATCAGAATAAATATGCAGCAAATTATTCAAATCCGGGAAAGGATTTGGTCAAGGTGTATTTTACCTTAATTAATTAAATTTAGATGCGTAATAAATAATGAATTGAAATAATAGTTAAACTTGCTAGAAAAACATCAATAACATCAATGTTGATGATACTACAATATCAATAACATCAGTATTGATGATCCTCCTTAATTAGTTGAAACAAGAAAGATTTGAGGGAAGATCTTTTACATAGGATAAAAGAAGAGTTCCAAAGGCAATTTATTGTGTTATTTGCTTCCTCTTGGAAAAACTAGGGTTATAATAACAATGAATGACAACCCAATTCAAGCTAAAAGCAAAATGAAGTTGCATCCATCTTAACTTTTGTAGGGTCAAACAGAAATAGTAACTATATATAGAAGAAACTGGAAAAGTCGATGTCACAACACTGCAAAGATTGTATTTGTGTTGTTTTGTTGTTTTGTTGTTTTCTGTTTGTGTTGTTTTTAACTGTATAAAACTTAATACAAATTTATTTTAAAAAAAGAAATAGTAACTATAGTTGCTGAAATAAGAGAGGACTGGCAGTTGCGGAAGAGACTGTGACATATCTAGACAAAATATTAATATGAAAGGACACTAGACTGATAGCAAAGGTATGCATTGCCAAGGCAATAGCTTTTCACTTGTAACAATTGGCTTGGAAACCTGGATTATCAGAAAAGCTGAAAGAAAAAAACAAAATTGTAGTGTATTTAAATAAAGTCTTCTAGGGTGATGTTCCTATTGGTTAACAGAAGCAACGATACAATTGGTTAGTAACGTTAGTACCTGATTGGCCGCCAATAGCGGCGGGAAGTTTAACTAAATGTCATTGGTTGCAAGCCATGGAGCAGCCGCTATAAAAAGGGCTGCTGCGGTTTGACTGCCGTTGAAGTTACTGTTATTATTAAAGAGCTGAATTCAACTCCGGTCTGCGAGTATCTTTACTGGAGACAGAACAAAAATAATGGGTTTGAATTGTGGTTCTGGACAAAATGTTTGATAATATCTTAAACTACACAAATAATTAAACATGAGAGAAATTAGAAAACACGTTTATCAATAGCTCCAAAGTTTAAATATTTTGAAAACAGAATCTAAAAATTAAAAGTTACTAAATAATACCATCATGCTTTAAAAAATTGAAAGCAATAAAGAAGTTAAGAATAAACAAAGTAGATAAATACCATTACTGGTGGCATAAAGTGTACATGGGCCAGAAGGTTAAGTGAGCTATGCCAGCTAATGTTCTTTTATTGTAAATTGGAATTATTGTTTGTGACTTTGGACATTAATTATTTGGATTGTTTTAATTGTTGATTTAACTTAGTACATTGCCCTGCTATATGGGAGATCATATCAATCATTTAAATAAATAAGTAAGCTTACAAGAAGCAATTACTGGGGGACAATTTTCATCCAATTATATTCCTGGAGTCCAAAAAAAGGCCAAAAGCAATTTAGTGGCTAGACAGCAAGAAGCCACACATGGGCTTCAGAAGAATGTTGATTGCTGTTTGCTGAAGCTGTTTGTTGCCCTTTTCCTGGATTTTGCAGCTCATAGGCTAGCCCTACGTTAGGAAAAGTCACTATTTAGACATTTCATGTCTTATATACTGATAACCAAAAGCAATGTAATTGTTTATCACTAAGTTATAAATACTTGGTCACTTAAAACAGTTTTCCCTGTTGATGATAGCTTATAAATGCTTCACATTCTAATAGACTGAAAGATTGTGTAGCAAGTATAAATATATTAATCATTTATATTAATCATTTCTAAATGTTTCGTGCAAGTTCTATTGTAGTCCTTTTCTTAATATTATTTAAATATTATAACTTTTTAAAGAAATGTGCAAGTAAACACATTTGAATAATCAAAACATGCAAATAGACTTACATTAAAAATAATAATTTTAATATTTCCTAAATATATAAGTAATGGTAGTTTACAGTACTTAATATCATGGCAGTGTAACATACCACTGATTACTTAATATAGCACTCAAATTTTTCTTACTCAAATTTGATACTGAAATATAAAAATTACTTTAAAAATTCCATACATTTTTATTTACTCACATATAAATGAGTAAGCAGTGGAACAAAAAATGAATTCATCTTTAGTTAAGATCGCATTGTGAACAAAAGAAGCATAGTCTGACAAGATGAAAGTTTCTGTCAAAGTCAGTATAAACTTGAATTTCAGCTGAACTCAAAGTACACTGAAGAATAAGGCAGGTTCAGAGTCAAAATGACTTTGAATGTGCATATATAAAAAGATAGAAGCAGGAAAGGATGTATTTAGAATTGTTGTGGGAAAAATGTCATTTATCTGTATATTAAGATTCTTGTTAAAACAGTATTCAAGACAATGCATCCTTTCAACTATAGAAAAAGAATCTGAGTTCCATTATTTCAACTCTGTACAGTAACATAAAACTATGAGTGCAAATATCAGCTTCTTTTTCCAGTTTTCAAGAAGGCTTTGTTTTATTACATGGTGTGAATTTGAGACTGACCCTTCAAGTGCTACTGGAAGCAATTGCATTTTAGAAACCCATTGCTACAGTAATTCAAGATCTGTTCAAAATAGAAAGAAGGAACACCTTAGCAATATTCCAGCATATCAAGTTACGAGTGTACCTGAATAAAGAACTGAGGAGTCAAGGATTTCAAACTGAAGAAAAAAGGTTGACGACTTATGGTGATCTTTGTCCTTAATAAAGATTTGATTCAAAGGTTGAAAGCAAGGTAAAACAGATGATCATTTCATATTCTTACTGTGTACAAATTCCATACTGTAACTTATAAACCAAATTATAATGTAAAAGCAATTTGAATGAAGGCCTTGATAATTTACTTTTAAATATGAAGTCATTTTTTCAGATAAAATTTCATTCTACTGATCTAGTGATAATATTTGGACAAAATTCTTTTTGTTAATAAACATTATCTAAAACCAACCCAAACCAAACCAAACCAAACTAAACTAAACAATTAAACATTTATTCTGATTAAAATGACTCACTAAAGTCTTTTAAAATGCGATGCATACAGTATTCTTTTCTGATTTTAATGTCTCAAGAATAGTTTTAGTTATGATGGAGAAGATTTTTCCCCCCATAGTTTGCTCAGAGCTCCTGCCCTCCCCCAGTATATCTTTTTGCCCTTTCTTCTGTTTCTTTTTCAACATCAGCATAATTTATTTCTATTTCTTCCTCTTTTTGAAGATGTTGAATGAATAATTCAAGCCAAGTGAGTTTTTGAATTTCCTAGGTCAGATAATGTTACAGTGCTCTAAAATACACTTGCATGAAAAGGAAAAGGTAGAAACTGAGGGACAAAAAAGGTGTGATTGTAATTTTAATTCTTGTTTGAAAGATGATTACATGTTCCTTAAATAAGTATCATGAACATTTTTTTAAAAAAATCCAGGTTAATTTGGAAAATGGCAGAAAAAATGTCAAGGTAGAATAAAGTTATTCAGTCATTCATTCTTTATTTTATTTAATAAAATTTATTTATTTAATTTAAGTGCCATTCATCTTCCCTATAAAGTGACACTGGGACACTTATATTTCAATGAAAATGTCATCAATAGAAAGACTTGACAAAAAATAAACAAAAAGACAAAATGAAATAAATAATAATTTAAGAAAATAGTGCATTTCTACCTTTGTGTCATAAAACTAAATTTTGGCATTTCCTTAAGCTATCAAATCTTCTCAAAATGCAATGATCACTTTCCGCTTAAAACCAACATATTTATTTTGAATACTTGATTTTCCATATTCGAAAATAATATTCATGTCCATGTTCCCCACTAACCAAGACATACCACATGATATATTAAGAAAGAGCAAGAAATCAAATGCAAAAAGAAAAAAAATATTGTGACTGTAGTAGAAAACATCTTATTGAGCATTCTGTGTATGTAATAAATATTTGCATTTTGTTTATATTATGTGGCCTCTCAACAATACTATCATATAAGATTCTTCAGGTCCTTTAGTTGACTGTTTAACTTGATCCAATTTAGTTCAAAGTCACATATCAAATATGAAGTTATAATTACTTTAAGATTTCATATTATGAACTTCATACAACTTGAACTCTTTGAAAATTATTTATGAAGACAGTGACAGTGGCAGAATAATATAACTGACTCATTTCTTCCCTACAAAGTTTCAATGATTTTTCTTAATATGAAAAGATATGAAACTCTATACATGATAATGTCTTTTAAACCAATTTTTGAAAACATTTAAGATATGCAAAATTTCCCTGTCTTTTTTATATTCTGTATATCATTATTCTACAGCAAATCATTTTTATAAATGCAAGAAAGAAGGATTTCAAGAGAAAATGATTAGAAATTATAACTAGTTTAAAGACTTTTAAAGACAGATATGATGTAAAATCCATCTGTTTCACCATATAAATATTTGGAAGCTTAAAGTCTTGACAAACATAGAATTAAAGTAAAGCTAATTTGTGTCTGAAATAGCTGAATAAAATTTAGAGACCAAATACCAAAAGCAAGCTTCATTGCAGAGAACATTGTACTATAGGATAAATGTTCATTTGCATCGTCCTCATTACTCCATTCATCAACTTGGATAGATATGCAAATATCAGCAACTATTCAATACTAGCAATTACTCAGTCACTTGTCCTATGCATCATCACAAAGATGCCCAATTCACAGTTGCTATCCCTTGGTTTATTATTGGATTAATGCAAGAGAAGTGTGCACTTGTCTTTTTCTTTTCTCCACATCAAGAGAAGTATTTTTGATGACACAAGTGGAGGTGTAGTCTGACTGCAAGACTCTGTTTCCATTCCTATTATCTAGAGTATGGTGGTGTAGTCATACATTTTTCCAGCACTTGTAATTGCTTTCCATGTGATTTCATCATCAACTGTTGTACTTTCTTGATCCCTTCAGAAGGAAATTTCCTGTTTTCTTTGCAAGGTACATTTGCATGTAAGTGCTTATGCTTTTGAAAATACTGGTGATTTATTTATTTATTCTATCTAATAATAAATAAATGAATATTATGTATCTAATACTTCCACCAACATACAGTAAAAGGATTGAATAAAAGAAGGTATTTTCCCCTCAAAGTTAGTGAATGATCCAGAGAAAAAGAAGTATAGAGAAAGAAAAGTGCAAATATAAAAGCGTAATATTGAAAGTTGAAAGTACTCTATATCAGTGATGGGATTCAATTTTTTTTACTACCGGTTCTGTGGGCGTGGCTTGGTGGGTGTGGCAGGGGAAGGATACTGTAAAATCTCCAGTCAGAGCTGTACAATCTATACAATGTCAGAGGAAAAAGTTCCTTATCAAAATATGTAATAATCACTGAAGAGTTGAAACTACTGTCTTAACTGCATGAAATAATGCGTCCTTTCTCTGCAGTTCTATAGGGAACACGCATTTCCTGATAAAAACTAATCTGTAGCTTCTCTGTTGTCATAAAACATCAATGTTATTTACTTACTTTTGCACCTGTGTTTCTACTGGGACTATAATTCAAAAACAGTGACCTAGATTTAGAAAAATATGGAAATGTGCCTGTTCAGCAGAGAAAAAATGAATGTCATTGGTTAGAAGGATAAATCTAAATCCTCTTTTGCTCCTAGTATCATTATGTACTCTATGTGGTTTGTAAGTGTGTTCCTTTTTAAAAAGATGAAGAAAAAGTAACATCAGTAGAAATGTTTTAATATTATTTTAAATTTCTTTTCCTGATAGAAATCCAGCTTTGGATAGTTTGTAGACAGATAACCTGTTCAGAATCAAAAAGTGACTGCTTTAAATTTGTGAGCTTATGACAGAAGACTATGAACTACTTTATGAATCTGAATAATCAACATGCGGAATAGGAATTGGTAGATTAATTTTTTTAAAAAAACACTGGCTAATCTTAACAGCAGAAAGATGAAAAAAAAATTTCAAAGATCTCATAAGGAGATGAAGAATAGCTTTAAAAACCCTGCTGGGATGTAAATGAAAGTAAAACAATTCAGATACTGCTCGATTACATTATCTCTCTGGAATTAATTTTCAATCACTTTAATATTTTACATGGACATATTTAGCCTTACATAAATGTATGTACACAAAGCCCCCCATAAAGTAGAATATAAGTATAGCCCCTACATTCTGTTTTGATGTTGATGTTTAATTGTAATTCTTGATACAACATGAAAAAAGCTGTATTGAATTTGTTAAATGTAATCTAGCATTTATTTAATTTAGTTTCAATAAGCTTAGGCTTCATTAACATTTTGTTTTTATTCAATCAACTTTTTGTAGTGGTGCCAACAGCCCACCTTGGCCTGAAAAGGGATGCTTATTGCTGTTCTCTATGTTTGTTCCAAATGTGAATAGATGCCTTCTATGGATCTAGGATAATTTAATTTAATTTAATTAGTAAATTATAAAAGGAAGAGCACAGAAAAAAAGGGAGGAGAAAGTCCCAAGTGCAATTTTGAATGGAAGTGTTTCAGCTGTGCTATTGACAAAAGGATTTCAAAAATGTGTTAAGCTTTTACACAATTAAAAAAAATCTGGCACTTGGGATATTGTCTTTTTTTAGATGGTTATAAGAACTAAGCCACATTCATAAATATTTTTATAAATGGAACCAGAATAAATCAGTGTTGTTAAAAAAAAACAAATATACTATGGAAAAAAAATTTTTTGCAGCTCAATTAATACTGTATTTTTGCTTTTCTCTCTGGCTAATACATTCTATTAAATAGCTTCAAGGAAGCTTCATACTGTACATTGTATATGCTGAGAAGGACTGCATTACTGAATTTTGCTGTTACTACTGATAAAAAATTAGTTTTGGATTTTTTTAAAATGGACTTACTAAAATGGCATCAAATAATTTATTTTATGAAAAGGTCATGCAGATTTTTAAATTCCACATCTGATAACCTGTAGTACAGATATGTTTCTAACAAATTAAATAAATGCCCCTTTCCCCCCAGAAAATTCATTGGTATATATTGTTCAATAAACTTTAAATTACTACATTTGCTGCAGTGGATATTTCTAATTATTAATGGAGATATTTGTAGCATTGTAGGTTCTGTCTTGTCTTCTCTTTTCATCAAAAGTAAAAGAAACAATGGCACACGTGGTTTAAAAGGGGTGTTTTACACATGTTTTAAATCAATAAATAAATACAGTATATAAGCTAGTTTAGAAACTAAGAAGGTATTAATTGCTAACATCTTGAATACAAAATATTAAGTAGATAGCTAAAGATAGCTGTAGAATGGATTTTAAATTTTGGGAAGTTTATTTATTTATAAAATTTATATGGCTGCCCATTCATTCTCAGTGTCTCTGGACAGCTAACAAAAATAAAGTTGGTCGCTATTTTCAATACTTCCATTTGAGATAATTTCCTGTGAAGAGTAAGGGAGGCATAGTCATCTCTACAGGTCTCTGGATAGCATGTTGGAAGAGCAGAGATAGCATTGGAGTGGGGATTAGGGTCCAATTTTGAAATATGTCTGGACACAGGATAGATCATGAAATAATCTATATGTTGAAACAGCTGCTCTTACTAAGTAAACTGTAGGAATGGAAATTTTTTGCTATTCACTTCCAAGTTGTACAATGGGGTGGTACTGTTTATAGCTGCGGTTTAGCTTATATGGCAACCAGCCAAGCCTTATTTCTTTATATGGGTAAAAAGCCCCCAAAAAGCCTAATTTGAAAAGAACTATTTTAAAGCTTGAGGGCGATTTTCTTTTACAACAGATAAATACTCCACTTGGTAAATCCCATTTTTTTCACAACTACAAAAGTAAAAGTTTTAAATATTTAAAATATAAGGAATATTTGGCAAAATGTCAACAAAGGATAATATAAGAAATTTTTGCTGTAACTGAATTAGATAATTGACTCACATTTCCCATGGGAATATTATTTGCTTTTTACTTAAGATCACAGTTAATTGATTAAATAAACAAACAAACAAACAAACAAACAAATAAACAAATAAATAAATAAACAAACAAATAAATAAATAAATAAATAAATAAATAAATAAATAAATAAATAAATAAATAAATAAATAAATAAATAAATAAATAAATAAATAAACAAACAAACAAACAAACAAACAAACAAACAAACAAACAAACAAACAAATAAAATAATCTGGGGACTCAAGATGCAAATGCGATGTATATCTGAAATTACAATATTAAAAATACAAGACAATAAAAGAAGAAAAAATGGAGTAAATTTGATTTTATATCGAAAGTAATAGATAGTGAATTGAAGAAGAATTAGAGCTAGCCCAAAGGCCACTGATGAAAATATTAGGGAAACAATGAGTTTTTTAAATTGGAATGAGGAAGACCCAGAGGCAGAGATAGATAACCTTTATGAAGTAAATAAATATAAAGTAAATATGAAGTAATGAAATATGAAGTAAGATTTGTGAGAAAAAGAAATGTTCCAAGTAATACATTGTTACACTTTGTGAGGAAAAAGACAAAGAATAAAAGACTGATAATACTGATATAATTATTCTAAAAGAAATCATTATCAGACTTCTGTGACTGAAATGTTAAAGCATAAAAATATTTTATTTTACTTTGACAAATTAGAAGATTTGATTTTTACCCTTAAACAGAAATGATTTCAACTGAATTCTGTTTAAAAGATGAAAGAACTTTCAAAAGAAATTAAAGAAGGAATTGCTTTGGCCCAAACAGAGGTTTCAGGGCAGCCTATATAAAATTTGCAACCTGTGTTAAAGAATCTGAAAGATGATATTGTATAGGTCCTATGAATATTGACTTTTCTAAATTTTTGCCCTGACTATGGATTTTAAATGTTTAATGCAGAATATAGATGGAAGAAATGCTTTTCAAAAGGAAGCATTTAAGAGAGATCATTAAAAAAATAATAAAACATATTTTTACAAGAGATTCATATTAAGAAATAGGATTCAAATGTTTGATTTATAAAAACCTTTGATGAAGAATTTACTGCAGGGCTTAAACAAAAGAAATGGGGTTGTTCTGTATTTGTGTGGAAGTTGAATCACATGAAATTAAGACTGTGATGCTGGGAATTTAAGCTGCAAATAAGGACAAAGTATTTTTTTTTACAAATGGTTTATGGAGAGATTAATATGTTTGCCTTATGAAAATTGATAGTTGATAAGGAATTGGAAACGATTGACCTCCTCAAACAAGATAGCACAATGTGAAAATGGTCTAAAATCCATCTACTTTTCAGAAAGATATAGATACTTCTAAAAAAATATGTGATTTTGATTTTAAAGAATTTGCTATTAAGAACTTTAAAGTAGAAATTTTACCAGAATTTTTTTTCTGATCATAATCATTTGAGTTATGTTTATAAAAGGAAATCTGTTTTTAAATGGAAATTAAATAAAATGTTCTTATAGAAAGAAGCAAGAATAGAGGATTGGAAAAAAAAGATTTTTAAGGCAACCTAAATAAAGGCATTGATTTAATAACTGTATGAGATGCAAGTAAAGCTTTTTAAAAAGTTATTTTGTACAGCACAATACTGAACTTAAAAAGAAGATACAAGAGAAAACCCAGGATATGTTGGATGACATAAAGAAGAAAAGTAAAAAAGAAACTAAAGAAATCTTAAGAGATAAGTCTTTTATCAAATTAAACTTCTACAGCAAAGGTATGAATGTTAATAGGAAGAGAAATTGCCAAGTTAACACCAAGTTAAAAAAGGAAGAAAGACATTATGAATTATTTTGAAAAAATGCAATTCATATTTGTCAGGTGAATACTCAAATATTTCACCAAAAATAAATAATTAAGTCTATATTAAATTAAATTTAAAGGTCAGCTTTCTGGAAGCTTTTGTCCAAGATGGCTGCTAAACAGAAAGATGTTTTTTTCTCTTGCTCACAATCTGCTGATTTTGCTTCCAAAGTTAGTTCTTTGGCAGTGCTAGTCCCTGGATTTAAATGAGAGCATTTAGGAATAGTTCAAGATGGCTTTTGAGTGACCGTGGATATGTCTGAGAAGGGGAATCTTGAAAATTTCAGTTCACTTTGGGAGCATCCGGAAAGTCATGAGCATCCATCTTCCTTTCAGCATTTCATTTTTTAAAAGCATGCCTGGGTCTAAACTTCACTTTTTGAACTTTCACTTTGCCTTTCTGTATTTAAAAGTAAACTGGTTGGCTGAATGCTCAATGCTCACTCTCTGAAATCTCTCTATAATTGATATTTACTGATTTTGCATCATGTGGTTCCAGTGAAAAGAATCCCTTAACCAAATGTCAGACCTAAGCCTAAGACAACACAATGAAATCAAATTAAGTTCAGTTTTTTTTTATTTGCTTACACCTAACAGACAGAATCTCACCAGATTAAAGCTATCATATTCTAACTTAATACCCTCAAAGATTCTAGAGTATGGCTATCTCCAACTTTTTTCTTCCCTTACCTTCATGTTCAGGAATTCTGAAGTTCTTTAATTAGGGTGTCTCTTTGGAATGTGCTGCCTCCTTCCAGAGAATATATCCTTTGTATTCATTTGTACTTGGATTTAAAATTTCACTTCAGCTTTAATATATCCTGAGTTATTTTGTTCTGCCTTGTCTAATGTAATTGTTGGGCATTGGTATTATGTCACTGTCACTTCATCTCCAGTGCAAAGGTTGTTCTCAGTAAACAGCTTGACAATCGGCTTATTGCATGTCACTTTTGACTTTAACTTCATAAAAGGCAAAGAAATAAAAATGTTTCTCAGGTTGTTTTATTACTTATTCAAAAATGTGTCAAAATTATAATTCTCCTCATACTTTTTCTTGATTTACAGTTTATAAAAACCACATTTTTCTAAGTTAGAATATAGAAGTATTCAGTTTGGCCATTAAACTATACCTGTGTTGTGGCCCGTCAGCTGCCAGCAGAGCTAGCAGCAGAGTCAGATGAAGAGGAGGGGGAGTCTGGGTCGGCTTTGGAGCCTTTGGAAGGTTCTGAGGAGGAAGCAGAATTAGAGACAGAGGGGAGGCAGCTGTCTTCGGGGCCTGAACTGAGTGAGGGGGAGAAACAGATGGGGCCTATCCCCATCTGGATATATGCAAAGAGAGGACAGGAGAGGAGAGGAGAGCAATGAAAGGCAATAAGCCAGCTCTCCAGGAAAAGAAGTCATAGATACCAGCCAGCCCTTCCCTGACTGGGAAATAAATAGGGATTTGATAGTGGCCTGTTGTTTCAGACAACCATTCATTTTCCAGTGTACATCAATCAAATCAGATTCCTGTGCTAGAACTATGTTTGCTGTGACTAATTGCTAATTAAGTGTTCCTCCTAGGAAATAATCGTGAATAGGTAGTGAATTTGCCTCAGCTCGTATGAACTGGATGTTAGCCCTGGATCCAACTTGATACAGATTCCAGGCTGCCTCAGCAGGGGATGTGGGAAAGGGAGAGTAGCAAAGGGAGTATAGTCACAAGATTCTTTCACCAGAGATCAAGGACAAGCTGCTTGCACCTGGAGGGGAGTGACTGTAATATGGCAGCAGCTGAGATCAGAGGTTGATTGGCCAATGTGACCTGGGAGTTACTAAATAGGGCAGGGTGTGAGTTTTAGTGTGAAGAGGGGAAAACATGGGAATTCAGATTCAGGTTTTCCCCAGATGTGCCAACATGACTTCTCTAATAAATTCTTCCTTTGATGGACTTTGTCTCAGAGTTCTGAATTGTCTGGAGAGTTTACTTGAAATGCTGACACAGAAACTGTTTTTACCTGGCTTAATCATTGAAGGACTTTTTATCTTGAGTTCTCATGTAAACAGAAACTGTGTCCTGTTTCAGAAGGGGAAAAGACTCTCATTTGTGACTAACTATTTTTGGTTTTGTCTATCCAATGTGAATAAAGACTAAAAGGGGGTTGTTTTACTCATGAGTAAGTGGTTTCTCGTTGCTTGCGAAGACTGGATCAGAACAACCTGTATCAATTACTTATGGCATTACAAGTCTTATCCCATTCAATAGAATTTGCTGTTACCTTATAAAAAATATATATATAAAATACATTGTGCACTTTTAGAAAGTAAGTTCATGTAAGGCTGTTCTTGCTCAGTACATAATATATAATCTCTAAACAATTTACACAAAAATAGGACAAACAGATATAGAAGAATATTCTCCAAATATATAGAATATCAAATTAATATGTTTGAAGTAACCAAGAATATTTATACTCTAGGATATAAACAACTGAATCATCACTTGAACACCATTAGCACTGACAATTTTACCAGCAGTAAATTGCAAAAGGTAGCTTTACTCAGAACAGCTTACATCCTGTGATGGTACCTTTATTACAGTCAAATATCAGCATCTGCCTATGCCATCTTTTAAATGAATTGTAGTTGGATTGCTCCAAGATGTTGCAAACCACATGGTTAGTAGAAGTTACAGTTCAACATTTCTAAAAGGTACTGAATTATAGAAGACAGATCTATAGAAATAATTGCTTTGTTTCTTTCAATAATAGTTATTAAGCAGATGTCTTCCCATATTAGCCATGCTTATCTCACAATGCTAGAAATTAATGCAGTTAAAATCTTATACACAATATGTATATGCTTATAGCATTGTATTCATTCCTAGGAAAAGCATGGATTGGATTCTTCATTGTATTCATTGCTAGGAAAAGCCTGGATTCTTTAGTACCCATTGGCTAATAATTTACCTACTCTTGATATAAGGCCTAGGCATGATAGCTTTTCTTATGTTAGCAGTCACAATTCTAACCACATTCCCAACATAAATTTGTTCCAGGAGTAGTCTTTACTATAAGGTGGTAGTGGAAATGTTTGCTGAGATAACTTGAGAACCCAAATATTTCTAAAGCAATGATAGCAAAAGAAATGATCTTACTGGTGTTGGCTGAGGTGTAAAAATAATAATTGTTGCTGCTGCATTAATAATGGTGTGAAAAAGTAGTGATGTGCACTCAAGTTTATAATGATGCCTCCAAGTGGCTCTTATGACTTCTTTTTATGGAAGATGCTGGTCAATACTTTAAAGTTTCTTTGAGCTTATGAATTCTGATCAAACTATAGAATAGAAAAGATAAAATTCCTCAGTTAATTACATGCCTGAAGGCACACTAACAATGAAGGCTTCAGTGCTGTGCTAGAAATTCATTTTGCATTTCTAGAGAATGAAAAGGTTTGAATGTGAGAAAATGGGGAAGAATAATATTTGTTCCAACTTCTTGTTGAGATAATAACATAATGATTAATCCAATACAAAAGACACAGTGAGGAATTTCTACTAGTTGTGCTATGAAGTAAGCATGAAGGCTAACTCTTCATCTCTGTCATCAACAAGCGGAAGTTCCTCAAGACTTCTCATGTGCTTAATTGAAAATTCATGCATACATACCTATTATGTTATCTCTTTTCAGGAAAATAACTATGCAAAGAATGTGTAATGAATGAGAAACTCTAAACAGAAAAAATTAAAGGCAGATATTTGAAAACACAAAACTCCAACACTATTGACTTGTTCCTACTTTTCAATCTCTGCATGCTCTGCTTGTTGTTAGCATATCTGATCAATCATTTTCACATTGGTGTTTTTATCTTTAGGATTTTATTAATTCTATCCAACCCTGACATTCTGTGTTTTCTTCTTTTCCAGTTCATTCACCCTTTAGCTATTTATTTTGCAACATAATATTCGCTGATTTTCTTATGACCAAAGCATCCCAACATACTTTTTAAATGTCCAATAGGGTATTTAAGTTCAAGAATTTTTAAATAATTTTTTTATAATGTGATTTACATCTTGGCGGAAATGCAAACTGAGGATATAATGTAGTACTAGTAGAAAAAGATTGTGACAGAAATATGGACTTTTGTTGCTACATTGTTTCTCAAAGGAAGCCTGGCTTACTGGCCTCTTTATTCTAGTAAATAAAAATTAAAACATAACAAACATTAGGTCAATTTAGATAGTCACCTGGCATGTGAAACAGTGAATGTTTGGATGTCCCTTGGATTGGAAATAATCACTAAGGAGGAGTGTAATCCTTGGAATCAAAATTTTGTCAGAATCTTTTAATACCATTAACCTAGTATTCTTCTAGAACACCTCTAAGGGAATGGAGCATTTTTTGCAATGGTTGATCCCATCCTTCTAGAAGAATCAATTCTAATCAATGGAGATAAGTAAAAACAGATCTGTTTGTGAAGCGTCTTATGGGTCCCTCCTTCTCTAAATATATTTTTAAAAGCTAAGTGAAGAGCTATATGCTGAGACAGCTATATACTGAGACAGGTCTTCCATTAGTATTTTCAATAAGTAGATGACACCTAACTATACATCTGAACCCTAAGCTATACTAGTGATGCAATGAAATACTAATGCAGTGCTTAGAATCTAGATGGGAAAAAAGAAACTTTGATTTAATCTCTAAAATCTTCAGTAACTTTTGGGTTGTATGCCTTACTCCCCCATAGAAATTCTATTTTTGACTTGGAATAGGGCTCTAATTCCTAAGTCAGAGGTGGTTTGCAATTTGGGAGTCATTCTAGATTAATAGCTCCTGCTATAAGGACCTGGGACTAGGGTGGATTTTGAAATGGGTTTATTATTATCTTTAAAGTCTTACATGGCTCTGGACCTGGTTAGTTGAAGGACTATCTTCTCCCATATTCATATGTCTATCCAACCAAATCAAATAATTTCACTGCCTTCATGTCCTAGCAATCCAGGATTGTAACTTGAATAATGGTGGCTGAAAAAAGTAAGCTTTTTAAGTCCCCAGTTTTGGAAGTCTTCCCTAGTAGAAATTAATACTGCTCATCATTGCGAGATTTCAGGAAACCCTTGAAGAACAATCTGCTACATCTTGCAAAGAATGAAATTGTTTTTAAATTGGAAAATAAAGTTGCAGATATGTTGGCATATGTGTTTTTGGGTGATTACTTTTTTAAAGTATTTATATCTGGATTGGGGATTTGGGTAGGATTTTATTTATTCACATTTTTAGTTATCTAGACTCTGGGAATGAATGGCATGCAAGCATTTTGATTTTTAAATATATTTTTATTAAAAGTTTTAAAAACAATGATAAAAACTAATACAAACTAAATTAGAACTGAGAAAAGATAAATAACAGAAAAAAATATATGTGCAATGAAAAAAGAAAATAGGAAAGAAAAAAAAGAGATACAAAAATAAAGAAGTAGCGGAGGGGGGCGGAGCTGGCGTCGCGACGATACGGCATGCGATCTTGGAGATCTGAGATCGCAGCCGATATCTTTGCTCCTGGACGGTCCAATCGGATCTAAACTGTCCCGAAGAGATGGTGAATGTAAAGAGTGTATCCTGTCGATCCCAGGGATATCACAAAGTCCCTGGTAGATCCAGGAGAAGTTCTTTTTGCCAGCTGCAAAGAGGCAGCCATTAAAGCTGCTGAAGTTGGGACAGCTCTGAAACGAAAGAGAATGGAAAGAGAGTGAATGGCACAGTGTGCCAGTTTGGTGAGAACTTTTTCTTTATTTTAAGACTTGAAAGGACACTCTAAGGGAAAGAAAGAATCTGTAAAAGTTTTGACAGAAGTGATTAAGTGGCGATTTTAAACAGGAATGTCAAAGTAATATTTTTTTTTCTCATTGCTGGATTTTCTACACAAGATCTTATATTTTGAAACTGGAGTGGTTTTTTTTCCTCTTCTTTCATCTATTCTTTTTCTCCTTTTTGACTTTATAATTTTTTAGTCTAGAGATTCCCTTTTAGTTATTTTTTTAAAATATCTTTTTTTTCTTTTTTAATTAATTCTTATTATATTTTGTTTGGAAAAGGAGGGGGAAAGTGAAAACAGATTAACTGTGGTTGAACAAGATAAAAGTGGTATGCTGAGATGGGAGATGGACAGATCAGAATTTTATCTTAGATTTCAAAACATTTCAAAACATAGAGGTGGCGATTTTAAAAGGAAAAAGGACAAAATTTTCTAGTTTTGACAGAAGTGATTAAGTGGCGATTTTAAACAGGAATGTCAAAGTAATATTTTTTTTTCTCATTGCTGGATTTTCTACACAAGATCTTATATTTTGAAACTGGAGTGGTTTTTTTTCCTCTTCTTTCATCTATTCTTTTTCTCCTTTTTGACTTTATAATTTTTTAGTCTAGAGATTCCCTTTTAGTTATTTTTTTAAAATATCTTTTTTTCTTTTTTTAATTAATTCTTATTATATTTTGTTTGGAAAAGGAGGGGGAAAGTGAAAACTAAAGAAACTTTGTAACACTGCCAACTAGAGGCTTGGAAATATTCTATTTTTATTTTGACCAGACAAAGCTGAGAAAGAACTGAGACTTTGTTTCAAGGACATTGCCTGCTTGATAAGAAAGAGGGAAGAGCATGGGAGAATATTATTACAGGTGCTCTTCTGGGTTTCTTTCAATAGCTGGAGTCTGGTGTTGAAGCTTAAGAAAAGAAAAGGTGATAAGTCTTTGGAGAAGAGAGTTATAAGAGTTATAACAAGAGCCTTGCATAATCAAAAAAACTGCAGTGTGCTCTTTTTATTCTTTTTAAGCTGTGCTACCCCTCCTCATCAGTTTACTTTTTTTTTTTTTTTTTTGCAATAGCTATTTGGATTTTTGGCTCTCTGGAACTTGTCTTTGTTTGTTTTTTCTTGTCTTTGGAAGTTAAATTTCTACGCTTGCCTTCTATTTTAAAGGAAAAGCTTTAGTATTAATGCTCCCCTTCCTTCCTTTTTTTTTTTTTTTAAAGGGAGTAGCCTTTTTCTTCTCTTTCCCTTCCTGGTATTTTTGTCTTTCCATCTACCTTCCATATTGGTTTTTTTTTCTTTTTCTTTTTCTTTTTGGTTTATTTTTATGCATACTTTTTATATTTGAGACCTCTTAATTGGATTAAGGTGTTGAAGAACCTGAAGAATTTTTCCTTTCTTTTTTAGCCTTTTCTTCACTTTTTCATCTTTTTTAGGATTTTACAACTTTTTCTTTTTTGTGTGTGTTCATGGTGTGTTTATGGTCTTTTGCTTCATTTTTGAATTTTTACTGTCATCTAAGCAACCGATTGGATTAAGGTATACAAGAACCTGAAGAAATTTTTCTTCTTTTTCTATTATTATTACTATTTGGCTTCTCTTCTCTTACTATTTTCCTACTTTTTTCCTACTATTTTTATTTGGAACTGCAATTGGTTATTTTACAACTGGATTAAGGTCTAGAAGAACCTGAAGATTTTGAACTCCTCAAAATGAGTAGGAAATTAACAGCTCCTGGTTCTTCAACTTCCACTTCTTCCTCTCCACCATCTGGAGGACAACGTTCAATACAGACAATATTAAGACAAGAAAAAGAACAAGAAAAAGTGACCCTGCAGTTGATTATGCAAGGAATTCAAAATATTCAAACAAGATCAGAGAATATTGAAAAGAGAATAGAGAACATTGAACAAAGAACAGAGAACATGGAACAAAGAACAGGGAAAACCGATGAAAAAGTGGACAACATCCAACAAATGATGATGAAGTATGATGAGAGGCTCCAAAAAATTGAAGAAGAAAATAAACAAAGAGACAAAAAGATTGGAGACATTGATAACAGATTAACTGTGGTTGAACAAGATAAAAGTGGTATGCTGAGATGGGAGATGGACAGATCAGAATTTTATCTTAGATTTCAAAACATAGAGGAAGAAAAAGGACAAAATCTAGCTGAGATAATGACAGAAATATTGGCTGAAGCTTTGGAAATAACTGAAGAGAAGATGATGGATGGAATAGATGAGGTTTATTGAGTCTTCACAAGATATGCAATGAGAAATAGCTTACCAAGAGAAGTTCACATCAGATTTACAAAGAAAGCCATTAAAACGCAAATATTGCAAGTAGCAAGAGAGAAAACATTGAAATAAAAAGATAAGGAGATTGTGGTCTTGAAAAAATTACCCAGAAGAGTGAGAGAGATGAGAAGGGAATACCGATTCTTGACCAAATTATTACTTAAAAAAGAGGTGAATTATAGATGGCTGATTCCAGAAGGTTTAATGTTTACATGGCAAGAACAGAGATATAGAATTGACTCAATTGAGAAAGCTGAATCATTTTACACAGAATTTTTCAGAGGGGAGGAAGAGGCAGAAAAAGAAATTTCACTAATTGAATTCCAAGAGGACTCCCAAATGACGACTGAAAAAGAAGGAGCTGCAGTAGGTGGAAAGGAAGAAGCCAAAGAACAACGTGAACCAAGATCCATGAGAGCTGTTAAACCTAATTACAAAATATAACCATGGAAGAGAAAAAATTGATAACAATTAATATAAATGGACTTAACTCATCCGTTAAAAGAAGGAAAATCTTTCATAAATTAGAGAAATTAAAATTTGATATAATCTGCCTACAAGAAATACATATTAAAAAACAGTATGAACAATTGTTGATACAGCCAAAATTAGGGAAAATATTCACTTCCTTGATACAGTGTAAGAAAAGAGGAGTTGTTTTATATATTAAAGAGACCATCTCAGTGAAATTGATTTATACTGATGACAATGGAAGAATATTAATGGTGGAAATAATACACAATAATATGAAAACACTCCTGATTGCAATTTATGCCCCGAATGACAATCAAGAAGAATTCTATAAAAAATTACATATGAAAATAGTTGAACTGGACTATGCTAATATAGTTATGATGGGAGATTTTAATGGAATTGTAGACAATAAACTGGACTACACAGCACAGAAAACAATAAAGCAAAATAGAAAGACTCTCCCTAAATCTTTTTTTTAAATGGTAGATGAAATAAACTTAAAAGATACATGGAGAGAAAGAAATGCTAAAACTAAAGAATACACCTTCTACTCAAATAGACACTTATCATGGTCCAGAATAGATATGATATGGATGTCAACAGAATTGTTAACTAATATTCAAGAAATAAATATTGAAACAAGTACTTGGGCAGATCACAATCCAATGACAATTAAATGGAAAGGACAAAGAAGATCTAGATGGACGTTAAATAATGCTATTTTAAAGGGAAAAGACAGTGGGTAGAGAAAGAATTGGCCTTTTTCTTTGGAGAAAACAGAAAAGAAGATACATCAATCCAGAATGTATGTGATACAATAAAGGCATATGCCAGAGGCTTGATAATAGACTATACAAGGAAAAGGAATACCATGAAAAGATTAGCCTCTAAGGCATTATAAGATGAGTATAAAGGACTCAAAAAAGAGCTACAGAAAATGCCACAGAGATAGGACATTAAGTTAAAAATGGATATAACCAAACATAAAATGGGTCTAATAGAAAAAGAAGAATTAGCACAAAAAAGTAGAGGTGCCAAACGGAACTATTTTGAAGATGCAAATAAACCAGGTAGTTGGTTAGCATATAAATTGAGAAAGGAGAAAGAATCAAGGAAAATATTGCAATTAATAGATGACCAAGGCCAAGTTTCCTATGGTAGTAAAGAGAAGAAGGAAATTATTCGAGATTATTATGGGAAACTATACACACAAGAGAATATTGATGAGGAAAGAGTTAAACAGTATTTACAAAATGCTAATCTACCCCAGATACCTAAAGAGATTGAAACAATGTTTGAAAGCAATATAACGATGATGGGAGTTAACTGAAGCACTTAAGAAACAAAATAATGGAAAGGCACCAGGCCCAGATGGACTTCCGGTAGAATTTTACAAAACATTACAAGAATCATTGAATTTTCCACTGCTAGAAGTTATGAATGAAGTTATGTTAAATAAGAGGGTACCTACATCATGGTCAGAAGCTTATATCACACTTGTTCCAAAAGTGGAGACCGATTCACTACAAATGAAGAACTATAGACCTATCTCCCTACTAAACGCGGATTATAAAATCTTTGCTTCAAAATTGGCAGAAAGACTTAAAAATATTTAAATAATTGTATCCATCCTGACCAAAATGGATTTCTGCCAAAGAGACAAATCAAAGACAATATGAGAGTAATCTTGGACACTTTGGAATACTACGAGGCACATCCTGAAAAACAAATGGCTTTGATATTTCTAGATGCACAGAAGGCATTTGATAATGTGAATTGGCGATTCATGTTATTACTGCTGGAACAGATGGGCTTTGCTAGAAAATTTATTCAAGCAATAGAAGCTATATATCATAAGCAGACGGCAAAGGTAATGATAGAGGGAGAACTGACAGAATCTATCAATATAAGAAAAGGAACAAGGCAGGGTGCCCATTATCACCTTTGTTGTTCGTGTTAACTTTGGAAGTGCTAAACAGAAATATTAGAGATGAAAAGAATATAAAAGGGATGAAAATTAAAAAGGAAGAATTTAAGTTGCAAACATTTGCAGGTGATCTGGTTTTTATCTTAGAAGACCCACTAGAACAGCATCAAAATTGATAGAAAAGGTAGAGACATATGGAAAGGTGGCTGGTTTGAAAATAAATAAAGATAAGACAAAGATCTTGACAAAGAATATGCTATCAAGAAAAAAGGAAGAACTGGCAGACCTATTGAAAATTCAGGTCACGAATAAGATTAAGTACTTGGGGATATATTTGACAGCAAGATGTAGCACACTAAAAGAGAATAATTATATCAAACTTAAACAACAGATAGCATTAGATCTGGCGAAATGGGAACATTTACAACTGTCACTAATAGGGAGAATATCAACAATCAAGATGAATATATTACCCAGAATTTTATATTTGTTTCAAACAATTCCAATTAGGCTTGGAAAAGACTACTTTGAAGATTTAAATAAAATTGTGTTGAAATATATATGGCAAGGTAAGAAAGCGAGAATAAAGTTAAAACTTTTGCAAGATGCTAGAATAAGAGGAGGATTTGGTTTGCCTAATTGGGAGTTGTATTACCAAGCTACAAATCTGATGTGGGTTAAGGAATGGATAACACTAAGAAATACTAGATTGTTGACATTAGAAGGACATGATTTGTTGTTGGGGTGGCATGCTTTTTTATGGTATAAAGGAACTAAAACAAAGGGGTACTTTAGAAGACATTATATACAGGAGTCTCTGTGGTTAAATTGGGAGAAGATTAAAAGTTATTTGTTATTTCAAAATTCCAGTCTGGCTATCAATTATTGAAGCATTTTCTTATCCTATAATATACAAAAAGGAACAAACAGTTAGATATGGTGAAATATTGAATGAAAAGGATGAACTTAAATCTATACAAAATCTAGAGGAACAAGGTATAAAGATGAATTGGTTTTCATATGCACAAATACATTCAAGGTATGATAAAGATTCTAAAACAGAAGGTTTCTATGATAAATTGACTGACTTAGATAAGATTTTGACAGTACTGATGAAAAGGTGATTAAAAAATTGTATAGATATTTATTAGAAATTAAATTAGAAGAAGAACAAGTTAAAGAAACTATGATTGCTTAGGGGGAAGAATTTTGGATATGGGATTGATCTAGAGAAACGGCAAAAATTGTGGTCTCAAAATTATAAAATGACAATGTCAACAGCATATAAAGAAAATTTGTATAAGATGTTTTACAGGTGGCATTTCCCCCCGACAAGAATAGCAAGAATGTTCAAGAATAAATCCGAAAAATGTTGGAAATGTCATCAGATACCTGGCTAATATTACTATATGTGGTGGACTTGTGTGGATGCTAAAAAATACTGGACTAAAATCCACACGTGGTTGGAAAAAATGACAAAAAGCATATAGATTTGAAACCAGAAATATTTTTATTGGGAATTTTACCTGAAATATATAGTAAAGACTTGAAATACCTGATTGTAAATGTATTAACAGCGGCTAGGATTGTATTTGCTAAAAACTGGAAAAATGAGAAAATATCATCACAGGAGGAAATCATTAAGAAAATCTTGGAATGTGCTGAAATGAGTAGATTGACATTTGAAATTAGAGAACAAGATGATAAACAATTTTATAAAATTTGGGATCTATTCTATCAATGGTTAGACAATAAAATATAGTAATGAAATATGTAGACTTTTAGAAAATAATAAATATATTAAGGTGTATTCTTTTCTTATTATATCTACAAAATGATTCTAGGATAGATCTGGGATGATAATCTGAACTGTCATAAAACAAATTAAGTAAACTATGATCATTTTGGAAAACATGAATGAATAAAAGTATAGTCAAATGATTGATTAATAATGATATTAATGTATTTAATATATTGATTGAAAATATGAGATTATATACAATGTAATTATAATTGAAGACTATGAAATGGAAGCAAAACAATTTGTAAACCAACTGGCACACTGTATGTACATATATGGAAGATGATTTGATGTTTTGATGTTTTGTTTGTTTATGTTTGTTTTAAAAACCAATTAAAATTATAAAAAAAATAAATAAAGAAGTAACAGTTGTTCACACAGGTTTTTTTTAAGTACAATTATATTTTAACCTTTCTCTACAAATTTACATGACTGTTTTCTTTCTATTTTCTATCCTGTCTAATCATCAAAACCATAAATCTCAATGAAAAAAGTCGATAAGTCACCAATAAATGTAGATATTGTTTATTTTTTAAAATAAATAAATTAGTTTATTAATTGCAGTAAGTTCTGTCAATTTCATAAATGACATCTATGGTGGATAGTGTGAATGTTTCCACCTTTGTGCATATAGTAATCTTGCTGCAGTAATCATATATTAAAACAATGCTCCAATGCTTTTTTCTTTTTGTTCAGAGGAAAAGTTTTTGCTTCAAGCCAAATAGTAATTTTTAAAATCTCTTGTATAATTGAGTTCACATTTCCAAGTCTATAGTTGAAATGCCTTTATTCAGTCTTTCCCATGTTGTTCTAAAATTGGTATAAATCTTAAACAACATGCTTTTTGCCCAGTTTCAGTAATGTCACATTATTCAATTTTTTTCTCAATCAATCTATACTTTCTGTCTTACTTTCTAAAATTTTCACTCTGTCAGTCATTTGCTTTAGATAGCATAACAATAACACTTATATTTATACACTGTTCCATAATGTTTTACAGCCCTCTTGAAGTGGTTTACAGAGCCAGCAATCTGGGACCTCATTATACCAACCTTGGAAGATGAAAGGCTTCAGTCAACCTTGAGCTGGTCAGGATTGAACTCCTGGCTGTTGGCGAGTTTGCTTACAATACTGCATTCTAACCACTGTGCCACCAGGACGCTTTTTATCTTTATAATTTGTCTTTAGATCTGTTTATTTAGATCTCCAAACAACTGTCATACAGATTTTTAAATCTTTTTTTATTCTTGCAAATTCTTCTTCCATTTCCTTCCTCAACATCAGTGATCCCCAACCTTTTTTATGCCGCGGCCCGGTACCGGCATCAGCTGGGCGCCGCGGCCCGGTACCGGCATCAACTGGGCGCCGCCATCTTTTTGATGAAAAAGATGGCGGTGCCACGCTTCGGTGAGCTTTTCCGGGTAGAAATGGCTTTCTACCCAGAAAAGCTCACCAGAAGCGCTGAGCGCCGCCATCTTTTTGATGAAAAGTGCTTCCGGTGAGCTTTCTACCCGGAAAAGCTCACCGGAAGCACTTTTTATCAAAAAGATGGCGGCGCCCAGCAACCAGCGCCGGTAAGACTTGTTCCGCGGACCGGTGCCGTCCATGGACCGGTGGTTGGGGACCCCTGCTCAACATATCTAAATTACTGACAACCATGGCAGTCATTTTCTTGCCAAATTTCTCACACCTTTTCTGCAATAAAAATAGCAAAAAATGTCCTTATTTGTAACTTTTTTCTAGTGAACCTCTTCTTTTTTCAATCTTACAGGTTTTCTTATGGTTGTCAGAAAGTGAAAGTATGCCAATTACGAGGGTGAAAGGAAAAGTCAGGCTTCTCCTTTTTTCTGTTTTGCTTTTCTATGTCTTTAACACTTTGGGCCCAATTAGTTCTTTGTAGTTACAGTCTCACAGCCTAGCTCATATTGCTCTTCTATTTTTATTTTGAAAAATCTATCTATTATCTACTTTCTTTAAGAATAAGCAAACAGCAGCATTCTTACAAAACCTTGATCTTTTTGTCTAATTAATCAATTGTTTGCCACAATTACCGTCCCTTTTACCAATTGAAAACTTCTTGAATCACAATCTTGCCTTTGTTTTTAAATTAAAATTATTTAAGATAGCACTGCTTTCCTTTACTAAATTCCAAAAAGAAGGCAACTCAGCAAGAGACTTTTTTTTGCTGATATTTAGAATGTTTTTCTTAGTTTGTAAATTAAATACAGCCAAACGTTTTGCTGGTCATATGTTCAAAAAAGCTTTACATGTGTCAGCTTCCAAGCTGCCCTTCTCATCCTTGACCACAAAAAACTTAATTCCTGTGTTATGTTCACAAGAAAGTGCTATCTCAAACATAAATGATGATCCCCTGATGTCTTCCTCCTCCAGGCTGATTTTCCCTGTAATGTTATTCCCCACTTGCAGAGTTGTTCACAGGGACATCTAATCTGCCAGAGGTCCTCACAAAGAAGAGACGGAGGGAGGGAAAGAGGGTTGGAGAAGGAAGGAAGGAAAGAAGAAAGGAAGGAATTTGCTTAGTTGTTTCTTTTTGTATAAATTACTGTTCAACTTGAAAAATGTCAACAATTGTAATGTATTAAAAACTATTGTACTTCTTTTGATCTTTGGAAAGGCCTGAAAACCTTTTGATGTATGTAGATTCAATTCATACAGAAGACAAGCCATTCCATGCACCTGATAAAGATCTAATGCAGCCTGTGCAGCCTGATGAGGATAGGGTTCATAAAAACATGTGATTGTTAGTAGCATTTGTTAGTTGAAAAAGGATCTACCAAAATATATCTTATAAATTGCTACCAAAGACTAACAAAGTTTTCCTTTTGCAGTGATTGAAAAAGCTTTTCCATATTCAGTATTATAATTTGCAGAGCAAGAGACATTTCCTGAAGATGGGTTCCAGCACAAGTCTGAGTGCTTGGAAGAATAAACTTCTGGTCCTGGTGACCAATTAAGATTGGATCCTGCGATGTTATCCTGGGACATGTATCTTGGGACATTGCCTTCATATGCACGCTTCTGTATTTTAAATGCAATAATATAAGGGGTCCAAACTGTTCATTTGAAGAGAACAGATAAGAAAGAAAACTCTGTGAAAAGTAACTTGTGCTTCAGTATATATGGGAGAAGACAATCCTTTAGGTAAAGTAGTGCTGATTTGTGCAATTCTTTAAAAAAAACACCACTTTAACAATACCCAAAATGAACTACAGCTGGTTCCCATGGTAAAGTATTTGCATAATATAGTCCAAATGCCTACTGTTGAAAGAGCTTCAATATAATGCTGCATATAGCAAATGTCAACTGTCTGTTATGTGATGTAGGCAGTTTCAAATCTATTCACATTTGGTACACTATTTTGAGGGAACATGTACAAGGATTTTTTTTTATGTCTGCTTCTAATACCAGGAAATACTATTGGTAATGCCATAATATTCATATACATATTTTTAAATGCTGCCCCATTTTGTCATTGATGTTGAATCACTGAGCTAAAATTCACTCTGTGACATTATAGAATGGTTTGTGCAAGGCATTATGAAGTTAACTTTGAAAAATATTATATACCTGTGTGAACTGCTGTGTTGATATATTTTTGCCAATTTACATACCGTTAATGTTTTTAGCTTTGGAACACAAAGTCTTCTTTATTATAAATGACAGCAATATTCTGCTGACTAGAGAACTAAAGAAGATTATGATTGAACACTGCAATTGTCATTTCTTGCTTGTTCTAGTCTTCTTTATGTTAAACTTGTGTGTATATATAGCTTTGCAATTAACAAAGAAAAATTATAACATTTTTTTTAACTTTGTTGAGAACTGAGCTGAGATAAAATGGTTTTTTTTCCCCAGAATGTTTTTGGCAAACAAAAATAAAACAAACAAAACATGGAATAAAAGAAGAAAAACAAAACCCAACAAAAGTGAATCATTTTTCTAACCTTACTCCTCATCTAAAATTAGAGATAGTTTCAAAAAGTATTGAAATTTCAACTAGACTATACTGATCAATTTCTCAATGAAATTATCATATGGCTTTAGCCTGTTCTAGTTTAGATTATAGCTAAGCTTTAGTCTCTTATGACTAAATGCTGTTGATTAAAAATATCTTTGTGTATTGAATAACAGTTTTGTTTAAAGAAAAAAATTAAAATTTACCATGATCGCTTTGCATCATGAAAGGATAAACAAATGATTCTATTCATTACAGTTGCAACTTGCCATTCTTGTATGGAGGTAGTTAGTGAAAAGGATTGTCTGGTATGAAAAATCTTTGTAGTTCAAATTGGTCATGTGTTTGCTGCTATACTGAATGTAAAAAAAGAATTGGAAGTCTTCGCCCTCCCCCAAAAGAGCATAAATCTGTAGTAGGGTATAACAACACTGTTCTTCATGAGTATATTAAATGCAGGGTTTCTTCCCTGCTCACTACTTAGTACTATTCTAAGAATTGCAAATACAATAATCGATTTATGCCTTAAAAGAATAAATTATCATTAGCTCTTTATGTAAGACTCCTTCCATGATATACTATTCCATGGTGGTGCAGTGGTTAGAGTGCAGTACTGCAGGCTATTTCTGCTGACTGCCAGCTGCCTGCAATTTGTGAGATCGAATCTCACCTGGTTCAAGGTTGACTTAGCCTTCCATCCTTCTGAGGTCAATAAAATGAGGACTCAGATTGTTGGGGGCAATATGCTGACTCTGTAAACTGCTTAGAGAGAGAGGGCTTTAAAACTGTGAAGTGGCATATGAGTCTAAGTGTTATTGTTATTGCTATTCAAAGTATTTTTCAGAAATAATACTTTTATGTCAAAACAGCAACTTTGAACAGTCATTAAACAAACTGTTGTAAGTCAAGGACTCCATGTGTATGTAGACTTTCTAGTATGTTCATATCTTTTTCATTCTCTGAAAATGAAAACCAAACACAAAGATAACATACATGTGTTTTAACAATATGATTGGATTTCTGATATAAGACAAAGTTCTGGTATGATATTTGAAGGATATAATTTATTTGTTACACTAGCAATAGCAATAGCACTTATATATCACTTCACGGTGCTCTATAGCCCTTTCTAAGCACTTTACAGAGTCAGCATATGCCCCCAACAATCTGGGTCCCCATTTTATTGACCTTGGATGGATAGAAAGCTGAGTCAACCTTGAGCTGGTGAGAATTAAACTGCAGAACTTCTGCTAGTCAGCAATCAGCAGAATTGCCTGCAATACCTCACTGTGACACTACAGCTCTTAAGTGTAAAATTTCACAATTTCTAACATGCAAATGATTAGAAAGCACCGTCAAAATATTCTCTGTCACAATTTCTCAAATTGTGAGATGTGGTTCAGGAGGTGTGCAGTCCATGGGAGGTGTGAAGAACATTTTAGTTACATCATTACAATAAATTCTTCTGTCCATTTAATTGTTTTCACTATTTATTTTGGTGTTTCAGTTTTTAGGAGATGTGTATACGCTAACATTACACTAAAGAGAGGTCTGATGGCAAAAAACTTTAGAAACCCAAATGGCTGTAGCATCAAAAGAACTCTCAATTGCTTGTTGGTAACAGGAACCTATGACTTTTCTGAATTGTGATGAGTTCATAGTATCTTACCACTCTCCTGTTGGTGCCCTGACAAGTATATTTCATTAGATTCCTAGCTTTGTTAAATTTGTGTTCAGTCACTTAGATTCAAGCTGAGAAATCATATTAATCTGAATTAAATATTTGTCCATTGATGTTTTCTTTTTATGTCACAGCCATTGGCTATAAAATTCTACATTCCACATTGAAAGTATTACAATAAAGCAAAGATAAACTTTTCTTCTCAACATTATTTAGTTTGTACTAGCTACCTTATTTCATTTTCATCTGCCTTTAAAAGTATTCTTACCATGTTTGGTCATATTCTTATTTGTTAAGATCTTAAGAAAAACTTTGTTTGATGTGGAATTAGTATGCTGGTTCAGTAATGTTATGTTCTTTGATACAGGTATATGCTCTGATCTTTTACAGTCTCAAGATCACATTGTTTTGTTCCTTATTTGTTTGATCCAAAGATATTAATATTTTAACTCCAAGTTCTCCTGTAGGTTTTAGCAGTTTAATGGGTATATTCTCTCTGCTTGGTTCTTTCTGTTTGACAATTGAAATAGGTGAACTATTTAGCTGACTTTGCCTTGAATACATTACCTGGTTACAAATGATTAATCATTATATAATCCTAGTTGTAAAGGAGTTCAATACAAGCTTTCTATTTTGTTTTAACTTAATTTGCCTCTATTTAAGTTATTCTGTAATTACTCTTAATCCTAACATTGGTATAGGGACAGCCTGTTCTACTGCTTAATGAGTCTCAGTCAGGAAATTTCTTATTTCAAGTGTGAATCTCTCTTAGTTAAATTATCTTAATTTAACTAAATTGTCTTAATCTCAGATGCTATGCAGAATAAATTCACAGTCTTCTTGCTGTGATATCCCTTTATATATTGGCAGACTGCATAGTCTTCTCTTCTTTTAGCAAAATATACCCAAGTTCCTTTATTCATAATATCTGGTATCTAAGCACCTTCCATCCTTTATTATTTATTCATTAAACAAATTTATATAGCTGCCCAACCCACACATAGATGATTCTGGACAGCTTACAGCATTTAATTTTTTTTAAAAAAACCCATCACATAAAAATCATGAAGTAAAAAAAAATCTATGCCACCCTCACCCCATCCCATGGCAGCAACAATGCAAACAGAATAAATACTTGATCAGCTCCATTTCCATTTGTAGTCTCCAGGTTCGCTGACAAAGCCATGTTTTTGGGGCCTTTTAAAAAAGCAGCAGGGGGGCCACCACCAAGAAGACCCTTTTTCATGGTCCAACCAGATGATTGATGATCCCTATTATTCCATGTCCTTTTTGTATTCCAGACGTAGTCTGACCAGTACAGCATAAAGTAATACTATCACTTTTTTTTTATCTTGACTGCATATCTTTATTTATTCTGTAAATATTTTTGGCACCTGTAGCACATAGTTGGTTCCTATTTAGTTTGTGGTCTACCAACTTCCAGGTTCTTCTCACAAATACTATTGCTAAGCCAGGTACCACTTGGCTTGTACATATTTATCTGTTTTATCCCATGTAGAAAAACAAAGAAAGCAACAAGATTTGTCTGGTTCAACCTGCTTTATTTTATATTTTATTATAGTCTCCATTTAGTTTAAGTTCTTAAGCATTTACATTAAGCACTTGCAAGCCCACTACTAGATTATATTTTATAGGATGTTCCTAGATAATGATATCAAATTGAAGTTTTCTAGGTCCACTTTTTCCACTTAGCCATGAGAAAGGCTGGAAACAATGGGCAGGAGCTAAGAACTGGGCTGGTGCCGATGCACAACTTCTTTGCAGCTAACAATACAAGATCACACAAATTCTTGCCTTTCTAGGTGACAACTTTCTTAAATGTTTCCATCATAATGGAGATTCATTGGCTACAGTTACATAATGTATATCATCACTAGGTACAAATAACTCTTTTTTTAAATCACCAAAATGTGAACAATATTGCAAGGTTTTAAGCATCCCACCTTGCCATCTCTGTCCAGTGAAAATTTTCTGCTTTGCCATGGAAATACAGGTAGTCTTTGACTTATGACCACAACTGAGCCTCAAGTAAGACAGTTGTTAAGTAAATTTAAGTTTGCCACTGTTGTTAAGTGAATCATTGCAATTGTTAAGTTACTAAGTGAATCTGGCTTTCCCATTGACTTTGCTTGTCAGAGAGTCACAAAAGTGGAATTACATGCAGGAATGGGATCCGACCGGTATAACTACTGGTTCTGTTGCTCTGTGTCATGCGCGCATGCGTGAATCGCGCAAGTCATGCAAGTGCAATTTACGACCTGCTGAGCTGCCTGGACAGTGAGCAGCGCTGCGTGAGGGTGCGCAGTGGTTGGAAAAGCCCTTTTTTTCCTGCTTTTCCATGCAAAGCAGTTGCGGTTGAAAAAGCAGGAAATAAAGGACAGGTAAGAGCCCGGGTGGATGGGTGGGCCAAAACAGCGGCAGACACAGAACTGGTTCTGTGACAGCTGCTCTTCAGAGCTACTGGTTCTGTAGATCCAGACAGAACCAGTAGAATTCCACCCCTGATTACATGACTCTGGGATACTACAACTGAAATAAATATCCATCAGTTGTCAAGCATCTGAATTTTGATCATGTGACCATGAGGATGCTGCAATGGTCATTAGTGTGAAGAAGGGTCATGAGTCACTTTTCAGTGCCATTGCAATGTTAAATGGTCAATAAACAAACTGTTGTAAGTCAATGCCTACCTGTAGTTGGACTTTTCAATGTGTCCAGGAAGGGGGCAGCTATGGCATTTCTTCCCTACCAGGCAAGTCATTGAAACCAAGATCCCATATTCTAATTAAAAGATAACATTGTACATCTACTAAAAGTAATTGAAGCAATTTCTGAATGGAAGTTATTTTTAAAAATGATTTACTTATTCATTCAATTCTCCATCATTTGCAGCATTTTCATACTAAAAGAACATGGGTGAAGACTGCTCATGACTGTAAACTTCTTACTCAGGATCCACCAGTCATTGACATTGATCTGAGATCTTGGAAACACCTCCATGTATGTATGTATGTATGTATGTATGTATGTATGTATGTATGTATGTATTCCAACTTGGACTTTAAAAATATATACAATGATAGAATGAAAGAAATACATAAACATTTAAGAATTTGATGCCAAGTATTGTAATTTGTGATGTCTTTTGGCTTGGTCAGTTGCAGATCAGTCATCTTCAGATTCATGACTGAGATCTTTTCAGATGTTTCAGACAAATGTGTCATGGCATATTTGTATGTATAATATTTCTGAGGTCCCTTTCTTGCATAAAATACAAAAATTCTTAAAGAATTTTTTTGAAGAACTTTTATTAAGTTAGTGAAATGTATATTTGATCAACACGAGTGGGACTATTTATAGTAGAGGATTTATATTGAAATCATGCAAATGGAGCAAAATAACAGTTTGGGACAACCACCTCAAAGAAGAATGTACAGAATTCTGGGGACTTCACTCATTTATATTGGAACTTTATATAATTTTGTAGACTGCATATAACTACTATGTCAATTTCTTTTAAAAAGGCTGAAAAGTCTCATGGTTTACTCAGGTGCAAGTAGCATTTCAGGAGCTAAAACATCATTTTATTTCACAGGTGATCCCCAGACACTGAAAAGTCACCTGCCACTTTGGGAATTATTTTCCTCCAGCCAGAGTGGGTGGAAGCCAGTTAAATATTTTGCCATTTATATTTTATTCAGGTGTTTTAGCCAGATGAATAGAATGATGACATTTTCAACAAATGGACATAATTTTGGAAGGTAGAAGCCATTCAGTCTAGATACAACAGATCACAAGAATTTAGAAACTATAGAAAACACAGGCAGTCAGGGACAAAGTATTCCAACTTTGCCATGACAATAAAATGGCTGGACATGTTTAAAACTCTGTATTGATCTTCAACTCTGTGGACATTAATAAGGGCAAATATCAGTAACTATAATTTAAACTAAAATAATTTAGTGAAAACAAAATAATTATGATTTTCTAAATCAGTCTTACCATGTTCGGGATATCCATTTATCTTGCTATGCAATTTTATCATATCGTTCTTAGGTCCAAAAATTCTATTTATGGGAAATGATGTACTGTAAATAGATAATTTTCATACAATGTAAATTTCATGCTTTCTAAACAGAACACATTAAGAAGAAATTAAATCATCTAAACTCTAAACATTCCATTAACCCTTACTAAATTATATTTTGTAAAATGGTTAAAGTACCCTGATAGGCATTATAATGGATTTAGTATGTTAAAGATGTCCAAGCTAACAAGTAGATTGGAAAAATTGCATATTTTAATATAAAATGAGTTGAGCCAATTAAATTACTTCCAGAGAAATTCAGATATAGTTCTAGCAATAAGAATAAAGTATCTTTTAACTACTTTAATACAAATAAGGTGTACAATATCTAGCAATTATACTAGTTGAAAATCTGCCTTTCTTTATATTTTCTGATACTTAATTTAAACTGCAGTAGAAGGAATGAATGCAACAGTTCTTAGGTATTCTATGGCTCAAAAAATGGGAACAGATTGGCAACTTTAATTCCACATTTCCAAGTTTAATTCTGAAATATTTCTATATTTGGTCCACACAAAAGTTAAATCAAGAATTAGCATTACATTGGTACCTACAATTTAAATAATCCCATGAAGAATCTGAAAAGAATAGAGCAGAATTCTCTATGTAAGTTATAGATTCATTGTGAAATGTAATTTATTTGGCTTATTAAATAAATAGAACAAAGTTAACAATATATTTATTTATACAATAATTTGTATATTACTTATTTGAGAAATCCAAACTGGTTTACAATAGCACAAAGGAAAATACAACTACATAAATATACAACGAATAAAATATACAGATCTAATCAAGAATTTAATTCTATGTATCCTATCGTATTGTATCCTGTCCTATCCATAAAGCAGCAGAACAACTTTGTCTCTATAGAATTCTAAAAAGCAGAGTAGTGGTAAGGACCCCATATTTCAGGAAGCAAGGTATTCTATGGTGGAATATTTACCATCCCAGGATGCACCAACAGAACAGATTAAAACTAGCTAGAAGTTCTCAAGAAATTAAGGAGATTATCCATGTAGATTACAGCCAGCATTTTAAATTGGAACCTGAAGTAAATAAGTAGCCAGTGCAATGACTATACCATTGCTGAATCTGCTAGATACGTTTAACATTGGGGCCACTGAATTTTAAATAACTGTAGCTGAATCATCTTAAAGATCCATCTAGAGTGTGATGCAATAATTTATATAGAAGATAATGAGATCATGCATCATAATCATTAGGAATTCCCAGTCCAAAAAGGTGTACAATTAGAATACTAATTGAAGCTGGGCAAAAGTAACACTGGGTAGGTTTTCGATATCTTTAGTATGAAATTCCAATTCAGAAGAACTACATAATCATAGATCTGCTGATTCAGGAGTGTAATCCTTTTCACAGGCAACATTAGAATCAAGATCAAGCCAGATTTCTTACAAATAGGTGAAATTTTGTAGGGGCTAAACCTGCCCCAACTAAGTTTTCACAGACTTATGAACTACATGAAGCCTCACAGAATTCATAATGTGCCCTCCAATGGTGATTATAAGTATTATTGCCATACTTACAAATTTCACCATAATCAACTGGCAAAGTCTTTAATACACATGCTCTTTTTAATTTTTTTTTACAGCTATTCAATCTTGTAATGAATCCTAATTTGGCAGTGTTGAATTTGTTGTTAAAATTTGGCCATGAACAGGTCATCTGTAAATTCACTGGACAACAATTTTTGACAAAAAAATTTCTTCTTGAAAAATATTTGGTGATTATGATACTCAATTGAACTGAACAGAAATATAATTTCAGAATGACTGTATTATATAGAAATATTGAGAAATATGAAACTAATGTTTAAAGATTATGTTTTAATTGCCTAATATTTCTGACATGCTGCATGAATTCAAAAAGGCTAAAAGTTTTGATTTTCATTAGTACTCAATGTCCAATGCAGCTCGCTGCAGTGTCCAATAATAGTCATCTGGCATTGAGGGATTCCAGTTGCTCTGACACTGTTTTTTCCATTTTGTCAATGTCCTGGTGAAATCCTTCACCATGTTCATCACTGACTGAACCTAGATTTTCAGGAAAAAAAAGTCCAAGCATGAATGCAGAAAATGAATTTTCTGTGAAAATGTGAAATGTGTCAATCAGATGAATGTAGCTTGGTGTTTTGTAGTTGTCAAAAATTCTTAATAACATCCTTGAATCCTTTCCAGGTGTTTTTATCTGTCCCCACTAACAGATCTTTGAATTGCTTGTCATTGCTAATGTATCTGATCTATGGACCAGTACAATTCTTTATTTAGGACCAAATTCTTTCAGAGTGGCCATTTCTTTTTTATACAATGTGGCTGTTTTTGACCGCTATCCCATACAATAATTCTTGGTATATCCAACCTGTCTTCCAACTTGGTATACTGGATGTGCTTTAATAACAGTTACAGGTTTTCATGTTTCATTCATGTGTGCAGCCCAGCCAACAGATACTAAAGAATATACTTTCCCATTTTGTAAATATAGAAGTTTTCTATAAATGGTATGCAATAAATTAAATGACAGGTTATTTTCACAATCAACAACCAAAAATCTATAAGATACATCCCAAAGTGTTCAGGAATAAAAATATTTGTTATCCAGTGAATTATCAAGAAAAACAAATGTTTCTTCACTTTCTTATTATTGATATTCCTTTCATAAAGTTTTGGGTGATTTGTTATTTACTATATATATCCATCTCACCTGTTTATCCAGGTAAGAATGCAGCATGACACTAGTGGCATGTTTCATATTGGACAATCAATATTCAAATGAATATTCAAGTGATTTCATTCAGAATGTTGTGATTTAATATTCTTAAGTTCTTTATGAGTATGGGCACACAAGAGCAGATACTGGGGAAAAAGGAATCACTTCTGAATTTGTTGCTTCATATATTCATATAAGTTCTGCTTCATATATCATCGCTTTTGGAATGATAGCACTACAGGGACATATCAGTTGAACTAATTATTTCAGTGAAACATAATATTTAGAAACCCTAAATAAACAGTGTGAAAAGGAACAGATGATCTTGATTGCAAAAATGAGCATAAGAATTACTTTTATCTTCTGTATATTATGAAATTTAAAAAGACCCACATTAAAGCTTTCTGGTAATCCATAGAGGTCTCAGCCATACCAACAGAAGTTAGCACATTTTACTGAAAAGATACTTCAGGGTAATCTTAGCTATCATATTTATTTTCAGTGATCTATATCCTTTGTTTAGTAATACTAAATATTTAGATTGTCATATGAAAGGAAACAACCAAAAATGCTATAAACATTGCAACCTGTTATTGTGACTTGAAAAATAACTTTCTGACATTATGTTACATTTCCAGATTGTACTTAGCTTATATTATTTTATAATGCAATATGTGGTGCAATGGCATAGCACAGCATAGCATAACAAGTCTTTGAGAATGCTGCGCAAAAGAGTTTTAATTGTTAGGGGGAGAAGAGGAATGAAAAGGAGAAAACATATGTTCAGCTGATTGCACAATTTGCTTCCAAATGCTACACTATAAAACTCAGCTTGGGAGACATACTAGAAATAATCATCAAGCTCACTGTGTTCTTTTTTTAGAAAATAATTGTGTAGAAATGAGAGAACAACACACAACACTGAACCTGGGCAAGACTCAAGTCAGGGTATCTCCAGGTCAATTGCCAGGTAATTTTATTTTAACTAATGAAGCAAACACACAAATAGTCATTTTTCTATAAGAATTGTCTAGTCCTATTATATATACACGTGTAACTATTTTTCATAGCATGTTAGATAAGCTGCTTGTGGCAATTCTCTTGCTAAATCTGATGTGAGGAAGGACTCCTTTAAAGATTTGAAACTAAGAGGTGAGATTTTTATTTTATTTTTATAATTATTTTTAAAAAGTTTGACCTATTTAATGAGGTTGGGAATGATTTTATATCAGAATTCTATGCAGAATATTGACTGCTTTCTGGATACAAACAGCTGAATGAGTTTAGAGGAGAAGGAATATTCTGAATTGCTTTATAAGTTCTTGTCTTTCCTTGAATACTAGTAGCATTTTCTCACAAACCCATTGTCTTCTTTTAGGAACCCATTGGCATCACTCTTCATTATCTTCATTTGCCCTCACTGGCATGATTTGACTCTGCTATCAAATCAGCAGCTAATGAGGGTGTAAAGAGATTTACTTTGGAATCTGGAAGCATTGCCATGCTGTGAACATTTTGACCTCCTTTCTTTTACAGTGCTTGAAAAATGTCAAAAAGAAAAGCACATCCACTTCGAAGAAAATGTTTAGGAAATTTCATCTCAGCAAAAATATGCTGAAATCCCATAAAGATAAAAATTACTTTCAAGTTAGAAATTATATCTCTGATTTTCTTAAATATGTCTTTATCCATTAAGGCCATTCTATAAAGTCCATGTTTTTTTTCATATTACTGAATAAGATCATCTTCATATTACTTAAATTATAAAAACTCCAATCAACTCCCAGTTCTTAAACCACTGTGTTTTTTTTTTAAACCAATGCATTTATTTATTTTTCTTCCAAACAGAGACCACAGGTGGATATAACACAATCTTCAGCCTTTATTTAGTTATAGATTCCATTTGTTCCTAAAATTATTTAATATAATATCTAAGTGAAATAGCTGATAAAATATTTGTACATCTTAATTTATGTCTTGTTACGATCACTTTACAAATGTTATAGTTAAAGATTTTGTTGGTTACCATCAGGGGTGGGATTCTACCGGTTTGGGCCGGTTTGGGAGAACCAGATGTTAATTGTATATCCAGTTCGGTGAACCAGTAGTTCCAAAGACCAGCTGGCCCCGCCCACCCTGCCCCACCACTCCCAGAAGTCGCCATGTGCCTGGTTCTGGCTCCCAGGTAAGTGGAGGCTTGCAAAGCCAAAAACGGGGTGGGGAGGGGGGTATATGGTGGGGTGCAGGGGGGTCACAGGGGTGCCCCCCATCCCTTCCCCCTGCACTGTTTTGGGTCTTCTAAGGCTCCAGGGAGAGGCAAACTAATCACCTAATTGAACAGCCCATTTTTAGCATAGCAAGCCTCCCTGGAGCCTCAGGAGACCCAAAATGGCACGCAGGGGGAGGGTGCGCTGGGTAGGGGGACCGCCCCCCCCACCCCTGGCATGCCCCCCCATGTGCCTTCCCCCCAGCACACTGTTTTGGGTCTCCTGAATATCTCTCTGTCCCTGTCTCTGCCTCTCTCCCTCCTTCTCTCTTTTGAATGGTTTTGTCAGCACTTCCTCAATGTACTGGATCTTTGGTTTATTTTGCTGGGTGAGTAAGAATTGTCTCTTCTCCTCCCCCCCTTCTTCCCACACTCTTAGAAGAAAGTCACAGACAGGTCTAATCTGGAAGAGAATCACTGTGCTGAACCATTGAAAAGTGCAGGTGGTGGTCATTTACCCTCTTCCTGCTTTCCTGGGTCTTTGATTGGGGGTTTCCTCTGGAGATCCAGTGAAGATTTCTCTGTCTTCTAATATTCTTCTGTTGAAAGGTGTCAAAATGCCTTTCCTTCGAGGACTCGATTTTCCCGCTGGGAGAGCTCCAGAGCAAGGATACGGACAACTGCTTGAAAGCTGGATCTTTTTATTTTTCAGGAAGGCGAGGGACAGTGAGAAGTCTGCGTTCCTGGGCTAGCTAGCTTTTTATGGTAAGTCCCTGGTTTTTTATAGCCTTTTCTCCCTTTGTGAGTTGATTTCATGTGAATGTTTGTATTTGTGCTTAATGTGTCAAATTTTGTTTGAGTTTGTCTTTATTCCTGCCTGAGGGCAAACTCCGTGGGGTGTGGAAGGCAAACTCCGTGGGGTGGTTAGATTGTATTATCGGTTTTTTTCCTAATCTCTTTTAGCTTTATAATGGATTTTTCATATTTGTCTTGTGGCAATCTCCTGTCTGTCTCTTTTGTACTTTATATTATTTTGTGTCTTTTGTCTGTTTGTTTTGCTTATTTGGTATGTCCGGTGTTCATAAGGGTTTCCTTTTTTTATTTGTCTAGTTTTCTTAATTACTTAGGCTTTTGTCTATAGGGATTCTTTAATACCTTTTATTTGATTCCTTTTCCTATCTAAGTTTGTTTTATGGCTGGCCTGATATTCCCCTTTGGCTTTTCCTGTTTGAGTGACACTACTGTCTTTGTGAAGTTGCCTTTCCACACTTCCAGAGCAGAACAAAAAAGCCTCTTCCTGTGAAGGCTTTTCCAGTTCTTTATTCTGATTTTCTCCAGGAGCAAAATAAAGCCCTTTCTAGTGAAGTCTTCCCTGTGTGTTTATTCTGATTTTCTCCTGGACTGGAGCAATATCATCTGGTGGCAGGCTTTAAGTAACAATCCCAAACTTATTCTACTCCATGAGTGGCTCACCCACTATTTAGTTTATATTTCTGTTTGTGCTTCTTTCCCAAACTGTATATTTTTCTTCCTCCCTCCCCCCTTCTCTCTCTCTCTCTCTCTCTCTCACACACACACACACACACACACACACACACACACAAACGGCTCCAGGCTAAAATTGTCTTCCATGAAACCAGTCCCTGGTGCCAGAAATTGAACTGGACTATGCTAATATAGTTATGACGGGAGATTTTAATGGAATTGTAGACAATAAATTGGATTATACAGCACAGAAAACAATAAAGCAAAACAGAAAGACTCTCCCTAAATCTTTTTTTAAAATGGTAGATGAAATAAACTTAAAAGATACATGGAGAGAAAGAAATGCTAAAACTAAACAATTCACCTTCTATTCAAATAGACACTTATCATGGCCCAGAATAGATATGATATGGATGTCAACCGAATTAATAACTAATATTCAAGAAATAAATATTGAAACAAGTACTTGGGCAGATCACAATCCAATGACAATTAAATGGAAAGGACAAAAAAGAAGATCTAGATGGACGTTAAATAATACTATTTTAAAGGAAAAAGACTTCACACAGTGGATGGAGAAAGAATTGGCTTTTTTCTTTAGAGAAAACAAAAAAGAAGATACATCAATTCAGAATGTATGGGATACAATGAAGGCATATGTTAGAGGCTTGATAATAGACTATACAAGGAAAAGAAATACCATGAAAAGATTAGCATCTAAGGCCTTAGAGGATGAATATAAAAGACTTGAAAAAGAGCTACAGAAAATGCCACAGAAAAAGGACATCAAGCTGAAAATGGATACAGTTAAACATAAAATGGGTCAAATAGAAAAAGAAGAATTAGCACAGAAAATTAGAGGTGCTAAACAGAACTACTTTGAATGATGATGGAGTTAACTGAAGCACTCAAGAAGCAAAATAATGGAAAGGCACCAGACCCAGATGGACTTTTACAAAACAAGAATTTTACAAAACATTACAAGAATCGTTGAATCTTCCATTGCTAGAAGTTATGAATGAAGTTATGTTAAAGAAGAAGATACCTAAATCATGGTCAGAAGCCTATATTACACTTATTCCAAAAGAGGACGCCGATCCATTACAAATTAAGAACTATATCCCTATTTCTCTACTAAATGCAGATTATAAAATCTTTGCTTCAATATTGGCAGAAAGACTTAAAAAATATTTCAATAATTTTATTCATCCTGATCAAAATGGACTTCTGACAAAGAGACAAATTAAAGATAATATGAGAGTAATCTTGGACACCTTGGAATACTATGAGGCACATCCTGAAAAACAAATGGCTCTGATATTTCTAGATGCACAGAAGGCATTTGATAATGTGAATTGGCAATTCATGTTATTACTGTTGGAACAGATGGGCTTTGCTAGACAATTCATTCAAGCAATAGAAGCTATATACTATAAGCAAACGGCAAAGAAAATGATAGAGAACTGACAGACTCTATCAATATAAGAAAAGGAACAAGACAAGGGTGCCCACTATCACCTTTGTTGTTTGTGTTAACTTTGGAAGTGCTAAACAGAAATATTAGAGATGAAAAGAATATAAAAGGAATGAAAATTAAAAAGGAAGAATGTAAGCTGCAAGCATTTGCAGATGATCTGGTTTTCATCTTAGAAGACCCTCTAAAAACAGCACCAAAATTGATAGGAAAGGTAGAGACATATGGAAAGGTGGCTGGTTTGAAAATAAATAAAGATAAGACAAAGATCTTGACAAAGAATATGCTATCAAGAAAAAAGGAAGAACTGGCAGACCAATTGAAAATTCAGGTCACGAATAAGATCAAGTACTTGGGGATATATTTGACAGCAAGATGTAGCACACTAAAAGAGAATAATTATGTCAAACTTAAACAGCAGATAGCGCTAGATTTATTTATTTATTTATTATTTATTTATTTATTTATTTATTTGATTTGCCAATTGTTTACAAGATAATAAGTATAAGTGTATACATAGTTGTGAATACATGAAATGGGTACATATAAGAAAAATAAAAGAAGAATAAGAGAAACAATAGGACAGGGACGGTAGGCACGTTGGTGCGCTTATGCACGCCCCCTACAGACCTCTTAGGAAAGGGGTGAGGTCAATAGTAGACAGTCTAAGGTTAAAGTTTTTGGGGTTTGGGGAAGAAACTACAGAGTCGGGTAGAGTATTCCAGACATTGACCACTCTATTGCTGAAGTCATATTTCCTGCAATCAAGTTTGGTGCGGTTAACTTTGAGTTTGTATCTATTGTGTGCTCTTGTGTTGTTATGGTTGAAGCTGAAGTATTCATTGACAGGTAGGACATTGCAATGTATGATTTTATATACCATGTTTAAATCAGACCGAAGACGGCGTAATTCAAGGTTTACTAGTTCTAGAATTTCAAGTCTGGTGGCATAAGGTATTCTACAACGAGTAGAGGAGTGGAGAACTCTTCTTGTGAAATATTTCTGGACTTTCTCAATTGTGCTAATATCAGATACGTAATGTGGGTTCCAGACTGATGAACTGTATTCGAGTATTGGTCTAGCAAATGTTTTGTATGCTCTGGTTAGTAGTGTGATATTACCAGAGAAAAAGCTACGTAGGATTAGGTTAACAACTCTTAATGCCTTTTTGGCTATGTAGTTGCAGTGGGCTCTAGCACTTAGATCATTAGAGGTGAGTATTCCAAGGTCCTTTACAGAGCATGGGTCATCAACAAGATCTTGACTATTCAGCTTGTATTTTATTTTCTGATTTTTTTTGCCAATATGTAAGACAGAGCATTTATTTGTTGAGATTTGAAGTTGCCATTTGTTTGACCATTCTGATACATAGTCAAGATCTTTTTGTAGGGTAGCAGTATTGTCTGTGGTATTGAACAGCTTTACATCATCAGCGAAAAGAACGCAATTGCTCTTAATATGATCACAGAGGTCATTTATGTAGAGTATGAAGAGAGTTGGTCCTAGAACACTGCCTTGGGGACACCACTATTGACAGTACGGGGACTCCCAATTTTGACCATTTGTTGTCTGTTTGCCAGGAATGCTTCTATCCAGTTATTCAGTTGTCCAGAGATACCATAGGATTTTATTTTAGGAGTAGTTTGTCGTGTACCACTGAATCAAAGGCTTTACAGAAGTCTATGTAGATTACGTCTATTGCTTTGCCCTGGTCGAGTTGTGTCGTCCATATGTTTTTGCAGTGTAAGAGTTGCAGATTACAGGATAGTTTTTTCTGAAACCAAATTGTTTATTGGAGAGTAGGTTGTTTGTCTCTAAGTGGAGGATGATGGATTGGTTAATAATTGATTCCATGACTTTACAGGTGACGCAGCATAAGGAGATTGGTCTGTAATTTTCAACTAGGCTTGGGTCTCCCTTTTTGAAGATGGGGATGACTGTGGCTTGTGACCATAGGTTAGGCAAAGAGCTGGTCCTGAAAGATTTTTCAAAGATTATGCTTAGAGGTTTGGCTATGGCAGTGGATAGCTTTTTTAAGAAGTAGGCACATATTCCATCAGGTCCAATAGATAGAGATGGTTTTAGATTGCGTAGTGCTTTTTCAACATTGTCTACTGTAAAATCGATATGTATTAGATCATTGTTGTTATCTGTGGTACGGCTAGGAAATACTGGGCATGATCCATTGCTGTTTACAAATACTGAACTGAAGAATGTGTTAAAGATGTTGGCTTTAGTGGTGTCGTCGTTGCAGTCTTTACCATCAGGTCCTATCAAGGGTGGGATAGACCTTGAGTCTTTTAGTTTGTTGTTTACAAAATTGTAAAAAGCATGGGTGGAATTGGTCCTTAGAAGGTTTTCCTCTTGTTTAATGTGATAATTGATGCATTCGGTCTTTATCTGGTGGCATAAATTTTTGTATCGGCTTTTGAAATTGGCAACGTGACCAGATTTGTTTTTCCGCCAGAGTGATCTCTTTTTGGATTGAAATTTCCTTATTGTTATGGGTAATCTGCTTTTTTGTTTTGTTTTGGGAGTTGTTGTTGGTACATATAGTTTGATGACTCTTTTGACTTCAAGTAAAAATATGTTGTAATGGTCTTCAACAGTATTGCATCCAGTGAATAGAGATTGCCAATCAAGGGATGAGAGATCGTTGTCTATAAGAACATAGTTGCCTTTTTTGAAGTTACAATTGGGGATTACATCATTGTGGTGATTTTTGTGTGGGCGTATGTTGAGACAAAAGTCAATCATATTGTGGTCACTGCTGGAAAAGGGTTCTTTAGTTTGTATTCCGTAAATTAAATTCAAACTATTGCAGAAGATGAGATCGAGGCAGTTGTTTAGTCTAGTGTTGTTGGTTACTAGTTGTTCCAGTCCCAGATTTGTAACAGCATTGTAGAAGTTTGTGTGTATGATTTCAGTTGTACATTCATTTAGGGTCCAGTCAATATGAGGTAGATTGAAATCACCAAGAAAGATAAAAGGGTATGGGCAGGATGCAGCCCATGTTAGTAATGTATTTAGCTTGTTTACATGTTCGATGTCATAATCAGGTGCTCTGTAACATAGTAAGAATCGAATTGTGATATTTAAGGATAGTTCACAGATGATGGTCTCAGGAAGAGCAAGCACCTGGGTAACTTGGATATTTTTAGATGTAAGGACTTTTTATAGAATATAGCAACACCACCTCCTCTACGAATTTCACGATCTGATCGGTAAACATGATAGTCCCTTACTGTGGTAATGGAGTCAGGGAGAGATGCATTGAGCCATGTTTCACAGACAAATATAATGTCAAATTTAGCCATATTTAGTAGGAGGAAAAATTCAGGTATTTTATTCACAAGGCTTCTTGCATTTAGTAGTTTGCATTTAAGGCCAGTAGTAGTTGGAATTGAGGTAGTTAGGGGCGTGCATGCCTAGTCTTGGGTGATGGTGGATCGGTTGAGGTAGGGTTGTGGTTGAGGGTTAAAGCTGAGTTGCGGGTTGTGTGGCTTACTTTTGATACAGTCAGCATGGTAGTCAATGTACAGGTCCTTCTCTCCATTGTCTAGACGTTTTTTGAGTTCAGTGCGGAGTACACGGGAGCGGGCACGTTGCTGTATGGTTAGGTCAGGGCGACAACGGAGGTTCTTATGGTTGGTGTTGGTTTTGGCGAGTGAATTTATAGTGTAAATGAATTTACGTTTGCTTGATTCATTTTTGCAAATGACCCTGCACAAGCGTGGGGCCACAGAACCGTCTCTGTTTTTGAGCTCTCGGCCAATGCGGGAAATGTCAAGTATTTCATCAGCGGAGATGGTTGATGCTTGATAATCACTGATGATGTTTCGGACAGTTGTGATGTCATCATTGTCATTGATATCCTCTAGACCAAATAAGATGGCGTTTGGACGTTTCCGTTCACGCTCAACGGCTTCTCTGATGAGGATTGGGATATCAATATTTGTCTGGATTGTGTTTATTTGTGGATTAGGTTTTGGATTGGGTTGTGGTTGTTGGGTAGAGATGTGGTTTGTAGCTATTGGATGTTCAGGTTTTTGCGTTGTGTCTTTTTTTTCAAGGTTGGATATTCTTTCTTTTATGGTGTCCAGGGATGCTACTATGGTGTTAAGGGATGTTTCAATGGTTTCAATGGTATCAACTCTTTTAGACAGATCCAGTTTGGGTCTGCATGATTTGCAGAGATATGGAAACTCATTGGATGATTCTAGGTATTGAATCATTTGCTCAGGTAATCCCAAGCAGTCATGATGAGCGTATTTTTTACAAAGAGAACATTTGATGGAGTTTTCATTATCCTTTAGATTTTTGTAGCATTTAAGGCATGTGCAGGAGTCTTGTGGTTCATTGGTGGGGATTATCTTCTCTTTAGGTTGTGGTTTGGCGTTGGATTTTCTTTTTGGCATGGTAGGTTTGTTAAGATAGTACGTTGATTGAATTAATTAAAGGAACAATTTTGGGTAATCTATTTGGTGTGCCCGATTCAGGCTGAATTCAAAAGGTAATCTGGTGAAATGGGAAAATTTACAACTGTCACTAATAGGGAGAATACCAACAATCAAGATGAATATATTACCCAGAATTTTATATTTGTTTCAAACAATTCCAATTAGGCTTGGAAAAGACTACTTTGAAGATTTAAATAAAATTGTGTTGAAATATATATGGCAAGGTAAGAAAGTGAGAATAAAGTTAAAACTTTTGCAAGATGCTAGAATTAGAGGAGGATTTGGTTTGCCTAATTGGGAGTTGTATTATCAAGCTACAAATCTGATGTGGGTTAAGGAATGGATAACATTAAGAAATACTAGATTGTTGAAATTAGAAGGACATGATCTGTTGTTGGGGTGGCATGCTTTTTTATGGTATAAAGGAACTAAAACACAGGGCTATTTTAGAAGACATTATATATGGGAGTCTCTGTGGTTAAACTGGAAGAAGATTAAAAGACAATGTTATTTGAAAATTCCAGTCTGGCTATCGACTATTGAAGCATTTTCAATAGTCAAAAGGAACTATAATATACAAAAAGGAACAAACAGTTAGATATGGTGAAATATTGAATGAAAAGGGTGAACTTAAATCTATACAAAAACTAGAGGAACAAGGTATAAAGATGAATTGGTTTTCATATGCGCAAATACATTCAAGGTATGATAAAGATTCTGAAACAGAAGGTTTCTATGATAAATTGACTAATTTAGATAAGATTTTGACAGGTACTGATGATTAAAAAATTGTATGGATATTTATTAGAAATTAAATTAGAAGAAGAACAAGTTAAAGAAACTATGATTGCTTGGGGGACGAATTTTGGATATGGGATTGATTTAGAGAAATGGCAAAAATTGTGGTCTCAAAATTATAAAATGACAATTTCAATAGCATATAAAGAAAATTTGTATAAGATGTTTTACAGGTGGCATTTTCGCCCGACAAGAATAGCAAGAGTGTTCAATAATAAATCCGAAAAATGTTGGAAATGTCATCAGACACCTGGCTCATATTACCATATGTGGTGGACTTGTGCAGATGCTAAAAAATACTAGACTAAAATCCACATGTGGTTGGAAAAAATGACAAAAAACATATATTTTTATTGGGAATTTTACCTGAAATATATAGTAAAGACTTGAAATATTTGATTGTAAATGTATTAACAGCGGCTAGGATTGTATTTGCCAAAAACTGGAAAAATGAGAAAACACCATCACAGGAGGAAATCATTAAGAAAATCTTGGAATGTGCTGAAATGAGTAGATTGACATTTGAAATTAGAGAACAAGAGGATAAATAATTTTATAAAATTTGGGGTCTATTCTATCAATGGTTAGACAATAAAATAGAGTAATGAAATATGTAGACTTTTAGAAAATAATAAATATATAAAGATGTACTTCTTTCTTATTATATCTACAAAATGATTTTAGGATAGATTTGGGATGATAATATGAACTGTTATAAAACAAACTAAGTAAATTATGATTATCTTGTAAAACATGAATGAATAAAAGTATAGTCAAATGATTGATTAATAATGATACTAAGGTATTTAATGTTAATTGAAAATACAAGATTATACGCAATGTAATTGTAATTGAAGACTATGAAATGGAAGCACAAAACAATTTGTAAACCAACCAGCACACTGTATGTATACATGTGGAAGATGGCTTGATGTTTTTATGTTCTGTTTGTTTATGTTTGTTTTTAAAAACCAATAAAAACTTAAAAAAAAAAGGATTATGTATTAATAGAAAAGTAACTAACTTAGCTTTGATCCTAAACCAGGGATCCCCAAACTTGGCAACTTTAAGACTTGTAGACTTCAATTCCCAAATTCTGAGAGTTGAAGTCCACAAATCTTAAAGTTGCCAAGTTTGGAGACCTCTCTCCTAAATGCTAAAGCTGATGCATATAAAAAACAGAGGAGCTCTGATCAACTATCACAGCCACATTTTGGATCTGAGTGGAGGTCCTGGGAAAGGTATCAGAATAACACTTAGAAGGGACCTTGTGGGGAACCCTATATCATTTTAGAGAAATGGCTGTCCAGTCTTTTCTTAAAAACTTCCAGTGTTGGAGCACCCAGAACTTCTGGAGACAAGTAGGTCCACTGGTTAATTGTTCTCATGGTCAGGAAGTTTCTTCTTAGTTTTACGTTGCTTCTCTCTTTGTCTAGTTTCCATCCATTGCTTCTTGTTTTGCCTTCTGCTTCTTTGGAAAATACATTGCCTCCCCCCTCTTTCTGGCAGCCCCTTAAAAGCCTGTTGCCTATCACACTCTTGGGCAAAGCATGTGAGGCATTTCCTCCTTTCAGTGATCCATGAAAGTATATCTATAGCACATAGATAATAAAGTCAAAAAAAGGTGAACAAAATTTTTACAGAACTATAGATAAGTTTAGGCTGGGTGTGAAAAGGAATGACTGGGAAGGGAGGGGCCAGGTGAGGCACCCCTTGATGTGAGTGATATTGAGTTGGTCATGCCCAGCCAGTCATGACCACCAAGCCACGCCCAGCCAGTCATGTGACCACCAAGCCATGCCCATCCAGCAACCTACACCACCCAGTCTCATGACCACCAAGCCATGCCCACAAATTAAGCCATGCTCACAGAACCGGTTGTTAAGAAATTTGAATCCTACCCCTGGTCACCATCCAGGATGCAGCCTGTGTAGATTAAAATGTAAAACCAGCCATTCTTTCACAGTAGTGCATTGAAGGAAAACATTCAGTTCAACTTTCTGATCAAGTGATTTCAAAATAGTACCAATTTACTGAGCAGCTAGACAAGAAAAAGTAGTGGAAGCAAATTATTTGTTAAGTGTCATTGCTTTTGGTCAGTCTGAAAATCATTGGTTAGATATGTACTTGGATAATCACTTTTTGTTGCTCACTCTATCTGGGTTATTGTGAAGAAATGGCCAGCACTGTCAGTTTTCATACAATAAGAACAGAATATCTTGTCTAGGTATCTGTCTAACTATTAATATGGTACAGGACAGAAAATATTATTATGTTATATAATATTATATCTCTATATGTAGTACAGCTATGGAGCTTATTCTGCTTAAATCTCTTCAATTATTTATTCATTTATTTTTAGTAACCATCACATTATATATTCCATTAATCAATACCACTCTGCTGAAATGGAAAAAAATAATAACATCTTGAAACTTAAGAAGTCCACAAATGAATCTCTTTCTTACAGTATGTCTCTTTAAATTGATCAAAATTGGTTGGCATGTAAAGAATAACATTTACTATCTTATACTTTTTTTTTAAAGAAAGATGTCAGATATTCTGGGGAAATGACTCTTTTTTTCCAAATATGTGAATATTTTACATATTTTGCAATAATAATTAAGTTTAGTCTTTTTCATCCTGCAAATATTACCTTCCTTCAATGCTTTATTTCTATCTTGTATTACTGAACAAAACAGTTTTTGAAAGAGAGCAGCCATACTTACAATTCAGATACTTTATGTTGTGCTTTGCTCAACAAAACTTCCAAGTTACATGTAACTTTCAGAAGTCTTAAACATGGTCATCCAAAATACATTATCAAGTTTGTGACAAGAAAAAGGAACTGTTTACACATTCCTGGAATATTATGTCAATAGTATTTTATGTTTAAATAAAATATAAATATTGTTTGAGCCCCCTCCTTCTGCATTTGAAATATAGTTCCTAGATTAGGAAAACCAACCAACTGTTGAGTCCTGTTTGGAAAACTAGGTAAGAGAGACAAACAGGTAAGACTGTGTAGTCATCAGCATATTCTAGCAGCATTATTTTAGCTTTTCAGTGTAATATTGTGGAACTTGCTGGGAAGTAATGAACCTGGTTTCCCCTGTGTAACCTTTATTTAAGGTATCAGATGTTCTTTTTCATTATTCTAAATCTACACAGAAAATAATCAACACATCAACTGGGTTTCACAATGAACTGTTTGCCCTGACAAAATTAGAAGATGTAGTCTATCTATCCTGAAAATAATAGATGGGGCAATATGCACTCACATTTACATTTATCTCTCTATATCTATCTATCATCTCTCTCTCTCTCTCTCTCTCTCTCTCTCTCTCTCTCTCTCTCTATCTATCTATCTATGGTATTCAGCTTTCTTTGGGTATTTTCCCACGTCATTATAGGTGTGCTTTTAAAATTGTAGCAACGTTTCGGCAGAATCTCATCTGCCATCATCAGGCTTCTGTATTGTGTTCGTCTGTGAGTCAGACTTTCACAGCCATTTCTGTTTTAAATTTGGTGCTAGCCTACTGCTGTGCCAGAATGGTTTTTTCTTCATCCTGATTGGTTGGGAGTCTTGGTCTGTGTTTATTGGTCTTAGAGTTTGCTGTGTTCTGCTTGATTGGTGTTTCTAATATCTTCTGTCTGTTTTGTAGCTTTTTTTGTCTTGATTGGCTGGCAACATTGTGTTTCCTGTATTGGAGGCTTTTAGTGCGGCTTGGATGAATCAGGATGAAGAAAAAAACATTCTGGCACATTCTAGCAGTAGGCTAGCACCAAATTTAAAACAGAAACGGCTGTGAAAGTCGGACTCACAGATGAGCACAATACAGAAGCCTGATGATGGCAGATGAGATTCTGCCGAAACGTTGCTACAACTTTAAAAACACAACTATAATGACGTGGGAAAATACCCAAACAAAGCTGAATACCATACATGTAAGTACCCGTGAAAACACACACACACACACACACACACACACACACACACACACACACACACATATGTATGTATGCATGTATGTATGTTTTCTTAAGTTTTCATGGGTACTTACATTATATATATAGCCAACGGCTTCCACAAAAGCAAAATCAACAGCTTGATCCACAAAAACACACTGAAACATAATAGAGACCCAGAAGATGAACAGACCTATGGAACAGCTGTCCTGCCCTACATAAGAGGTACTACAGACAAAATTAGTAAGGTACTACACAGACATCACATCAAGACTGCCTTCAAACAGACAGAAAAATAGCAGCCATCCTTAGAAACCCCAAAGATAAAATTGACCTGGAAAACCAAGGCATATACGAAGTCCCCTGTGCATCATGCCCAGCCACATACATTGGACAGACTAATAGAAGAATAAGTACCCGCCTGGATGAACACAAAAATGCAGTCAAAAAGCTGGAACACACTTCCTCACTAGTCCAACACATGGAAGCCACAGGTCATAGCATCAACTTCAATGGCACCAAAACCCTAGCCACTATAGAAAACCCTAGCCACAGAATCATCAGAGAAGCCATAGAGATTGAAAAAAGACCAGAAAGCATGAATAGAAGAGATGATTCCACCAGGCTGTCAATCATTTGGAAGCCTGCACTCACAAACAAAAAAATCTCCACACCACAAGCCAGGCAAACACCTGGGCACAAACAGATCGCCCCTGATACCTCCAGCTCAAACACACCCCAACCAGGCACCCAGATGAAACCCAGCTTCCTAACTAATGATAGCCGTCCATTTACCCGAAGCCAAGCTGCACTAAAGGCCTCCAATAAAGTAACACAATGCTGCCAGCCAATCAAGATACAAAAAGAGCCAAAAAACAGACAGAAGATATTAGAGACACCAATCAAGCAGAACACAGCAAACTCCGAGACCAATAAACACAGACCAAGACTCCCAACCAATCAGGATGAAGAAAAAACCATTCTGGCATAGCAATAGGCTGCCCCAAATTTAAATCTGAAACCACTGTAAAAGTCTGACTCACAGACGAACACTATACAGAAGCCTGATATATATATATATGTTTGAATAGGAACTACAATATATAATTCTTATGTAATAATATGTTTATTTCTCAATCATGGGATAGAAGGATGACACTGGCATGGAAAAAAGAAAACCTAATAATCTGAGAATCTTTCTTTTTAGTAACTGCATAGTTATGGACAAAATATTGTTCACAGTGCTGTAATTTGGCACTTTCTAAATTCTGCCAAATTATTACAACTAGATTGAAACAGGCATACCTTACATCATATGTAAACTTTCTCAATTTCCCACCAAATAATAAAATAGATGAAATAAAGAATAAAATATTAGATAATATTAGTGTGGATTCACTCCTTTCCCTGTCAAATAATTGGTTTTCAAATAAAAAGAAAATTTAGTAATTTTTTTTACTGGTAGAGTATGGTGTACTTTTAGTTATGAAGTCTCCTTGAATCATATATCTTTATAGTCATCTCACAATTTAATTATCTATTGGGCCTTGGGCAAGCTGGACACTCTGCAAGCCTTGAAAGAAATGAAAAGATCTTCATCCACTCCCATTATTTTTTTACAATAAAGTAAATTAAGAAAGGAAAAAGAAAGAAATTTTTTAAAAACCTAAGTATCCTAGGAATAAGGTTAAAAAGAAAAGAGAAAAAAAAAGAATGCTTTTCTCAGAGGAAGAAAATGCTCCTGGAAAATTGCAAGACAGATTTCAATGCGGCATTAATAGTGAGAGAAGAAGGGAAGGAGGAGGTAAAATCACTAACATACACCAATGCCCTAAATGCGAAGATATGGTTACAAAGCACATGAGAAAGCATACTGGCATCTTCTTTAAGTGCTCATGAAAAATGTACTTTAAAACACTTTACCTAACTGATTTATTTTGAAGAATAATGCATAAATAAATGCATTTAAGATCAATACAGTCTATACCTATAATGTTTGAACCTGGGAAATCTGATATTTTAATCTCTGCACTACAATACCTCTTAATGATATATTTTCAGTAAGATGGTTTAAAGCTGCAAAATCTGTCCATCTTTTTCTTCTTCTTTACTTTGCAAATCTGATCCACCAGACTTGTCCCTTATGTCTTCAACTGTATTATTTTTTATTGGATGGCATAGTCACATTTATTTTTGTTTGTTAATTAAAAAGAAATTCTGCCATCTTGCTGCATGTGACTTTCTATATTTTCTATTCCCCTCTTCTCTACTGTTTTTGGTATTTATCTACATGGTGTGTACTAAAGATATTACCCTTAAATACATCATTTTGAAGCACAATTCTGTCATGATTGTTTCATTCTGTGTGATTCATCAATGCTTACAGTACTATTAAGCTATAAGGAAAGGTTTTTATTGGCTTTTTATCTTCATTATTGGCAATAATAAGCTCACTTTACTAGAGAATAAAACAAAATATGGGATGAACAATGAGTACTTCTCCTAAAATATGATTCTACTTTGCTATTTCTCTAATGTTACTTTCCCAAACTACAAACAACATAAGTCATTAAAGACTAACTGCTGTGAAATGATGGGAAATGAATGTTTGCCTTACAGTTATATTTTTTTCTTCTTTGCAAGAGATATTTTTCATAATGGAACTTGTAAATCTTAAATACTGATTTCAGTAATATGTAAAGAAATAAAAAACATTTGTGTTTCATGCCATTAAGGAAAATTGCTTATGTATCCATAACTGCATAATATACTGTACATGCAAAAGAACAAATGACAACTCACTTCCCATGTATTAATGTTTGAGTAACAAATTATTCAAAATATATACCTTAAGCAGTGCAAATAATAAAATATACACAGCCAAAAATAATATGCTTCAATATGATTCCAAATAGCTTCTTCCTTAAGCTTCTTTTGGTAATGATGACATTATCATAGCTGTGAATATCCATTGATCTTCCTGTTCTCCTACCCATCATAATGAGTAGTGAGTAAGTAACATAGTGTTTGAAGCAACTGAAAAAAATAAAAAAAATTAAATCCTAAGTAAAAATCAAAAGTGTTGTGACATCATGACACAAACTCCATTTGTACTTATCTCCTGATATATACTTTTACTTTACTCACAATTTTGTCTTCTTTCATCTTTAACATATACAATAAATTTCTTTACATTCTAGTAGCCTCATCATTTGGAAATTAGCATCATCTAAAAAAAAGTCTCTCAAATATAATTCAGTGTCAAAATGATTATGTTCTGATTTTCATCATTATTTTATATTACCCTCTCATGCTAAAAAATTAGAATTGTGGAATGGTTTTCATGGTATTGTAAATGAAAGCTCTCTCTGCAAATGAATTTGCTAAGATATTGTTAATGTCAAGACTTTCTAATTTCCATTTATATTAAACAAAATATTTTAAAAATCATTTTTATTGTAATGTAAGAAAGAGATGGGTTCTAAATCTTTATGTACACATGTTTACAGAGATGTGACTGATTAACAGACTATAATGTGTGATACACATCTACTCCCACTATATTTTGAATATTTAACTCACATTATAAACACAGCCTGGGTCTTTCTTAATATACAAGACAGCTGAACAAATTCCACTAAAGATAGTCCACAACTTATGGCCTAACATTTAACAAGAGTTCTAAGTTGCAATGGCTTGGAAGAATGATTTATTACCTGTCTTCAAAGTTATAACAATTGTATCATCCCTGTGGCTATGTGATCATATTCAGACACCAGGCAACTGGCTTACATTTACGATGCTTGCAGGGTCTTTTTGTACACAATCACAATTTGTAATCTTCCCAGCTGACTTCCAACAAGCAAAGAAAATCAGAGATACAAGATTTTCTTAACATAGTACTATTAGTATTACTACTACCACTACTATTATTATTACTACTACAATAGTCTTTCTTCACTGGTCACAGAAAGAGGCATAAGGATAGACAAGACATCCATGCTCACAAAAGTCTAATGGTCCTCTGAAATTTTAATTTTTGTTCTAATAATTCTAGTAATTGCATAAAGGTGACATGCTGAGACCAACCCACAAAGGTTAATTTGAATTTTCCCAATCAAGTCCCTCTTACATCCCTTGAGACATTCAGAAGGCTGCCACAGTACTTGATTCTTGATTTACTGTACTGGGAAAAAATTTTGTTCGTATGACACTCTCCTTGTATCTTATTAAAAAGGATCACAAATAATTTCATTTTCTCTGTATTTTAATGGTGATGCTATAAAAAAACCCTAATATTTTCTACGATTAGCTAAATAATAACAATTTCTATTTGAACAATTAATTAATTTATTTCACTAGTTGTAATGAACATTAAGTAAAATACAGCCTAGTTTGTTACAACATAAAGGTTTATATGGAAACTCTGATTTGCATTCATTGCAAGTTACTGTTTTTGATTGCTATATCTGTGTTATATATATTGTTGATTGCTATATCTGTGTTATATATATTGTGAAATTCTAGAAATATACAAATTATAGACATAGAGTCCAAAACAATAATCCTTGGAAAAGAAAAGTGGGGATGGTTTTCTTCCAATGTGACCCATTTATTTGTTCTCATGATACTTAACAAGTCCTTTAAGGCATCCATCTTGTCAGGCTAGGAGATGAAACATATTCTTCACTCTGTCTTGCTCTTACCCCAGATAAATTAGCCTGTCAAGGCATTTTAGCCAATGCCTGATATGCCTAAACACAACAAGCAGTGCTTTGCATTTCTAACTTTCAACAACAGGAAACATCACAAAAAATGTAAACAATTTTCTGCTTCTTGTCTAATATTTATTCAAATGTAGTCTAAATGTCATGTAGGATGCCAGGCCTTTTTGGTAATAGCTTTATTATGAAATATTTTATAATAATTTTATTAAGTATTGTAGCTATACAGGTAAACACTAATACATTTTTTTAAAGTACAAAAGTAGAAAGTAAAATAAAAAGAAATAACATAAAAAGAAAAGAAAAAATAACATAACAAAGAGAAAAAAGAAATTTGTTAAGAAATTGCTTCCTTCTTTGTCACAATTATAAACAATTTTAATAATCTATCACTTGTAGAGAAAATAATCTTTTTTCTCATATCTCATTTCTTATCTATAAATTCATCCTTAAAACATGATTGCTTAGTCCTGGTCAGCAAACGCCCACCAAGAGTTACCAGAAATAACAGCATATGTATTTTAAACTTCCTCAGATAAGCCCACTTTACAGGTGAAACTCAAAAAATTAGAATATTGTGCAAAAGTTCATTTATTTCAGTAATGCAACTTAAAAGGTAAAACTAATATATGAGATAGGCTCATTACCAGCAGATGACATGGCTCCCCAAATCAACACAGACTGTAGAAACTTCACACTGGACTTCAAGCATCTTGTAGTGTGCGCCTGTCCATTCTTCCTCCAGACTCTAGGTCCTTGGTTTCCAAATGAGATGCAAAAGTTGCTCTCATCAGAAAAGAGGACTTTGGACCACTGAGCAACAGATCAGTTCTGTTTTTCTTTAGCTCAGGTAAGATGCTTCTTATGCTGTTTGTCATTCAGGAGCGGCTTGACAAGAGGAATACGACATTTGAAGCCCATGTCCAGGATCCGTCTCTGTGTGGTGGCTCTTGATGCACTGACTCCAGCCTCGGTCCACTCCTTGTGAAAGTCCCCAACACTTTTGAATGACCTTTTCCTGACAATCCTCTCCAGGCTGCGGTCATCCTTGCTGCTTGTGCACCTTTTTCTTCCACACTTTTTCCTTCCACATAACTTTCTATTAATGTGCTTTGATACAGCACTTTGGTAACATCTAACTTCTTTTGAGGCTATCCCTCCTTATGGAGGGTGTCAATGATGGTTTTCTGCACAACTGTCAGGTTAGCAGTCTTTCCCATGATTGTGATTCCTACTGAACCAGACTGAGAGACCCTTTAAAGGCTCAGGAACCCTTTGCAGGTGTCATGGCTTAATTAGCTGATTAGAGTGGGACACTTTGAGCCTAGAATATTGAATTTTTCACAATATTCTAATTTTCTGAGATTGTGGATTTGGAGTTTTCATGAGCTGTAAGCCATAATCATCTCAATTATGACACATCACAGCTTGAACTATCTTGCTTTGCATGTAATGAGTCTATCTCATATATTAGGTTCACCTTTTAAGATGCATTACTGAAATAAATGAACTTTTGCACGATATTCTAATTTTTCAAGTTTCACCTGTATATTCTGTCCTAATACTTTTAATAATCTTGTGTCAGGGCCAAGATCAGAAACAAGCAAGAGAAATTGAATCACATCCAATCTGTATTTACTTATATCTAATTGGCAGAATCTTGCCAAACTAAAGCTATACTTTATAATCTACTAGATATTTCCTCAGAGATTCTTGGGTACAGCTATTCTGAACTTCTTCTCCCCCACCTCTTCTAATGTGGGACTGTGCAGTTTCTTAATCTGTGTTTCTCACTGAGAAAACTCTGTGTTGTCAAGTAGTCTCCCACTGCTCCTGCAAGTGCATATTCCACATTGTTTTATTTTCATTTTTTCTTTGTCCTTTATCACAAAATCCTTCAAAACTTTAACAGCTTTTTTAAAAAATCCACTGTAGGAAAGTTATCCAAATCACTCTTTTGATTTTCCAGTTGCACATTCCATTAGACTCTTAATAAATAAAACTTATTTCATTTGTATATCCAGTGTAAAATCTTTTTTCCATATTGTTCTTATGTCTTGTAATTTTTTAATCCACTTTCAGATCAGTTTCAGCAAATCTTTTCTTCATAAGCATTTCAATATAGTCTATATTCATAATGGAAGATATCTTTAAGATTTACTTCTTGGTCCATTGTTCAAAAATATCCTTCAATACATCAACGTTAAAGTACTAAAGACTATTTTTGAACAATGGCTCACGAGTGTTAGTAAGTTGAATTTAAGTGCTCTTCTTCTTTAATTGCAATCTTTAATGACTTTGGTTTCTTCTAATGTCTAATGTTCAAAATTTTATTTTATCATGTTTTCATGAATTTATTATGAAATATAAATATTATGAAACTAATAAGGGAAGGAAGAAAATAAAAAGGGGTGAATAATTTAAAAGGTAATCTAAGACTATGAAATGAAACAAAACATTATTGCATTGCATGAAGTAATCAATTTAACACAAAGTTAATTAAGATATTTTCCTGGAAATATTTTTATTTGTGACTTTATTTTAAAGGAATCCAGAAAAGTGGCTGAGAAGATGATTATGTTATATAAAGTAGGATTTTTAGATGGAAAAGATAACTTGGAGATTGATATTTTATTTCCTGAATTGGGATGGCTGGCACTGCTTTGTAATTGTTTAAAACTCATTGCATATTATGGAGGCTTGATTCAGCATGGATATAATTACAAGTGTAATGAACTCTGAAATGTGAGCTCCAGAATCTTATAAGTATGCCCATTACTCTTCTATAGTATAATGGAGATTATTTCCAAACTAAATCTAGCACATACACAGAGGGGGAAAAAGTTGTATTTCTAGAGATGTATGATATGAGTTGAATTAAAACTCAGAACTTCATATACTCCAAACAGTCCTTGTTTTATTTGTGTTTAGTTAGTTTGGCTATAATAGTTTTAAAACATGGAATAGCAGTATAAATATCAGAAACACCACACCATTAGGATGGGAGACTGTTTCTAATGAGTAGTTTACAATATTGAGCCACATTGTCATATCAATTCTGTGTATGCCACTTTCCAACCAAAGAATAGCATTGGGTATACCTCGTAAGACCTGGAACATATTACTCAAAACTGTAGACTGTAGGACTCACATCTTGAGGTATTTTTATAAAGTCCTTTCTGTATACTATGCAGAAGTTGTACTTCAGACTTTTACAATAAATAATTGCATTGCAGCTAGAATATGTAATGCTTTCCAAGATTTGAGTAGACAAATTTGATCTTCATGCATTCTGTATGGTATATTCAAAATGTGCACTCCATTTCTTAGTGAAATGATTACTTGCAAGTGCCTACATACTGTGACCTTTTTCAGCAGACACCAATTTAGTACCCATAGATGGATATAAGGGAATTTTGCAATAGCTATATCTGATTTCAAAAACTTCATCAGAGTAGAGTTGCCTAATCCCACAACAGACCACAATATTATCAACCCAACTTGTGTCTATGCAATACCACTACATTGACTGCATATATTATGGATAATTATGTGCTAACTAATTTAAGACTGGGATCATGAGTGTTTGGATGTTATATAATGGTTAAATAATATAGGAGCCAAGATACTATACATCCTTGCCTATTTTCTTTGATTATTAAGTTTTTCCAGATAGAGTGGTATGGTGGGCTAGCTCTCACCTCACAATCAGGAGGCTGTGAATTCCATCCTAGGTAGAGGCAGATATTTCTCTCTCTGGGCACAATGAGAACAAAGGCCAACATTGGCAACAGGAAGGACAAACGGCTATTAAACACTCTGCTAGCTCCATTTAGTTGCTCAGATTGTCCACCGCACAGGGGCAGGGGTGGGATTCTACTGGTTCACACTGGTTTGGTAGAACTGGTTGTTCCCATTCCCAGTAGTTCAGAGAACTGATAAAACGGGCCCCTGGGTGGCCCCACACCTTTTGGCCCACTCCTCCATTCCCTGCCCAGCAGCCATTATTCTGCATGTGTGACATCATGTGCATGTGCAACAATCACTGATGGCATTCTCCCCCCCACCTGCCCCTCCCAGTCACTCCTTATAGTGCATCTGCGCTCGCTTCCCACATTTTTCCGCCCACTGCCATTGTAGGGTTAGAAGGGTGTGTGTGTGTGTGTGTGTGTGTGTGTGTGTGTGTGTGTGCATGGCTGTCAAAACTTCAAAACAGGTCAAGTAGCTCTGGGGAGGTCAGTCATAAATTAGAACACTTGCTAAGCAACCAGCCATTAAGCGAGGACCACTTGTATTTGGTTTGCCAGTCACATGGCCACCTGGCCATGCCACCCAGTCACATGACCACCAAACCATACCCACCAGGTCACATAATCGCTAAACCATGCCCAGTCAGCAAGTCATGCCCACCCAGTCACATGACCACCAAGCCACGCCCAGCTGGTCACATGACCACCAAAACATGCTCATCTGGTCATGTGATCACCAAACCATGCCCAGTCAGTAAGCCATGACCACCAAGCCACATACACAAATTAAGCCACACCCACCGAACTGGTTGTTTAAAAATTTGAATCCCACCCCTGCGCAAGGGATTATGAGGTTGTTAAAAGATGATGATGAAAGATGATGATTACGTTTTTCCAGATATATTGGTTTCACAGAATTAGACTGTTGTGCTTGTATTGTCCAAAGTTTTTGCAGAAGTAGAGGCAAAAGTTTGTCAACAAAGGATTCCTTCTATCAAGGTTGAGGGGCACTGAACACCAGAGATGGTATTCAGCAGGTTCTGACCAGTTCTGGAGAACCAGAGCAGAAATTTGGAATAGTTCAGAGAACCAGAAAATACCACTCTGACTGGCCCCACCCCCATCTATTCTCTGCCTCACAAGTCCCAGCTGATTGGCTGGGTCTTCTTTTGTTGTCCTGCACAGAGAACGGGGCTGGAAAGCAGGTTAGTGGGGAGGGGAGGGAATGGGGATTTTGTAGTATCCTTCCCCTGCCAAGCCTACCAAGCCACACTCACCAAGCCACGCCCACAGAACTGGTAGTAAAAAAAAAATTGAATCTCACCACTGGGGTGTACAATAAAAAGATCTCATGGATCAGATTGGGGACAGATTCCCCTTGAAGAAAAACTATGTGGGTGCTAAAAGTAAACACTAATTTGATGGCAGCTTTTTAAAAATATTTTGTATAAATTAAATTTTAAGAGGGCATACCATATCTGAAAAGAAACAAAGAGAAAAAATATATTCGTAACTTGGATGAAATATCCACTCCTGTACATTTTTGCAATGAATGCTAAATGACACTGTAAGCAGACCATTTCTTCAAATTTGCATTTATTGTAACAATGCCTGTGAAATGTAATAAATACAATTCATATTCATTATGCCTTTATAATTTTGTCATTAATAAGGACTGTAGGGACTTATCATATTCAAATGTCTTTTCAAAGGTTGCTTCATGAGAATTGTTAATTTTCACTGTCCTAAACTTTGTTATATTTTAGGAAATAATCTTGCGACTTCTCCTAGAAGCAGAAAAGAATGTTAAAAATAAAGCAAAACATATCTACATATATCAACACAATGTGAGTAGCAAATATATGATAAGACAAGGACAAAACAAGGAATAAGACATCTCAAACAATGAAATGAAATGCTGAAATAAGAACTTTCTTATGTCTGCTATTTAAACATGTATTTGAACAATGATGTTAGTTTGAAGCAGTGTTAAAAATTTAACAAAACAATATTATGACTTACATGCAATACCTGTGCATAAACATCCTGTAGAAATGATAGGAAAATTCCACACACACCAGTTCACCAGCTCACATGTTGGTGGCTTCTGTATGTTATGAGTCCTTTACAATGATGATTCACCTATAAACATTGAAGTAAATTGTTAAAACAATAATCTACATTTCAGTTTATGATTGTTTGGGCAGGACCTTCTTCACATGCAAAATATGAAACTAGTGGGATTAAGAAATTATATCTCTCTATTAGAAATTCCTTGGCCAATGCAGGCTAAGCCATCCCACAATAATCCATAACATTACTGTATATTATCATCTAGCTCAGTATTTCTCAACCTGTGGTGTGCAATAGTGGAGGTTGCTATGTCATCACAGGGTGGCCAGGAAACTTGAAGAAATATTATTATTTAAATCTTGAGTCAAGGGTTTGGGTTTTTTAAATGGCATTTAAAGGGGGTCTGTGGTGAAGAAAAGATTGAGAACTAGTGAATTCTAGCTCATCCCACACTTCCCAATCTTTAAGGTGAAGTTAAAGAAGAAAAAGCAGCTGAAAACTACTTAGGATATGTTGTCGAAAACTTGTGACAAATGACTTTATTTTGCTTTGGTTTTACAGTATAATCTAAAGAATTACCAAATGCTGTTTTTGTGCACACATGAGAACTGCATTAAAATCTTTTGGAAGAGATTTTCTAATTTGATTTTGATTTTTCCTCAAACTGATAACGTGTATTCAATAAATAGCTTGTGAAAATGACTGGTTGAATCCTTTCATGCTTATTTCCAGCTAAAAAGTATTGAATACAGATCTATTTACCAAGGGCAAAAAAGGAGAGAGATTCATGCAAAGGGGAAGGTTAGAATATGATTAAAAACCTTAATTATACATAGCCTAACTTAATTTTTTCTTCTAGACTTATGTTCTATTTCCAGTCTTTCAGATTTCAACTCTTATCCAGTTTACAGCCCTAGCTATTTTCAGTTAAATCATAAAAGAGGATGCTGTGGGACAATTCCTTTTAATGACAAAAACTACTAAGGAGGAATCTTGGGAAAAGGTTGGAAACAACCTAATCACACTTAGAGTTATATACCATTGCATAGAGCTTTATAGCACTCTCTAAGTGGTTTACAGAGTCATCATATTGTACCCAACAATCTGGATCCTTTACCCAACCTTGGAAGGATGGAAGGCTGAGTCAAACTTGAGCCTTTCAGGATTGAACTCCAGGGTATGGGCTGAGATAGCCTGCAATACTGCATTCTAATCACTGCACCACTACTGCACCAAAACAATACTGTTCACCTGTCAATACCATTTTTCTGTCAACAAATGTGATGGAGGATTAAAAAAAAACCATTTGTATTCAATGCTTGAAAATCATATGCTTAAAAATATAGTGAAACAATGCTCTATGACTATACACATATTTAGCTAGTTGAATTCCTACTTTATTTCTTTAATACTGAAAGGTAAGTGACATTAGACTGTGTAGATGGCATATTTATGTCATTTAATAAATTGACAGTGTGCCTTTACCTGCTGCTTCCATCATCTGCTCCATAGTATAAACTTTATGTCAAGTCAGGATGCTATTTTTTTTTACATTTTATGACAAGCCATCAGTTGAAGGCAGGGAATTTTATGGTTTACAGCTAGCTACTACAACCAAATAATGATAGAGAAATAGGTAGGAAACAAATAAGATAAAACAGAACTATCTCAGCTCTGGGGTGATTTGTTGCACTTAGTTGACAGTTTCAATTACATTAAAATTAGGCACAGTATTGTGTTCTAGGTAAGATATTAGTCTAAGATCGAAAATATCCCAGTTACTCACTCTCAGTAATAAAAACTATCTGAACTATTTACTGTTTTTCAGCTTAACCTATCTAACAGGGGAAACTATATAGATTAAAAAAAATTCAATTGAATATAGAACTGACAGATTTAATTATTTATTTAATTTACATGCTACCCATCTCATTGTTGGAACAACTCTGGGTTGCTTACAAAATGATTAAAAAACAAATAAATATAACAACAGTTACACGATATGGTTAGATAATCAAACTGGCATGTCAGGATGCACTATTCCAATCTGATGAATTGGTCCTTTTATTCTTCAATTATTCTTTTTATCTAATTCTAATGTCTTAAGGTTTAGGCAACTTAATCACTAATTTCCATACTCAGACAATTGTTTGCAATGCTGTAAATTTCTTTCTTAACCAGTTCACAGCATTTAATAATAGAATTCCTTCCATAAAATCTCAGTATGAGCTCACCACATGTCCTTTATTATGATAAAAAAATTGTATATACTTAAGCAAAGTCTACAACAACAGATTTTAAAAGGCAATCTGGGAAAATAGTTGTTTGTTGTTGTAACCCCAGGAGTGTTTTCAAATGATGAAGTTAAATCTTAGAGAAAGAAAAAGAAATTATTATTTTTTGTCAACATGTTTCATTCCTTTAATACTAAACTAGAATATTCTTTATTGGCCAAGTGTGATTGGACACACAAAGAAGTTATCTCCAGTGCATAAGCTATCAGTATGCATACAAACAACAAAGTAATATAATCATAAGATACCAATAGGAGAAGATGTTATGACCTAGTTGGTCAAGACAAGGCACCTCTAGAAAGTTCTTTATTTCTCTTAACTAATGTTCCAGCCAACAGCTCTTTAATAAATCTCCACCATCATGCTACTCTGAAGTCAGCCACCCCAAACACAGCCATGGTAGTACAAAGAAAGCCCACAGAGTAGGAGCATGCTTACAGGGCAATGTACAGGGTTCCAAGTCCAACCCACAAGGCAGAGTCCAGGCACAAGAAAAGGCCACAAGAAGGGGACAAGAAACAGATCCCAGACAAGAAACAGTTCCAAAGGAACAATGAAGCAAGGCCAAATGCAGGCCAAAAGAGAAGGGCTAGATCCAAAACACAATGCGAAGAGCAATCTTCCAAGCAAAACAAGGCAAACATCAACAGGAATAAGTCAAAGCCAGGGGAGTGTAAGACAAAGTAGACAATTGTTCCTGCAAAGGACTAAACTCCCCATGGGTTCTCGTTAAGTTGCTACCTTCCAGGTGCTTCTTGTGAGGAGTAGGGAGACCTCCTCCTGAGTAGCCTTCTCTAGGCTTGCCTACACTCCACTCTCTTTGCCCTTGGATCAAGTGGAGTAGACAGCTCTTCGTCATCAGAGGAGATCGGCAACCTATCAGCACCACTGCTGGTCAGCAGCTGATCCTCTCCTATGCCTGTGCAAGCAGGCAGCTCACCATCTGGTTGATCCCTTCCAGGGGTGGGATTCTACCGGTTCTCTCCAGTTCTATAGAACCCTTGTTAACTTTTTAAGCAGTTGGGAGAACCCGTAGTTAGAAGCAATCTCCTTTTGTTTTTTTCTTCCACCCTTATTAAATTCTTGTCAGACAGCCTAGACTTCCTGTCTCCGGAGCTTCTGAGGCTTGGCTTTCTTAAAGGGGAAGAGTTGTTTTAAGATTTTGACACTGCTGTTGGGACGAAATACTTTCCTGGACAATCACTACTTTGAAGAAATAATTGAATAATGAAGCAAAGCTTTTAGTGACAGGGAACCAAGATGAGTGCAATGTGTTGAGGTAATTCCCCGTTAGGAGAATGAGTACATACAGGGAGATGTATTGAGAGTAGTGTTTGAATAATACACACACAGCACACAGATGCACTGTACAGTAAATGTAGGTTTTTACTGTCGATAAAGGTTTAAGCAAAGTTCAAACAAGCAGTCCAAAGTCATTCACAGGTTAAATCAGTCAGTTTTCAGTCCAGGGATAATCCAATAACAAAGTCCAGTGTCAAAAACAGTTCAGTATGAGACTTACATCAAATCCAAGAATAGCAGTCAATTAGAAAAAACGGCAATACTCTCCAACAGAAGGAAAACAGAGACTCACACTCTCTTCTGAGACTAAGACTAAGACAACCCAGGTTTCTGGCTCCATCTTATGGCCGTTTGAAAAACCACACCCAACTACAGTTTTTGCATTTTCTTAAAGATACAGTATTAAAATGTTTATCCTGGTTTATATATTTTCAACCCAAATAGCTGTTAGGTGACTTACATTCCTAACATTCTCCCCTTTTGGGTAAGACAATATACACAACCTTACATTCTAAGTCCATAATCCTAACAGCTAGCCTTATGCTTTATGGAGCCTTGGGCCTTTGTAAAATGATCTGCTATATTGTTTTCTGACATACAGTATTCCAGCTTAATCATCTTACTTTGCACACATTGTCTCACATTTAAATATCTTAAATCTGTGTGTTTTGTTCTTGTTTTAACAGCAATATTTGAAGCCATCTGTATTGCTGATTGATTATCTTCATAAACAACAATAGACTCTGTTACATTAATTCCCCTATCAATTAATAATTGCTTATACAAAACTAAATCTGTACATAGAAAAGACAAACATGAGAATTCAGCCTCCATTGTTGACAAACTAAAATGTTTCTGTCTAATAGATCTCCATCCAATCAATACTTTTCCCAATAATACTACAGTACCCGATGTTAGGGATATACCCTAGCAGAATGTGCACAGCAGTCAGGCATTCAGGCGAATATGAGAGAAAGCGTTTTTTAGTTTACACACTCAGTAAAAATGGATACACTGTCTTAGTTGAATAGTTTATTCCATTAAGAGTTTAGCAGGGTCAAACAGTCCAAATATCATTCACTAGTGTTCAGTCAGTTCAGTCCGGAGATTGTTCAATTGCAAAAATCCAGTGTCGAAAAAAAAAGGTCAGTTAACTTACAATGTCAATCCATAAATCAGTCCAGTAAATATCTTCTCACAGTAGATTAGATATGCAGCATTCAAAACTCTTTCCTCCTTCGACGTCAGCAACAGGGAACACGCAGAACAATCAACCATCAATCCAGTAGCAATCCAGGTTCTCTAGCTCCCTCTTATGGCAGTTTCTCAACTGCACCCAAATTATATCATTTAGAGTTTAAAGTGAAAAACACATTTAAACTTTGCTATCATGGTTTATATATTATTTACCCAAACAACATTAGGTAACTATGGTTATTCCTAACACCCGATGTAGATTTTCGTGTATTTATGTTCTGTAGCAAAACTTGCATCAGCATATGCAGTTAAATTCAGTTCATCTTTAGGCTCCAAATACAATGCATAATGCATTGTTTGTTTCAGATATCTGAATACACGTTTAGCAGCTTGCCAGTGCCTTTCAGTTGGCTCAGCATTAAATCTTGCTAATTGATTAACACTGTATGCAATATCTGGCCTTGACCAATTACAGAGATAAGATAAACTACCAATCAAGGACTGATAAATGTTGCTATCAAAAACAGGACTTTGAACATCACTATGGTTAAACTCCTGGCTCATTGGTGTTTTAGCCAGCTTACAAAGTTACAACTTGTAACTCTGGTTTGCAGGTATTTTTAATGTAATGATTGGTATTTAGGGCAGCTTTTTGCAAGCAAAGAAACGTATTGTATTTTTGTATAGGTAATCCTTGACTTACAACAGTTCATTTAGTGACCATTCAAAGTTACAATGGCACTGACAAAAGTGACTTATGACCATTTTTCACACTTATGACCATTGCAGCATCCCCACTGTCATGAGAGGCCAGGCAAGGAGAAGCACCCCTTGACATGAGTGATGTTGAGTTGGCCATGCCCACCCAGTCACATGCCCACCAAGCCACACCCACCAACTAAGCCACACGCACAGAACCGGTTGTTTAAAAAGCTGAATCCCACCCCTGATCCCTTCCCCAATGCTTCTAGAGGACAGCATCATCCTCAGTCCCTGATGTGCTTCCCTGTTGGCCAGTCCCAGTTCCAACTCCTCCACTTCCTTCTCCTCCAAACTGGCCTCTGATAGGGCCATGAAAGGTAATAGGAAAGGATAATAGTAATGCAGCCCTATTACATGGGTAAATATTCTTAGGCATAAGACAGTGCTGTGGGAATTAGATGTTTAGCAGAATTATGACAGAGAGGAAAAACTGTGACTATTGTTTTGGTATGCAATGCCTTATAGCAGCATCCTGATTGGGGGAATTGAAACAGTTTACATCCAAGATGTGAAGGATCTGTTATATTTTCTCACCCCAAAAAGCAAAGAAGCTTTTTGTATTTTTGTATAGGTAATCCTTGACTTACAATAGTTCAAAATTACAATGGCACTGACAAAAGTGACTTATGACTGTTTTTCACACTTACAACCATTGCACCATTCCCATGGTCACGAGAGGCCAAGTGAGGAAAAGCGCCCCTCAACATGAGTGATGTCGAGTTGGCCACACCCACCCAGTCACATGACCACCCAGCCATGCCCACCCAGTCACATGATCACCAAGCCATGGCCACCAAGCCACACCCACAGAACCAGTTGTTAAAAAAATTGAATCCTGACCCTGATATAAGACCAGCCGACTTGAATTCCATTAACTCTTATCCACCACTAATTTGCTTTGATCATTATTAGTTGAGATTCTTGTAGAGAGTATATGTTTGCAATAAATCTTTAAACCATCTGGACTTCTGATTTTCCTGTGCTTGACAGGGGACTATGGATCTAGTATAATGTCAATGAATCACTATTTAGGTTATACATTCAATTCAGTCTGATTTAAAAATTCAAATTAATTTCAAATATGTTATTGTTTTTATTGCTCAAATCTATTTTCTCATGTAATAATGTAGTTTAGTTTAAATTAGTTTAGCTGAATTTTGTTTTTCAAATCAAAGTCACAAAAGTATTTCTGTATCAAACAAATCTAGTGATGCTTCATGATAATCAAAAAGGGAAAATTGAACAGAATCTATATCACTAAGACTTTTTAGAAATTGGCCCTACTACTATTGAATCCTGTTTGAAGTCTGCTTCTGGAAAGATAAAATAGAATTGTTAGCAGAATCCAATGTTCCATTTGCAAAACAATTCTTCTGTAGCCCTCATAAATAGGTCTTCATAGTTAATCCAGTGTTTAGTTTATTGTCTGACTTTCAATTATTAGAGATGGAGGATCTTTTTTGAATATTTTACTTATTTTGGCTCCATCTCTATTGTCCTTAAGAAATATTTCTTCTTTTTCCCTGAACTTATGAAATAATGTATGTAAAGTGGTCATACAATTAGTATGTGTTTTTTATTTTGCAGTCACTAGGAGCTTGTTTTTGTCCTTGTTCTTTTCAGTGTCATAATCTAATCTTTTTATTTTGTGTTTAATTTGATTTAGCATAGATATATTATATTTTATCTCAAAAACTTTTATTTGGGAAAAAAGAATGTAAAAACTACAATAAATAAATGATTGTATAAAAATCCTATAGTAAGTTAAATCATCCATGTTGTTATAAAGAATAAAATCAGAATGTTTTAGATTTAATTACAAATGAAAATGTTAAAAATTTATTGTCCTATTGTTTCTTTTTTATTCGTATCCATTTCATGTATTCATAACCATGCTTATACTTATACCTGTTATCTAATATTTGCTTGACAAAAAATAAAACAAATAAATAAAATAGATAGGCCTAATGAATCCTTTATAACTTTATTTCTAACATTATTTTATATAGCAATAGTGACAGTCAGAGCACAATGACAAGCTTAACAATAAACAAACAATATTGGGTCTGTCCACCCAGAAATTTCTGCCTGCTTGATAAAGGGACACAGTAGACAGTAAGAGATTAGCATTAAAGGACATAAAGAAAATACACTTGGTCATCTATACTCAATCTACAGAAGTCCTTTTGTGCAGATTTGCATTCATCTCACAAGGATTTGCTTTAAAAATATAGTGCTTCTTTTATTTATCTGAAGTTCAAGAATAAAACAAAACAAAAATATCATCCTTCAACTCCCTCACTTCCATTCTCTTCTCAAGTTCTTTGCATACTTAATACACCTGAAATTTGCATTTCTGATGTCAGGCATGAAGAGGTGAGCGGGAAAGTATTGAAATGCTGAGCTTTATTCTAATTGCCCTTCAAACATGCAAAGCTATCTCCGTCTTCCCCTCCTGAGGGGAAAACTTCACATAAAAGACCATTAACTTTCACAATTTGAAGTTCATCCCCTTTATTTGGATCTAAAGACATTACATGTTTCTAAGAAAGACCTCAACCTGACGTTAGCAGCAGGCTGCTAAAGCTATGTCTATATTTCACCACCAGCTGTCCTTTTCAGTGCAATAGGAAGAAAGAAAAAAAGAATGGAAAATATTCCGCAGCAATTCACATTCACAAAGAATAAGAGGATGATATTGGCAGCTCCAACAGGGGTTCAAAAGAGAGAGCAAATAATTCAATAATATTCAAACAATGGGAAGAATATTCTTTTATGAAGACCATATATTTGGTGACTGAGATTGCAATGCTAACGTTAAAGAAATACTATTTCACAGTAAGGGAATGTAGCATCAAAAAAGGAAATACAGTTCTATTGGAATTAGTCCTTCCTTTCTCCTTTAGTCCTGTTATTGTCATGGCACAGCCAGTGAAGCTAGCTTTTCTGGACAATAGGAACAAAAAGGAAATTGAATATATTTTTTCTGTATATACAGAGTTTTGTGTTCGCAAAATGCTCTACTCAAAAACAACAACAACTAAGGAATGTCATAGTCATTGAATCTTTAAATGTTTAAAGACACCTGGATAACATTGGCTTATATCAGAACAGTAAGCAAAGTGAGCTCTCATATGTAATATGAAAGGAAAACACTAGAAAAAATATCAGATTTTGACAGTTTTTTTTTTCTAAGAGAAAAGGTGCCTACGGAGTATGGCAAAACATTTTTATTTTACTGCTAACAAAAACTACATGCACACGTCCATTCTAAGCACACCTATAAAGACACTTCACATTGCTTTTAATGTGCATTAAATATAGTAATGAAATGCTTAAAAGCTAGTCTAAATCAAAATACCTAGCTACATTTTTTAAATTGAAAATAAATGTTTTAAACATTTGTTTGTTGTACTACTTAAGTGCATACATGTGACTTTGAAGAGTAGAGTTTATATTTATAGAGAGAGCAACAGCAACAAAAGCATATTAATAAAAGGATTGGTTTTTTTTTTAGTGTTACTAGCTTTTCTACTAACCACATTTGTTGTGCAAATTAAAAACTATATTAAAATATTAATTCTATAGTAAAAGAAACTAGCATCCAGATAAATACTTTGTTCTTTAATTTATAGTGCTGAGCACTCTTGCACTTCTAATCCTTCTTTCTTCAGAAATCAGTTCTACTACAGAAATATTGCAATTGAAATTCTCATTTGGTAATTAAGTTAGACAGTTGCAAAATTACTTTTGGATTTCTTAGCAATATTTAGTTTGAGATAGTAATGTAGGTGTCCCTTGGATTTTTAAATGTTATGCTCATCCTCTCTCTCTCTCTTTCTCTCTCTCTCCTTCTCTCTCTCCCTCCCTCCCTCCCTCACTCTCTGTCTCCCTCTCTCTTTCTGTTTCTTTCCCTCTCCCATACACTGCACTTAGACTCAATTCTCCCTTCAATAAATTAACATATTTCCAAAAATAAATAGACCTCACAGTTTAACAATATTTTTCTCAAATTCTATACTCTATTTTCTTATCCAAGGACTTAAGACAATGGTGAGTATAAATTCTGTATACCCTTAAAAATAAATTAGTTTCTTTTCTTTCCTTTTTTAAAATAATCTTTATTGAGTGTTACACATTTAAAACCCACACAAATACAAAACAACACAAATACAAAAACAACACAAATGCAATCTTCGCAGTATTGTGACATAAACTTTTACAATTTCTTCTGAATATATATGTGTTATATATATATATATATATATTCTTAAGTTTTCGCGGGTACTTACATGTATGGTATTCAGCTTTGCTCGGGTATTTTCCCACGTCATTGTAGTTGTGCTTTTAAAGTTGTAGCAACGTTTCGGCAGAATCTCATCTGCCATCATCAGGCTTCTGTATTGTGTTCGTCTGTGAGTCAGACTTTTACAGTGGTTTCAGATTTAAATTTGGGGAAGCCTATTGCTGTGCCAGAATGGTTTTTTCTTCATCCTGATTGGTTGGGAGTCTTGGTCTGTGTTTATTGGTCTTGGAGTTTGCTGTGTTCTGCTTGATTGGTGTTTCTAATATCTTCTGTCTGTTTTGTGTCTCTTTTTGTATATTGATTGGCTGGCAACATTGTGTTCCTTTATTGGAGGCCTTTAGTGCAGCTTGGCTCCGGGTAAATGGACGGCTATTATTTGTTAAACAGCTAGGTTTCATCTGGGTGCCTGGTTGGGGTGTTTTTGAGCTGGAGGTATCGGGGGGATCTGTTTGTGCCCAGGTGCTTGCCTGGCTAGTGGTGTGGAGATTTTTTTTGTTTGTGAGTGCAGGCTTCCAAATGATTGACAGTCTGGTGGAATCATCTCTTCTATTCATGCTTTCTGGTCTTTTTTCAATCTCTATGGCTTCTCTGATGATTCTGTGGCTGGGTTTTTTTATAGTGGCTAGGGTTTTGGTGCCATTGAAGTTGATGCTATGACCTGTGGCTTCCATGTGTTGGACTAGTGAGAAAGTGTGTTCCAGCTTTTTGACTGCATTTTTGTGTTCATCCAGGCGGGTGCTTATTCTTCTATTGGTCTGTCCAATATATGTGGCCGGGCATGATGCACAGGAGACTTCGTATATGCCTTGGTTTTCCAGGTCAATTTTATCTTTGGGGTTTCTAAGGATGGCTGCTATTTTTCTGTCTGTTTTGAAGGCAGTCTTGATGTGATGTCTGTGTAGTATCTTACTGATTTTGTCTGTAGTGCCTCTTATGTAGGACAGGACAGCTGTTCCATAGGTCTGTTCATCTTCTGGGTCTCTGAGACATAATTGAGATATATATTTTTTCATGGCTTGCAGCTCATGAAAACCAGGATGCTTCAATAGCGGCCTTCAGCTCTTCTGCATTGTTCGGTCTCATGTCTCTCATCTTCCTCTTGGCAATGCCCCATAGATTCTCTGTGGGGTTCAGGTCAGGCAAGTTTGCTGGCCAATTAAGCACAGTAATCCCACGGTCACTGAACCAGGTTTTGGTGCTTTTGGCAGTGTGCCAAGTCCTGCTGGAAAATGAAGTCAGCATCCCCATAAAGCTCGTCTGCAGAAGGAAGCATGAAGTGCTCCAAAATGTCCTGGTAGACGGCTGCGTTGACCCTGGACTTAATGAAGCACAGTGGACCAATACCAGCAGATGACATGGCTCCCCAAATCAACACAGACTGTGGAAACTTCACACTGGACTTCAAGCATCTTGCAGTGTGTGCCTGTCCATTCTTCCTCCAGACTCTGGGTCCTTGGTTTCCAAATGAGATGAAAAAGTTGCTCTCATCAGAAAAGAGGACTTTGGACCAATGAGCAACAGATCAGTTCTGTTTTTCTTTAGCTCAGGTAAGATGCTTCTTATGCTGTTTGTTGTTCAGGAGTGTCTGGACAAGAGGAATATGACATTTGAAGCCCATGTCCAGGATCCGTCTGTGTGTGGTGGCTCTTGATGCACTGACTCCAGCCTCGGTCCACTCCTTGTGAAAGTCCCCAACACTTTTGAATGGCCTTTTCCTGACAATCCTCTCCAGGCTGTGGTCATCCCTGCTGCTTGTGCACCTTTTTCTTCCACACTTTTTCCTTCCATATAACTTTCTATTAATGTGCTTTGATACAGCACTTTGGGAACATTTAACTTCTTTTGAGGCTGTCCCTCCTTATGGAGGGTGTCAATGATGGTTTTCTGCACAACTGTCAGGTCAGCAGTCTTTCCCATGATTGTGATTCCTACTGAACCAGACTGAGAGACCATTTAAAGGCTCAGGAACCCTTTGCAGGTGTTAATTAGCAGATTAGAGTGGGACACCTTGAGCCTAGAATATTGGATCTTTTCACAATATTCTAATTTTCTGAGATTGTGGATTTGGGGTTTTCATGAGCTGTAAGCCATAATCATCTCAATTATGACACATCACAGCTTGAACTATCTTGCTTTGCATGTAATGAGTCTATCTCATATATTAGGTTCACCTTTTAAGTTGCATTACTGAAATAAATGAACTTTTGCACGATATTCTAATTTTTCGCGTTTCACCTGTATATATAATTTTTTATTCCTCATATCCAACCAATTGTACCATTTTTCCCAGACCATATAATATTCCTTCTCTTCCCTCTCTTGCAATTCTAACATGAGTTTAACCATTTCTGTGCAGTCCATAATTTTCTTTATAATCATAATATCTGTGGGAATGCTATCTAATTTCCAGCTCTGAGCATAGGTTATTCTTGCTGCTATTATAATGTATTCAATTTCTTTCTTGAATACTCCCCTAATTATCCCTAACAAAACATTACAGGCTTAGGTTCTCTTTGATAGCTAGGAATTTCTTGCAACCATGTTCTAATTTTGTTCCAGTATTCTTTTGCTTTGGGCTAGGACCACCACATATGAAAGAAGGTACCTTGATATTTTTGCATTTTCAGCATTCAGGGTTATTATTTGGATATATTTTAGCCAAACTTGCTGGTGCTAGATGCAAATGATAAAACATTTTGTAAAGGTTTTCTTTATATGTGGCAGCCATTGTTAGCTTATAGTTTTTGGTCCACAATTTTTCCCATTCTTCTAATTGTATATTATAACTGAAATTTCTTGCCCAGGCTATCATTGTTCCTTTGACTGTTTCCTCTTCCCTATCAAATTTAAGTAAGTAATTATACATTTTAGTTATGAATTTTTCTTCTGGCCCTAATAAAATTTTATCAATTTGTTGTGGTGCTCTGTCTATACCAAATTCTTCTATGTCTTTTTTGTATCTTGTTTGCAATTGCAAATAGGGCCACGAATCTATCATTATTCCCTCTTCTCAAAATTCTTGGTTCGTCTTCAATCTTCCTTGGTTATCTAGCAGTTGGTTATACTTTATCATTTTAATTTTATCTAATGTATTTGAATAGATCATGTCTTCCATTGTTGAAAGCCAGCCCAGAATTTTAATATAGTGTTTTGTTTTGTTTTGTTTTTCTCCCCAAATCTGCAATAACATGTCTCTAATTAAGTGATTTTGGAAATGTGAATATGATTTGTTCTTTTTTCCCCACAGGACAGTGTGCCACCCTACTTGTAGGTCATGCCCTTCCAATGTTAATATTCTCTGATTGTTCAAGGATATCCATTCTTTAATCCATGCTAGTGCTGCTGCATGGTAATATAATTCCCAATCAGGTAGTCCGAAGCCACCTCTACTTCCGTTATCCTGCAATAGTTTTAGCTTTATTCTGGTTTTTTTCCAGGCACACATGAATTTGGTTATTACCTTGTTCAATTCTCAAAAAAAGCTTTTATTAAGTTTTACAGGAATCATCTGGAATAAATACAACCATCTTGGTATCAGGCTTATTTTAATTGAAGCAATTTTTCCTACTAATGATAGTCGGAATTTTCCCCACATTTCCAAATCTTTCTTTGTCTGATTCATTAATTTGTAATTTGTAATTTGCAGTTCTGTTTTCCTTTATAACTCTCTTTTCTGGAAGTCTGTAAGGCTTTTAGCTAATATCTTGGTTTAATTTTTTATTAATTTTAAGACCTGCCCCCTTGCTGAATTCTTCTACTTCTTTTAATAATATTGTCCCTGACTCAATCAGCTTTTCTATAAAGAATACTAAACTGCGAACACCTGTGTTTTAATTTTTTTTTCTAATTTTAATTCCCATAATTTATTTATTATTTTTAAACTGCACTAATAAAATTTGTATTGCAAGGATAAAGATTAAAGGTGACATCATCAGACATCCCTGCCTCACTTCTTTGGTTATATTAAATCATTCTGTAAAAATCATTTACTATCACATTAGCTTTCTGCATGGAGTAGATTGCTGCTATCATCCTTTTGAAATTTGGTCCAAATTTCATCACTTTTATTTGTTGTTTAAAGAAGTCCCAGTTTAGATTATCGAATGCTTTTTGTGCATCCAACACTGGCATCAACACTGCTTGTTTTTCTGGATGCACTTCATAATGCTCCAATACGTTTGTTACTATCTGTCATGCCCCTGGTGGAGACTGACTCTGATGAAGAGGAGGAACAGCCAACAGGGAGTGGAACTGTGGCTCCAGAGGTGGTGGAGGAGGCTGCAGAAGGACAGACTCTGGCTGAGCAGTCAGAGGAGGACCCAGGTGCATCCCTTATCCATCCTAGGGCATGCAGGGAGGAAAGGATTAGACTAAAACATGATCTACTTGGGAGGAGAGGGCCATGATCCTCTTCATGGGTTGCAGGTGGGAGATTTGCATAAGAGTTTGGACCTGCGTGCTAACAGATGCTGGAGACAAAATAGTGTTTTATTTCTAAAGAAGGTTTATCTTGGTTGGCATTCTTCCAACGGACTGTCCTTGGTTATCTTCCTGAACTTGGCAATTATCTATTCTGGTCTGTTGAGGAACTTTATTCAATGCGGCTTGTTTTTGGTTTTTGCTTCGTTATTGGCTCTTTGAATGTGAACTGTTTCTTGCCTTTGAAATGTTATTTTGAAAATAGTTATTTTGAAAATAGTTTATTCCGCCACTGTGAATAATTAAACAGTGAAGCCAAGTTGAAGGCATTAAAGGACTTTTAGTTATGTTTTGGATTTTGTAATATTTCTGATATACTCTGGTCATCACACTATCCTAATATTATTTCTGATTTGCCTTTTGGGTAAAAAAAACATTTTGGTCCGTATGAATTATTTTGCTTAATAGTTTTTTCATTCTTTCTGCCATTATTGTCATAAATATTTTATAGTTGTCATCTAACAATGAGATTGGTCTATAATTTTGAATGTGTAGGTGATCAGTGCCTTCTTTCGGTATTAAAGTAATGTAAGCTTCCCCCCCTGATTTCGGCAACTTTGCTTTCAGCAATACTTCATTGTACTGTATATTTCTAACATCAGAGGTTCCATTGTTTCAAACACAGTCCTGTAAAACTCCCCTGGGATTCCATCCGGTTCTGGGGTTTTATTGCTCTTCTGCCTATAAATTGCTTTTTCAATTCTGTCTGTGTTATTTCCCTATCCAACATTCTCTGCTATCTTCTGTAATTGGTGGTAGGCCTTTCTCTTTGAGGTATTGTTCTATCTTCCCCCTCTCTATATTATCCTGCCTGTATAATTTTTCAAAATAGTTTTGTATAATGTCTTTCTTTTCTTCCATCTGATATTTGAGGTTTCCATTATCATCCTGTAATTGTTGTATTATTTATTTTCCCTTTCCTTTTTTGGTTTATATGCCAACCACCTTCCTGACTTATTTGCCTCCTCAAAAAAGTTTTGTCATACCAGTTGTTGTTGTTTTTTTGTGTATTCTTCCTGTCTCAATAAATTTAGTTTGTGTTTAACTAGATCTCTTTCCCTTTTGATTTTATCATTTTGTTGTTCTTTATGTAATGCATTTTTGTTGTTTTTAATTCTTCCTGTAGTATGTTTTGTTTTTTCCATTTTTCCTTGTTTCTTCAGGCTATGTATGCTATAGTTATACCACATAGGTATGCTTTAGCAGTGTCCCATAGATTTTGCAGGGTTGTATATTGGTTTTATTTTCTTTGAGAAAGAGTTCCATTTCTTTTTTAACAGTTGAAAATATATATATATATATATAGATATATATATATATATATATATATATATATATATATATATATATATATATATATATATATATATATATATATATATTTTCTTTCAGGATCTGTACGTCTAATATCCATCTTCTGTTTTTCTGTTTTTGGCCTTTCCAAATTATTTTTAAAGGGTTATGGTCTGCCCAAGTATTTATCATTATTTCTATAGATTCTAATTTGTTTTATATATATTTTTTATTTATCCAGATCATATTGATCCTGGACCATGATTTATGGGGGTTGGAGTAAAATGTATATTTGTTTTCTTTTGGATTTAATTCTCTCCAACTATCCCTCAAATTTAGTTCATGGGACATCTCGAAAAAATTATTTTGGTAGTGTTTTCCTCCTGTTCTTATTTTTTTTATTACTTATATAATCTTTATTAATATATCAGCCACAGCATTAAAATCTCCTTATAGACAAATATTTTCCTGTCCCTTTTCTATTATTTTTTAATGTACCTTGTTATATAATTTCTTTTGGTTATCACTTGGTGCATAGATTATTACTAATAATATTTGTTTTTGTTGAATTTTAATTTCTATCATTAGTATTCTTCCATTGTCATCAGAATAGATTAGTTTTGTATTTATTTTTTCTTTAATATATATATAGCTATCCCTTTTTTCTGGTCAGCCAGTGAAACAAATAGTTTCCCTAGTTTTGCTTGTTCTAAATACTTTCTATGTTGTTTCTTAATATTTTTTTCATACATCTTGGAGATGTATTATATCCGCCTTTTATTTATACAGGTTTGTAAAAATTTGTTTCCTTTTTATTGGAGAGTTTAAGCCATTTATATTCATAGATATTAATTTTATCTCTTCTTCCATTTTATTGTTTGTACGGTTGCCTCTGTCTTCTATTTATCCTGTTTTCTCTCTGCGCTCTTGTCCCTTCTCTCTAATCTCTTCTCTTTCACCCTGTTCTATTTCCTCTTTACTTCTCTCTTATTGTTCTGACTTTTTTTCCTTGGATTGCTGCTCTCTTGGCTTCTGCTTTATAGGTTTTCTTTGCCATTGAGTTCTTCTGGCTTCTGCTTTATAGGTTTTCTTTGCCATTGAGTTCTTCTACTACTATCATAAGTTGGTCATAGAAGTCCTGTGCCTTTCCTAGGTTGTTGATTCTTATTTTCTTCTCCTGCCAGGTTATTAGCATACCTTCCAGTATAAGACATCTAAATGTTATACTATGTTTTATCAGTTGTGTTGTTAGGAAACCGTAATCTCTCCTCTATTCTCTCACATGTCTGGGTATTTGTTTCAGTATCAGGATTTCTTTACCTTTATATTACATGGGTTCATCTCTTGTTGCTCTATAGATTTCATATCTTACTTTTTTCTTTGTAAATCTGATGTGGACTTCCCTTGGTAGCTTGTGGCATCTAGTGTAGTTTGTGTGCATCCTATATATCTTGTCTATTTTGTTTTGGATTTCTTGACTCTTCCTTTGCATAGCTTCTGCTAACAGTAATGACATTATTGTTCTAAAATCTTCTTCTTTGTTTTCCGTTATATTTTGAAAACGTAGGTAGAAGGCCGATTGTTCCATTTCCAGATGGATAATGAATTCTTCCAAACCTTTATTTATTACCATCAGTTTCTGGTCTACTGATTCCAATTTCTTTTCTGTCTGTTTCATTCTGTTTTCCACCATTTTTATTTTTTGTTCATTTTTTTAGATTGCCTGCTGGATTGTACCTATTCTGTTATCCAATTTATGTATGTCACCTTTCATTTGCCCCATATCATTCTTCATTTCTTCATAGTTTTTAGTCATTGATTCTTGCATTTTTGCCATCATCTCTTGTATTGCCAAAAGGGTCATCTGCACTGTCTGCATATTTGAGCACTGCTTGATTTTTCTGCACTAAGCATACTTTCTATAGATCTCTTGCTTGATGGTAATGCTGATGTCAAAGAGGGGTTTGAGGGTGTTTTATTTCCAGTTCATAGAATGGTTGTTGTAGCTGGAACACACTTCCTCACTAGTCCAACACATAGAAGCCACAGGTCATAGCATCAACTTCAATGGCACCAAAACCCTAGCCACTATATAAAACCCTAGCCACAGAATCATCAGAGAAGCCATAGAGATTGAAAAAAGACCAGAAAGCATGAATAGAAGAGATGATTCCACCAGGCTGTCAATCATTTGGAAGCCTGCACTCACAAACAAAAAAATCTCCACACCACAAGCCAGGCAAACACCTGGGCACAAACAGATCCCCCCTGATACCTCCAGCTCAAACACACCCCAACCAGGCACCCAGATGAAACCCAGCTTCCTAACTAATGATAGCCGTCCATTTACCCGAAGCCAAGCTGCACTAAAGGCCTCCAATAAAGTAACACAATGCTGCCAGCCAATCAAGATACAAAAAGAGCCAAAAACAGACAGAAGATATTAGAGACACCAATCAAGCAGAACACAGCAAACTCCGAGACCAATAAACACAGACCAAGACTCCCAACCAATCAGGATGAAGAAAAACCATTCTGGCATAGCAATAGGCTGCCCCAAATTTAAATCTGAAACCACTGTAAAAGTCTGACTCACAGATGAACACTATACAGAAGCCTGATGATGGCAGATGAGATTCTGCTGAAACGTTGCTACAACTTTAAAGAACAACTACAATGATGTGGGAAAATACCCGAACAAAGCTGAATGCCATACATGTAAGCATTAGCAATGAAAACTTAAGAATATATATATATATATATATATTTATATTCTTAAGTTTTGTAATATTCTTTATTACATGTATGGTATTCAGCTTTGTTCGGTATTTTCCCACGTCATTATAGTTGTGCTTTTAAAGAAAAACCATTCTGGCACAGCAATAGGCTGCCCCAAATTCAAATCTGAAACCACTGTAAAAGTCTGACTCACAGACGAACACAATACAGAAGCCTGATGATGGCAGATGAGATTCTGCTGAAACGTTGCTACAACTTTAAAAGCACAACTATAATGACGGGAAAATACCCGAACAAAGCTGAATACCATACATGTAAGTACCCGAAAACTTAAGAATATATATATATATATATATATATATATATATATATATATATATATATATATATATATATATATATATATATATATATATATATATATATATATTCCACCATCCATTGGTATTTTAACACTCAATTTCAGTTATTCAATTCTTTCTTCCTCTAGCTTTATCAATTTTATTCTATTCTTCTTTCAATTTCAATTTCAGTTTAAAAATTTCTTATTAATATTTTTTTATTAATAAACTTACTCTATAAGTTCTCTCTCAATAAATGATTACGTTTTCATGCAGATTTCTAACAATGTCTTAATATTAAATGTTTCATATAATTAATATAATCAAAGTAAAAGGTGCACTCTTTGTTATTTTATGGATTATTATTAGTAATATATAGTTCTATTAAGTCCAGATAATATACTGTAATATTATCAATATACAATAACTTAATATACAATAACTTATGATATTACTTAACACTTAGAAATTTCTTATTAAACATCAATCCAAGAAGCTTGCATAGGTTAACAATTTATTTTTTTGTCCATTAATCAGAGCCTTAACTTTATATTATACCCATATTAGTTTTTAATACTGTAATTATCCCAATTAATCTATTTACATTCAGGGAAAGAAAGAGAGTAAAAAGAAAAGGAAATTTCTACTAGACCAAAATCTATAATATAGTCAAGATGAAAAAATCAAGATCTTTTTTATATTCTTCATTTCTATTAATTAATTACAATGCTTTAACTTTTTCTATTCAATACTATATCAATTTGTTTCCTTACACTTTATCCCACCCGCTGTCAGTTGCATCAGCCATTCTGTCCTATAATGTATTGTAGTTCTCTCTTTGCTCTACTTTCCACCAGTCCCTCTTCAATTTCTTTTTATTCTGTGCACTTCTATATTGTCCACCTGATTTTATCCACTCCTCTAGTCAGTTTCACTGCACATTCTCACTTTCAGTTGTTCTCTCTTAGCTCCTTCTGCAACAGTGCTTAGTCATCCCACTTCCTCTCTGCCAGTACAAGGTAGCACTTGTGCTCCAGCTCTACACAGTCGCCTTTACGCATCTCCCTCTTCATTTAGTTCATTTGATTTGTCCTTTCCTCACTGTTTGTCTTTGCATCCACCCTTTCAGTTCATTTGTCTGACTAAGCTCTTTCTTTTTATAGCTGCTCACACCTCTGAGTTGTTGCTGTCTCCTGGGGTTTTTCTCCCCTCTCCTCTTGAGCCTCCCTAGTCCGCCAGGCTATTCCAGGACTTACTTTCTTTTTTTAAGGCACTCTGTTTCTTTGACAGTACTGGATTTTCTCTATCCCTTTCGATGTCATGGTCTGTTGATCTTTCCTTCTTTGTGATTGATTTGTTGTCATGGCCTCTGGTCCTCTATATTGGAATGACAGGATGCTTTCACGTTCAGATTTGGGGAGTTTCCCTCCATTACAGTGAGTGGTTGCCTTCCATCTCGCTGTCCCCCAGGCTTCCCCTCTTCTTCGTGTGTCCCTCCAAGATCTCCGAGCCTCTAAAGGGGCCTCTAAACATGAAAGTTCGGGTCCAAGGAATGGAGCCATTCTCTTTTGCCCACACCACCATGACATCACTGCTGGAAGTCTCAAATTAGTTTCTTTTCTTATATTTTTGTCTTGAAGATATTTCAAAAATAAAATAATTTTGTGATGCAGAAGTTTATAAGTTCACTTCCCAAAATGTACAAAGCCATTATAATATTGAATGATTTTAATGATTTAAAGATTTAAGAAAAACTTAAAAGAAATTATGCCTATATTAAAGCATAGTCTAATTTCTATAAAGTGTAATTTAATCTTTGTGGTTTTGTTTTTTGTTTTGTGTTTGGTGTCTTAATGTTTGCCTATTTTTTTCTTCCTTTATATAGTTGCAGGGTAGCTTTACTGTAGCTATTGTTCTACTTCTTTTCTCAACTTCTCTGCTAGTCAAAGCCGAAGTGTGTTGTTTACAAGTAGATGCATAAACAGGCACCCTTAAAAATCATCAAAATGACTGGATCGAACCTTTGTAATAATAAAGATTTTTAATTGTTTGATTTACATATCTTTTAATCAGGGCTTTGACAGTTTCATTGCTCAGCTGACTAAGGGAGAAATAATGAAACAGCCTGGATTGATAAGCATGCTTACTTGAGTCATTTTAACTGATTTTAACTTTCAGAGACACCATTTCTCATTTAGTCTAAAATACAGACAGTAATCTGTCCATAGCAATGGAACTATAGAGAGTTTCTCAATGTATCCACCACAGACAAGGCATAGTAATTTTGGTTTTTTGCAATGAGGCAGACCAGATGCTAATTCAAACAAGATCACAAAGTCCTGTGAAACCTATGGAGCCTGAGAATGGATGCTGAATTTTTCCAGGACAACAAGTCAACTGAATCTGTCACCATCTTTAAGATTGCATTGGTTCAGATTTATTTACTGTGGATATCAGGAAGAACAGTTTTCCAGCAATATAAAGTCAGCTTCATATTCATATTCCAGAGCTCTTGTTCCCATTTCCATCTAATGCACCGTGCAACCAGAAACCACATTTATACAAGACCACAAAATCATAGCGTATAATTCTAAGGTTAAATATCTGAGCTCAGAGTTAATCATTCTTTACCAGTCAATGGAATGTGAAAAAAAAGTTAAAGACAAATTTAATATCAAAAAGGCAGTTTCTTTCAGACATACATTATTTAGTATTTTGACCATTATAGCTTATTTGTTTATCAAATCGTTTTACATTCCTAAATATACTTCTTCATTTATAAGGACATTCTCATTTTTTATTATATCCATTTAACTTTCATCTTCAAGGTAAAAAAGACAAAAACTGGTCTTTGTTCTTTACTGAATTGTTCTTTTAATTCACATTTTCATTCTTTTAAATATCTCTGTTCAGACTGATATGAATTCCTTGTGGTCAAAAAGAATACTGCCAGCTGATTATTATGTAAGATATTCTTGTTATGATGTCCTTGAGTTGGATTAATATGAATTAATTGTTTGATGTCATAATGCCATTTTTCCCAGGAAGTCTGTTTGCCATAAGATTTTCATCCATTGTCCATTAAGCTCTTAAAAAAAATCTTTTTCCTAGTTTGATTTTGATTCCCAATCCCCCACTCTTTATCTCAGAAGACTTATTGTGTAATTATCACATTACAGTGTCGCATGTGCTACATTTAAATACTTCTTTGTTATTTATCCCCTAAAATCAAGGGTGATTGCCAATTATTTGTATTAGTCTTTAGCAAGTTATTCTGGGGAGGGTGGCTCTGGAAGATACTACTTTTCTAGATATTTATAGTGTGGATAATTTTAATAAAAGATGATTATCTAAAATTAACTAACAAATAGAAAGAAGTTACACTGAACACAATTGAGTCAGCAATTGTCAACACAATTATTTTTCTTCCCATTTACAAAATTGCATGTAAAAAAAAAAAAAGAAGAAAGATAGTAAATTTGGACACAGCACTGCATTTTAGCAACAATAATATAGTTTTATACATTATTCTATTTACATATGAAATCTGCTACTTTTCTCCATTTACTTTTGAGTGAAAAATGTCTATGATATCATTACAATGCAACAATATATTTTAAAACTATATTTAGTTAGAGCAATTTTAACTTTTATTACAAATTGTTGGAAAAACAGTTATTAGTAAATATAAGATATAAAAATTATTTCATCTACAATAATTTGTTTTACTAAATATACAGTATTTTGTAAAATATATATTCATATATATGAACAGCTTTGGGAAGTCATTACTTTCATAGTTAATGATGGTTAATATCCAAAGATAGGTATAAAATAAATTAGAATATAGTATCTGATGTTCTTGTTATTTTTACATATTTTCAGAACTAAAATTCTCTTGGAATGGGAAGTATATAACTTTGTGAAGTTACATGGATTTTGAATGTCTTCGTTTATGTTATTTTTTTAAAATGAGATTTATTCCCAAAGCACAGCATGCAGAGCAATTATCAAATGATAATGGTAATTTGTTTTATTTTTTGTTTTGGGGGGTTACTAATGGTACATATAATTTAATGACTCTTTCAAGTTCAAGTAAGAATGCATTGTAATGGTCTTCTGTTGTATTACAGTTAGAGAACAGAAAGTACCAATCAAGAGATGATAGGTCGGCATCTATGAGATCATAGTTGGCTTTTTTGAAATTGTATTTTGGAGATCCATCATTATGATTTTCTTTGTGAGGGCGTAAAGTGAGACAAAAGTCAATCATACTGTGGTCACTGTTTGAAAAGTGTTCTTGTATTTGTAAGCCATAAATTGAGTATGAATTGTTGAAGAAGATGAGGTCGAGGCAGTTGTTGAGTCTAGTGTTGTTTGTTACTAATTGATCCAGTCCCAGTGTGGTAACAGCATTGTATAGGGTTGCATGTATCGGTTCGGGTGTACATTCATTTAGGGTCCAGTTTATAAGAGGTAGATTGAGGTTACCAAGGAAAATAAGAGGGTGTGGACAAGAGGCAGCCCACGTCAGCAGTGAAGCTAGTTTATTTGCGTGAACTATGTCATAATCAGGGGCTCTGTAGCATAGTAAGAAGCAGATAGTGATATTTAAGGACAGTTCACAAATGATGGTCTTTGGAAGAGCAAGCTCCTGTGTAATTAGAATCTTAGATTTAGGGATTTTTTATAGAAGATAGCAACTTCACCTCCTCTATGGATTTCACAATCTGACCGATAAATGTGATATTCTCTGACTGTGGTAATGGAGTCTGGAAAAGATGCATTCAACCACATCTCACAGACAAATATAATTTTGAATGTGGCTGTGCTTAGTAAGATGAGGAATTCGTGCATTTTGTTTGCAAGGCTTCTTGTGTTGAGTAGTTTGCATTTAGATATGTAGTAGTGGATCTGGAGGAAGTAATGGGTGTGCATGCCTAATGTTGGATGTTGGGATGTTGGTTATTGGGATGTAAGTTGAAGGTCTTGCTTTTGATACATTCTGTGCAGTAGTCAATGTATAGGTTAGTATTTCCTTGTTCTTGTGGTCTTTTGAGTTCAGAGCGTAGTTCACGGGACTGTACATGTTGCTGTAAGGTCAGGACAAGAACGGAGATTCTTATGGTTGATGTTGTTCTTGGCAAGTGAGTTTATTGTGTAAATGAATTTTCATTTGCTTAATTCATTTTTGCAAACAACCCTGCAGAAGCGTGGGGCCAATGAGCCATCATTTTTTTTGAACTGTGAGCCGATGTGGGAAATGTCGAGTATTTTATCAGGGGAGATGCTTGATGCTTGACTGATGACGTTGCAGACATTTGTGATGTCATCATTGTCATTGTTGTCTTCTAGACCAAATAAGATGGCATTGGGACATTTCCATTCACGTTTGACAGCTTCTTTGATGAGGATTGGGATATCATTTTTTGTAGAATTTGTGGTTTTTTGTGGATTGGGTTGTGGTTGCTGTTGTTGGGTAAAGATGTGGTTTGTAGCTATTGGGTGTTCATTTTTTTGTGTTGTGTCTTTTTTTTTCAAGGTTAGTTAATCTTGTTTTTATAGTGTCCAGGGATTCTACTATGGTGTCAAGGGATGATATTTATGTTTCTATGGTATCAACTCTTTTGAACAGGGCAATATATTTGTCCAGTTTGGGTCTGCATGGTGGACAGAAACATGGAAACGCATGGTTGGATTATTCTAGGAATTGAGACATTTGCTTGGGTAATCCCAAGCAGCCATGGTGAGCATAGTTGTCACATAGGGAACATTTGATGAAATTTTCATTCTCCTTTAAAGTTTCTTTACATGTAAGACATGTGCAGGAGTCTTGTGGTTCATTGGTGGGGATTTCTTTTGTTTGGGCTTGTGGTTTGGCATTGGATTTTTTTTCCTGGCATGGTGGGTTTGTTGAGATGGTTCACTGATTAAATTGCTCAATCAAACAAGATAAATAACAATATTGCACCAATCAATTAATTACAATAATCATGCTGGTCAAGTAATTTCACTAATTAACAATCATCCTAAACAATTAATTACACTAATCACTAATCACACTGGTCAATTAATTACACTAATAATTAATTTTTCTAATCAATTAAATTATAGATTGGTAATCACATTATTTGCACTAGACACTCAAGTCAAACTAATCTATCAAACAATCAATCAATTGATAAATTATTTTAGAGAAATTATTACAGAGAAATTATTTTATAGACATCATTATCTAATCATTGATATATGTCTTGAGGTAATAAAGTTATAAGTTTTGAGCTAATGAAGTAATCAGTGTTATAAGTATTGAGGTAATGAAGTAGTAAGTCAGCAAGTAAAGGGTTATTGCTTTGCTGGTTGTTGCAAACCAATCCAATTGGTGAGAAAGATTTATTGCTTTGCTGGCTGCTGTTATCTGATCCACTTGTATAGCTGACAGGAAATCTCTGCTCAGGGAGTCTCTGCCCAGGGAATCTTGGTGAGGTAGAGGTTTAAGGCATGTAGTTTCTTTTTGTTTGAATGGCTTCAAAGTGATTGATTTTGGTGAGGTAGAGGTTGTTGAGGTAGAGGTTGTTGGAGATAAGTAGTGAAAGGAGTTATGCTTGGCTTATTCTTAAAGTTTTAAACTAAAAGTTTAAAGTAAAGAGCCCCCTTCTAGCTCAGAATCATTTTCTTCATCCACTTTCAGCTCAGAGACGTGTTTGCAGCCTGCTCTCAGCCCTCTTCCAGCTCAGAATCATACTGTCCTCAGTCTCTCAGACTCCACTGATTTCTCTTAAATTACGGTGTCCCTGTCGGCTTTGCTATCGGCTCCTCTCCAGACTCCCTTGCTTTCTGCTGATCTCAGCTGATCTCAGCCTCTTTCAGAGGTCTTACTTGGAGCTCTCTGCTATTAGTTAGGAGCTCTCTGCTACTCTCTCATCTCCCTCGCTCTCTGCTGATCATAGTATATCTCTTGGAGCTCGAAATCGTGTTCCTCAGTCTCCTCCCAGTATCAGCTAGCATGATTGGATATTTATTATTTATTTTTGAGGCTCAGAATTCGATCTCTCTCTTGGGTCCTGGTAAGCTATAGTCTCAGGCTCTACAGTATCTCTTTTGTTTATCAGTTGGCTATCGACTTGGTCTCGTTAGGATTCTTTTCCAGTCTCCACTGGAATCTCCAGGCCAGCTATCCACTATCAGTACCTCTCGATGCTTCTTACCACGGTTCCGCTGACCGCATATCCCACTCCTACCTTGGTAGCTAGTAGATGATTGAAAAACTATCTAAGAGTAATTCACGAAAGCTGCTGTTGGTGGCCATCTTCCCAGGAGAAGAAGTTGGAGCAAGAAATGCCATAACATTTATCAATGTTACATGCCAATGCTGACTCTGATATATGAACATGTAAATGACCTGAAAGCTTTAATAATGAAAATCAAGGAGTGCAGAGAAGAAATACAAAGTAGATTAAACTAATTAGAACAAGGGTCTCCAACCCCTGGTCCATGAATCGGTCCGTAGCATAGCAGAAAGCAGGCCATGCAAACAAATGAAGCCCCATCTGTGGGATGAAGGCAGCATGTGAAACTACACCCTCTCCAGTCCATGGAAAAACCTCTCTCTAGGCCCCTGTTGCCCAAAAGTTTGGGGGCTGCTGAATTAGAAGGCACCTCTATTCATCTGAGTAATAAGATCATTAAGTTTGCAGATGATACAACATTGGTGGGGCTCATTTATGATAATGATGAGTCTGCGTACAGGGATGAGGTTCATCAGTTGTCCCTCTGGTGCAAAGTAAACAATCTTATTTTTAATATAAATAAGATGAAGAAATTTATAGTGGATTACAGGAAGAGCAGTTCGGATATCCAGCCGTTGTACATCGATGGTGTTTTGGTAGAACAGGTGGCAGAATGTAAGTTTCTAGGTATCACCCTGAAACAAGATCTAACATGGGGGGCAAATACTTTAGCCCTAGAAAAAAAGGCTCATCAACAATTGTATTTTTTAAGACTTTTAAGATCACAACAACTGCCAGAGAGTCTGTTGGTTGCCTTTTATCGAAGTTCTATAGAGAGCATTTTATCCTATTGCCTCTGTGTGTGGTTTAGGAATTGTACAGAGGCGGAGAAAAGGGCACTCGAAAGAGTGATAAAAAGGGCACAAAAGATCAGCGGATGTTCTCTTCCCTCATTGGAGGATTTGTACAACATGGGATGTAGAAGGAAGACACAAAAGATCTTGAGAGACCCTTCACATCCAGGCCACTCGTTGTTTGAGATCCTACCATCAGGAAGACGATATAGAGTGCTGAAAGCCAGGACAAGTAGATTTAAACATAGCTTCTACCCAAGTGCTGTGATCAGGTTAAATGCAGAGTTATGAATCTGGTGGTCTTAACATATATATATCCTGGTTGTATAGTTTTTAACTGTTAATTGTTTCAATTTGTTTTACATTGTTATTTGTATATGTCTTTTGGTGTTGTTCAGTTGTATGTTGTGAAAGAACACCTTATTTCATTGTTCTCAGGTTCTGAGTACAATGACAATAAATCTATCTATCTATCTATCTATCTATCTATCTATCTATCTATCTATCTATCTATCTATCTAATAGCCTGGGAATTAACAATGAAGTTACTGAGGTAGTGGATAGTTTCTGGCTCTAAAGATCAACTATCAAGGAACTATCAGTAATACAAGATGCCACAATGTTTGTTGGTTTAGTAATGAAAACCTTGGAAAAAAAATATTCAGATACTGTGATGTGTCTGTACCTATAAAAATCAGAATTCTGCAACCAATTATTTTTTCCCATGACACTGTATGTAACAAAAGTTGGACAAATTTTTAGTGTTGGAAAAAAATTCTTTAATAGTCAAGAAATCAGGCAAAAGTGTCACATAACAAATTAATTCATCAATTTTTTTTGCAGCACAAATGGGCAGGATCAAATTATATATATTAAAATACATCATATTTCAGATTCAGTTTCTTTGAAAAGTCATAATACTAAGAAATGTGGAAAGAGAAAGAAAAATGGATAATTGACCAAAAGGTGAATGGACTTAGCGTAGTAGCGATCGGTACACTGTTGGAAGACCTGAAGAGCCAGGGTGGGGACAATTCATCCTGGATAAAGTTTATTTGTGTGGTTGCTAAGAGTTGACAACATTAATTGGATAGCATATAATCAATCAATCTTATTTCATATACTTCCTTTTGAGGCTAGTTGTGAGAAATGGACTTGTTTTAACTTGCATTATTCTCTATCATGAAAATGAAATGTTTTGCATTTTAATGCTGACAAATTGACATATCTGAAATCTTATTCTGTTGGAACATAGGGCATCCCAATGTGACTGCTTTGTTGTGAGTTTGGAACAAAACCCTTATTTGTGTACAATTGTATTCCATAGCTATTTTTGTTCAAGATGGGACATTGTTGAAGAGATAATAGCTTTAGCCAGCCAGGTAAAAGATTAATAAAAGGTCAAAAACCTTGGAGAGGGATTAAATAAGTTTTTCTGATCACCAGTTAAAGATTTTGAACTTTAATTGTACATTACTTTTTTTTTGTTAAAAATAGTGTTGTAACTAGAATTACTACCTTTGAATGGGTCATATACATTCTTTAAATAATAAATAACAAAATATTACCCTATAGAAAAATTTAACATCAATATATTTAGCTACTTTACAACAATAATGTAAGGTACAACAACAATACAATTTTAGAGAGAAAATAATTTTTAAATTGTGAAGCATGTTGGGAAAATCAACCAATCAACTGTAGTTGTAAAAGTTTATGTTAATCTTTATGTTTTTAATTAAAAATGAAATTTTATCTCTTTATTCTTAGTGGAAATCAGGTTCATGTAATACTCTTCATATAATACTCTTACTTGTGGCAAAACAAATTGTTCTTCAAACATCAAATCTGATATTTTAAAGATAAGAAAAAATTTCAGATGCTTTTATTTAGAATTCATATTCTGGATAGGATTTTTTTTCCAAACATATATATTGCACAGATAAATTAGCTTATTTTGTGAAATGTCTCTGTTGCTAAAATAGTAACAAGCTTTTCATCAGAGGACTGGTACTTCTGAATAATACATTTTTCCTTCAAGCTTCATAAGACAGAAATATCTTGAATTAACTCTGAAGAGTATGCTTGAAAATATAATGAAGAAAAAGTAGGGGAGGGGACATTATATAGTTTCTCTCTTTTTTTTGTTCAATTTACCTGAATAGTAATAATCTCCCACTCTGCCTATACCTGAAAGCTCCCTTTCAGAAGAGACGCATTTTATCTCTTTGATTTCTTCAGCAGGTCAAGCAAGGTCATGCTTCTGGAACGCTAACAAGATCACAGAAAGTTAAAATTGCCTACGACATTATTCAGCTAGTTAAAAATCTTCCAAAGATTCTCCATTTTAAGCTGTTTCTAGAATGCTAACAAAATTTAATTTCCTAGGGAACATTTTTGCATAATTTAGGGGCCATCACAAAAAATACAATCCAAATAATATTTTTCTGACATATTATACATTTTAATTCTAATTAAAAAAGGCATTGCATACGTCTTTATAAGTAAAAGCCTACCTTACTCAGAACCAAAGAAAAGGTCATATCATGGAGTACATATGGTCAGTTAACACATGGTCTGCTGAATTTATGCCACCTGACCTTTTTGATTGGTCTTGAAGGAGAGCCATTATAGTAATCTAGCCTGGGTTGCAGTTGCAGTTGTAAGAACCTCTTTTGCTCAGGTGCACCAGCTGAATCTAGAAAAAGGAAACATGGCCAGAGCTTCCACTATGCATTGAAGAATAGTTATGAGTCAGAAAGACCCAAGTCATTTACTGGATTTACTCAGGGATAATATTATCATTCCTAGAAGCAACTTTGGAGATGATATATACAGCCAAAGGGCAAACAGCAGTTCCTTTTACTTGGTTTTGTTTTAGCTTGTTTCTAGAACCCAACAATTTCTACAAATTTTCAGAGTTTGACTTAATTGTAAGAGCATTCCCTGGTTGGTGATGTAAAGTGAGTACCATTATCATTACAGTAATCTTGAACTGATGGATAACCTCTCTAAATTGTTTCATGTTGTCTTTAAAAATATGTGGGAGAAGATTGAGCCCTCTGGTACTTTACATATAATGGATTTATATGCTTATTCTTCATCCTATATCCCCACCAACTGGCCATTGAGAAGAAGAGAACTATTTGAAGCATAGTGCCCATAATTTCCACCGGTGATCCCAAGGCACATATTGTTGATAGTATCAAAGATAAAAAATGAGTAATAATAATTCTCATATCTAAAACCCAATAAATGTCATCAACCAGTGGCCAAGTCTGAACTGGGATTGAAAATAATTCAGTTAATCCACTTCCTATCACACTCTCAATTACTAAGGGAGAGTCTTTTAAAGACACAATTCTTTCATTCAAGACTGCATTCTTAACCATCTTTAAAGTGAGATATTGATCACTTCCTACTTCTAGGTGGCCACTCCTGCAGGATTCTCCAAAGGAACCAAGAAAAGAGTAAGTGTAGTCTACAAATGGAAGCAAATACATTAGCATGCTTGCTATAAACTTGTCCATGTTCAATAGGAGAAAAAAAGGTATCTAGCATGGCAGGATGTCACCCATTTACCAGTATAGAATTCTACCAAGAACTAAATGATAAATGTTGACAACTTAATTGGCAAAATGCTATGCAAAATATTCACAGTTTTAGGCAATAGATCTAACATTCTCACTATCTCACACTGCTTCACCAAAAGAGGTGAAAAATCTAATTTAAAACAGAAATTATCAGAGTACTACAAAGGACTCAAAATGGAGTCCTCCATCTTTAGACCCATTTAACTGCTGTGAAACAAAATCAAACTACAACATGTGCCCACAAGTATGTTTTAAGTCAGAGGTTAGGACTCCTAACAATCTCAACACTATCCAAGTTTTTTTTCCTACTCCTACAGTATATTTGCAGGGCAAAGATTTTCTTTTAAAAAATCTACTTTGCTTTATACATATTGATGAATCAAACATTCTCAGATAGAAAGAACATAGATGTTCTAAATGTAGATTGATATCTTATCTCCTTTTCTAACAAATCGTTGCTTTTTTGTTAAATAGTTGATTTCTTTTGAGAAACTTCTTGTACAATTATTTTTTTTAATTTTCTCCCATACATTCCAGATCATTTCTTGCCCATTAAGATATTTTTCCTGTGTCACATGAAACAGTGCATAACACATATTAGACTGTAGCTTAGCCTCTATGGTTTTATAAAGAAGCACTTGAAATAACTGATACAATATTCCTAACTAGAAGCAAAAGGGTGAGAAAAAGAGAGAGGGGTGGGTGGGAGGGAAAGAGTTTGAATGTTTACTGAATCAGTCATTGAAGGTTGAGAAAGAGAAGGAAACATGTTAATTAGCTGGTAATATAAGGACAAATAAGCAACAGTTTCTCCTAGTTGGCTTACATCCATCAGAAGCCAGTACAAAGGAATTATCTGATGGTCCTGGGCAACCCTATCTCCCCCATCAAAGACCATTCAAAAATTTAGATACAGTATGTATTAATTTCAGATGCAATCTAAGTCATTAAAATGTTAACATTTAAGAACTAATTGTGGACACATGTATTAAGGCAACAAAAATAAACTAAACTAAAAGTAAACTAAACTAAACAATGTTAGTTTCCAATATCTCAGCTTGGATAACCTATTTAGTATTTAGTATTTATTTGATTTGTCAATCACTTACAAGATACAGGTATAAGAATAAATATAGTTTTGAATACATGAGATAGATACTTATAAGAAAAATAAAAAACAATAGGACAGGGACGGTAGGCATGATTGGTGCGCTTAATGCATGCCCCCTACAGGCCTCTTAGGAAGGGGGTGAAGTCAATAGCAAACAGTCTAAGGTTAAAGTTTTTGGGATTTGGGGAAGAAACCACAGAGTCAGGTAGAGTATTCCAGACATTGACCACTCTGTTGCTGAAGTCGTATTTTCTGCAGTCAAGTTTGGTGCGGTTTACCTTGAGTTTGTATCTATTGTGTGCTCTTATATTGTTATGATTAAAGCTGAAGTATTCAATTGCAGGTAGGACATTGCAATGTATGGTTTTATATACTATATTTAGATTGGACCAGAGGTCTAGAGTTTCAAGTCTGGTGGCATAAGGTATTCTGCAATGAGTAGAGAAGCGGAGAACTCTGCTTGTGAAATATTTCTGGACATTTTCAATTATGTTAATATCAGATACATGGTATGGGTTCCGGACTGATGAGCTGTATTCAAGTATAGGTCTAACAAATGTTTTGTATGCTCTAGTTAGTAGTGTGATATTACCAGAGAAGAAGCTACATAGCATTAGATTAACAACTCTTAATGCCTTTTTGGCTATGTAGCTACAGTGGGATTTAGCACTTAGATCATTTGAGATGAATACTCCAAGGTCCTTGACAAAGTTTGGATCCTCAACAAGGATCTGAGCTGCAAAATCTTTATTTCTGTGATAATGGTTGGAAGATATTTTTGCTTTCTTGTAGGAAATAGCACTCTTATATTATAAGTGCACTACTTTTTCTAGACCTGTAAGCAATTTGTGGTAATATATTTTATTAATCATTTTATCATTTTCTGTAAGGCCTTTGAATACTAGCAGTAAGTCTAGGGAGATGTGGGCATTCTTGGTGGGGGTAGGAGTACCTTTGCTCATGAGTGTCTCATCCTGTTTGATTCTGCAAGTTTAGAAGGAATAGGAAAATGGGTGAAAGTTCAAGGTACACAGTTGTGCTTTCTCATGGGACTTTCCAAACTTTCCCATGAGACTTTCCGTGGCTGTATGATCTCATCCTAGCAAGGTAACATCTGGGACTTCCCAAGATTGTGTGTTCTCATGCTGGTGAAGTAATCTCCTGTTGAGGTCATTGTTTTCTGAATATGCAGACTGTATTTTTGCTTGTGTTTTTTCTCAATAAATACTGCTACCTGAGTTCACTCAGGGCTGGCATTTTCTCAAGACATTTCCCTGTGTCTCATTTTCGAATGTCAGTCCACCATACAATTGAATGGCATGCCAGAGATTTGGTTCAAAAAAACAACAACAACAGTTGATTGAGTGATTATATGATATCAAATTGGCATCAACTTTTAGCAGCCATATAGATTTTCTCCAGAATGATCTGACCACAAGCCAGTTCTTCTGTCTACAAATTGCTGCTATAATTGAGTCTATTCACCTTCTTGCTGGCAATCTCTTTCTTCTCTTTCTGTAATGAGTTCAAAAAATGAGAATTTGAGCCTGGTCATTTGTCCTTTGAATGAGAATATTTGATTGATTTCAATGATTTTCTTTCTTAGCTATCCATGGTATTCACAGGAGTATTGTCCAATGGTCAATACTTTTTGTATCCTGTTTCCTCGATTCCCAATTTTTTTTTCATAGAGTATCACTGAAAAAAACATTCCATAAATGATTCTGAGTATAGGTATAGATACATTACAACCTCTGGAAAACTTTTCCAAAACTTTCATTGCTCCTCTTCTATCTGTTAATATACAGCATATTTATTAACTGTTATTTCCTTTAGTGTTATTAGTTGTTTAGTTCTTAAAATTGCATTTTATATTAGCTACTATCATCAGCATAATACAGGCTATAGAAAAATATGGAGTATTTTTCCACTCCAGTACTCTTCAATACATGTTCAACATATACTTTGAGAAAAGAGTATACAGTATACATACACTTAGCTTATTCTTTGGCCACATGTAGCTGGTCTATTTAACCATGTTCTTTTCAGAGTCTCTTGTCCTATCCTGTGTAAATGTTTTTCTATAGTGATGTATCTATCCATGTATATACTCATATAATGACATAATAAACAAACACATCTGTAGGATTTAATTTTGATTAAATGTTTTGTATATTTTTGAAGTTTTAAAAAAATCTACAGAAAAGTTGAGAACTTGCAGTAAAACAGTGTGAAACAACTTTAACCAGAGTGATGTCTTTCCCCTGGTGCACACAACAGTTTAATATTTGGATTCACCCCAATAGAGTGCCTCAATTGTTAGACTACCTAGCAATAAATAGATATAAAAATACAGATCTGGACATTATAAAGTAATATAATACAATGTCAGAAAGCTTTGAAACTGTGATATCCTATATAGTAATATTATGTGAAAGAATTCTAATAATCACTACCTTCTCCAGTGTAGTTGCAATTAGTAACCAGATGGAAAAGAGAAAATTGTTTATGTCAACACGTCAAAAAAAATTCAGACAAGGAGACAAACATTAAAGCTATTTTTTTCAAGGAAAATTTATAGTGAAATAAAACCAGAAGATTATTTTTGAGACAAACCTAGTTTTCCTACTTTGAATTCTTATTTTTACTAATCATATGCAAACCAATATTTTCCATTCAATATTTTAATTACTTTTTGTAGAGTCACAAAGCACCTATAGATTCTGCACAATCATAATATCTTCAGTAGAAATGCAATGCAAGACTAATTGTATGTACAATTAACATTAGCCTTATGCACTGTAAACACAGAAATTAATTTTCCTTTCTAGAAAAATAATTTTATCATAATCTATTGTAGTTATTCACTACAATATGTTGTTAAAATTTAAGGGATAATATGAATTAAGACTGTGCAATACATTAGCCAAATTTAAAGTCAAATCCAGCCTGGATCAGAAAAAAAAGTGATGTCCAAAAATTTAGACTTAACCCAAGTCTTATGAATAATTTGGCATTTCAGAGGACAGCATAAATGAAAACACTTCATCAACCCAAATATTGCGTGTGTTATTCTTTTGTTCCTCCTTTATCAAAATTTTGAAATAAGGAAAGAGGGGAAAAACAGGATTTGAGTGCCAAGTTGTGATCACTACTCTTTAGTCACTTTTTAGAAAATGATTTATGATAAGGGCAAATGCTTTGGGGATGGAATTTAGTTATGATGTATTTGTTTTCTATGACATGTTTGTCGTCTGGCATTAAGGAATCCTGCCTTTAGGTTTTATTTAGGAATTGTGTCTTAGCATGGTCTTCCATATGGAGCTGGATATACTCAAAGCAGAGATTAAACCACATATCATTTTTACATTGTTTTGCCACAGTTTATTTCTTTATGAAAGAGATTGGCCCCAATCACAGTGCATGATAGTTTCCAAGGAAATTTAAATAAAAAGGAAAAGGATCCTCTTCCTCAAGTTTCATCTTAAATATTTTACTTGGGATGAAATCTGTATATATTGGTTTTTAGATAGAGGAGAGGCAAAATGAAACAATCAAAATCTTTGGAACAGTTACTATAGTGAATATTCCTAACTGTTCCAACCAAGAAAAGCAACCCCATCCACTCCTATGTGGAACTTATTTTGAAGAATCTGTACCCACAGACAAGCATGCTTCTGATAGAAGTTTATTAAGACAGAGGTTTATTAAGACTAAACTCAAATGCTGTTATTGGTGATCTAATTTTTACAAAGGGCAGCTTCACCTTTGGAATATGACTTATCAATATCAAACCAGTGTATGCCATTTTTTAGGAGACCATGATCATCCTAGTTATGCCTCCAAATGAGAAAGTAACTAAGGCTATGGAAACATTTGTTTAAAAAAAAAACATGAAGAGAGCCAGAAAGTAAATAGTTCCCAATTATAATTTTTTGCTATTATCATAAATAATGTTTTGAAGACAGTACAGTTTTTCAATGTCAGTGTGTTCTGGTTTAAACATAATTGGTCCGTCCATAGTTTTAATGTTTTTTCTCCAATAATTGTACATTCCTGTTCTGACTCATCAGAACTGAAGAAGTTTTTTTTTTGATAAAAAGTGAAATGTCTTTAAGGAAAAACAAAGAAAGTCCAGTTGTCTCTTGAAAAATCACCTTTGGAACAGAACACACTGTAATTTAAGATAATACTATTATGCATACTAATAAATGGAAATATTATTAAAAAATAAAAAGAAAGCTGAGGCTACTTCAAGACATACTTAAAATATGCAGGTTTCAAGTCAAAGAATTCTCACCCTTTTCTCTGAGTAATTCCAACATGTGGTTGGTAGGCATTCCAACTGAAAACATTTATGAATTATTTGATGGGAGAGCACTTTTCAACTATTCCTGACACTTGGAATATTTGAATTTGGTTTTAGATGTAATTTGTAAATTATTAGCAAAGATGGCAGTGAGTTATCATTTGTTGGATTCTATAACAAAATGACTTCTTGTTTAGAGTATCAAAAGGTAAAGTCATCTTCTTTTAATCAAAAGAGGAAAACTGGAATCTCAAATATAGAATTTTATTTATTTTTATATATAAAACCTTATGAAAATTTGAAATCTCATAAAAATGGCAGAAGGCAGACATAGTGCACAGTCTCCTTTTTCTAAACTGATATTTAACAAATAATTGCAGAGATTATGATAGTGAAGTGTTAAGTTTATATCTCTCTGGAGAAGCTGCCAACAGATCAAGCAAAGTCTGTATATTTTGCATGCTGCTCACAAATGATATTCTTGCATGCAGAATGAATGCTACTGCCAAAGTCAAGAAAGGTGTGAGTAGTCACAGTGCATACAGTAGTCACAGTGCATACAGATAGATATTTGCTCAAAGAAACTTACTTTTAGGGACCTAATGAACTAATGAATGAACTAATGAAAAGAACAATTTGTATCAGTCACTTTTCTTCTTTGTTTAGGGGGAAAAATAAAATTTATCCACCAAAAGCCATCTGCCATATAATCAAATTCTGTGGTCATCCCAGATATTCAGTAAAATAAAACTACAGATGGTAGTTTATTGCAAAATAATATAAAAGGCTTAGAATAGATGATACATGTGGCCATTTTTTTTGCACACAAACTATCTGATTAAGTATGAAAAATATGAACATTTGTTTATCTTGGAAAACTGCTATTACTTGTGAAGCATGACCAATTAGGGAATTCTAAACTGTATCTATATAATTAAGAAAAACAGCCATCTGTAAAGTTATAAGTATGTTTCTCTTTTCTCTACCACCTCCATTTATTCTCTTGTAAAAGTGATTTCTCTAATCTGAGGGGGAAAATATTTCCACTGTTTAAAACTCTTTTGTTTCATTTTATTGTCCCCCCTCCATTTCTACTTAGAATACTTTTGTGACAGATGTTGTCAAATGAAAAGAGAAAACATGAACTCTAAACATATTAATTATCTCTCAGACTTCTTAACTTAGCAAAAATTCAGGACTTTAAGAAATGAAATATATTCATGATTTTAAAACTCTGCATTTTTTGAAAATTAATAAACTGGTCTTTATAACCATATGTTAAATTTCAGAAATCTCCCATGGACCTGTCCTTCAGAAATGCATTAGTAATAGTAGAGCAATTTCATATCTATTTTGCTGGCAGTTGTCGAAAACATGGTGTATCAGCTTACATGAGAACTTGAATTTGAAACTGGTTATTGTTGCTTAATCCTGTCCCATTCTGAATTTTCTGTATTAAGATATGAACCCTGCTGCAATATTTATTTGCTTTATCACATGTCCACCATAGATGATAAAAAGTCCCTTCTTTACATTTACATTTCCAACATTCATTTGAGGCATCTTTTTACATTCTTGACAATTTGTCTGGTGTTAAATACCAACAATAGGTAATGCTATTATAGAAATGGCTAGTTTCAATTACTATGAAAAAGTAAAAAGTTGGGTGTAGATCTTAATGCCTTATTTTACTGCACCAAAGGAGTTGGAAGTCAATGCCTTTTTTTTTTTTTGTCTTTTTCCCTTGCTTTCCCCCACTATGAACTTCCCTTTTTTCTTTCTCAATTTATCTAATATTTGCTTTTGTATTCTTTTTGTATGACATATTATAAATTAATAAATCTATGAGAATCAAAAGATCCTGTCCCATTCTTCATACCATGATTCTTCAGAATTCTGATGTTTCACCATTTGGTATGAGATAAAGTATCAAATATAATTTTGTTTATTAAGAGAGAGCAAGGGTGGTAGTGGAGAGAAATGAAAAATTAAACAGAATAGAACAAAGAAAAATAAAAACACAGCTTCTGCTATCTGCATGCTTCTTGTTTGGGGCTGAAATTGGAAACTAGTTGAATTGTAATAATTGCATTTGCTTCCAGAGCTTTATAGAGTTGTATCCATAGGGGTCATATAGAATTCACTATCTTATCACCCAACAAATACCTCTTTTCCAGTTTTTGTAAGAAAAGGGGATTTTGTAATAAAAGGGGAATTTTGTAATAAATAAATTACATAATAATTTGTAATAAAAGGGGAAACAAATTATCTTATCCTCTATCATGTAAAAAACAAGAAAAAATATGTAAAAACACAAGAAAAAGTCGAGGAAATGATTGGTCCATTAATGGGAAAAAGTGGCAAGAAGGTGACAAGCAACAAGAAGAAAGCAGAACTGCTTAACTCATTTTTTTCCATCTGTCTTTACACAAACAGAAAAAACAATCCAACCTATCAAAAACAGATTAGGAATATAAATTAAAATTGGCAAGAAAATGATAAGAGAATATTACTAGAGTATACCCTAGGTGAGTTCAAATCACCAGGACCAGATGGATTACACTCTAAGATTCTGAAGGAACTGGTGTGAACTCAGAACCACTGAACTATATCTTTCAAAGATCCTGGAGCAACAGGGAACTACCAGAGGACTGAAAAAAATCTGATGTAGTTCCCATCTTCAAAAAAGGAAAAAAATAGATCCAGGAAACTGCAGACCTTTCAGTCTGACTTCAATATCTGGACAGATTCTGAAAAAGATAATCATGCAATGAATCTGTGAACACCTAGAGGCAAATAAAGTCATAACAAAAAACCAACATGAGTTTGTCAAAAACAGTTCATGCCAGACAAATCTTATTTCATTGTTTGACAAAGTGACAAAATAAGTGGACCAGAGACATGCTGTGGATATAATTTACTTGGGCTTCAATAAGGAAGTTGATAAAGTAGACCACAAAATATTACCAATATTTTGAGATGTTATGGCTATACATTTTTTTAGAGTATGCATCTTTTTGCTGACAGGATAGCAACATGAGCTCAACTGATTTTACACTGCACACCTTGTGTGTGGCTTACATATGCTTTTAGGTTTCATGTGAATATACATGATACTTGCTAGATATTAGAATGATCCCTAACAGCATTTTTGAAAATTGTTCATATCTTCTATTGCTATTTATGTCTATATAGTATTTACTTTGGGGGGATTATATACTGTATAATTGGTAAGCATATCGAATTGGTTTAATTTAAAACAATAATAAAAGGGGAAACAAATTAGTTAATTGAATGCATACTTGATAAAATGTTGAGTAAGACATTGTCTTCCTGGTGCTATACAGAATCTGTCAGAAAGGCTACTAAGACTATTGAAATCCACTAGCCATGATTCTCTGTTTTTCAGCCATATGGGAATATATAGCATAGTGAGAAGATATTTCAAAATATCTTTGGAAATAACAAGAACTTAAATTAATCTTTCCAGATTACTCCAGAAAATAAACAAGTAGCTATGCAAAGGCTGTTCCAGGGTTTCTTCTAATAGCCCATGTTATTTTCATAAAGGATTCTTGGAACAGATAGAATAGAATAACAGAATTGGAAGAGATCTTGAGGATCTTCTAGTTCAATCCCCTTAGGCAGGAAACCCAGTACCATTTCAGACAAATGAGTGTCCAATCTCTTCTTAAAAACTTCCAGTGTTGGAGCATTCACAACTTCTAAAGGCATGTTGTTCCACTGATTAATTGTTCTAACTGTCTAGAAATTTCTCTTTAATTCTAGCTGCTTCTCTCCTTATAGGTTTTAATCCAGTCCTGCCTTCAGATGATTTGGAGAATGGATGATTCCCTCTTCTTTGGAACACTGCTATCATGTCACACCTAGTCCTTGTTTTCCTTCAACTAGAAATACCCAATTCCAACAATATATGTTTTAGCCTCCTAATCATCATTGTTGCTCTTCTCTGCATTCTTTTATAGTCTCAATATCTTTTTTTTTCATTGTGATGACCAAAACTGGATATGGTATTCCAAGTGTGGTCTTACCAAGGCATTATAAAGTAATATCAACACATCACATGATCTTCATTCTATCCCTCTATTAATACAGCCTAGAACTGTGTTGACTTTTTTGGCAGCTACAGCACACTGCTCGTTGATATTTAAGTGATTGTCTACTAGGACTCCAAGATCCCTCTCACAGTTACTACTATTGAGCCAGGTACTACCTAGGCTATACCTGTGCATTTGTTTTTTTCTTGATTAAATGTAAAACCTCACTTTTTTCACCATTGAATTTCATTTTGTTAGATAGCACCCAATGTTCAATGTGCTTCTTGTTAGATAGCACCCAATGTTAGATAGCACCCAATGTTCAATGTAGTTCTGGTGATCATTTTGCCCCACCCATTCACCTCTGCTCTTTCCTGTGCTTTATTTCCTTGTTTTGGAGCACAGCGTGCGGCAGAGCGGTTTTGCTGTGTCTCAGCTGTTTTACTCACTGGGGTTGCAGTAGAAGGTAAGTATTATAGCTGAAATGGGCTTGAAAATGGGCTTTTTAAAATGGTGTTCACACACACAAAGTGTGTGATCACTGAACCTGTTGTTACACCAGTTGAATAGCGCCGTTGGCTGCAGCCCTTTGTGCACTAAGTATCATATATAAAATATACATTCATTATACTGAATACTGGAAGATAATAGAAAGTTTGAAGCAGTTAATTTGGTCTAACTGACTATTTGAGATTCATTTTAAGATAATTTAATCTATCTAAATGTGAGACAATGGAACAAATGTAATAGTTAAAGGTCAGTAATGTGAAAATGCAATTCTGTTTAAGTGCTCTGAATGCTGGAACTTTTCTGATTGCATTGGATTTAAAGATATGTGTTTTCATATAACTTAAAAATTAAAGGAGCAGATAGAAGTCAAGTGTAAAGTTCAGTAGTTTTGCCATAATTTATCATGTGATATTAAATCAAAAGCTGTAGAAGATCAATAAATCCTACACATAATATTTGAGTAAAGTACAATATTTGATTTGGAATCATATTTTTCATCCAAATATCATAAAATTAAAGTCTGCCTCATGGATGAGATATGAATTAATCTATACTTCATCCATGTAGCAGATTTCAATTTTATCACATTTGCTTCTTCGCAGTTATTTCTTCTTCAGCCTAGTCCCAACATTTATCAGAAAGAAACTGTGCATGCATTTTATAATATGCTTAAAAGACAAATTACACAGTAGTTAGAAGCACATTCCTTTCCAAATATGTTATCTGTATATATGTGTATCTGTCTGTATGCATGCATGTTTGTATGTGTGACATTCTGGAATTTGAACTGGGTGGTTTAGAGGAAGATGAGGAATTAGATCTATCAATAAAAATGTTCTTAATTGTTTTAGCAGAATAAGATCTGGTCCTTTTACCTGATCTTAATATCTTAACTATTAATGTCACAGACATTTTTATAGGGATGAAGTGAGTTACATGGTAACTGAATGACAACATCCAGATCAACTGTGAATTCTTTTTCATAACATTTATCACACTATTTGGAGATGCAATAATTTAAATTTCAATGTTCCTAAAAAGACAGATTTCATATTGGTTGCAATAATAAGGAAAGTCTTTTTCTATTGTGAAGCAGAAATGCCTTGTTCCCAGAATGTAGAAATTGTCTTTTTTTAGTCCATTAAAGCTGTTTATGAGATGTCTTTTGCTTTAGCTACTCATATGCTGTCATCAACATTAGGCATGAGAGCTAGGCATTTAAAATTTTGACTTATTCCATTTAACATATGTTTTCATCAGTGCTTGGCTCACTACTTCAGCTCATTAAATTAGTGTAAAGCTACACACACACACACACAGAGAGAGAGAGAGAGAGAGAGAGAGAGAGAGAGAGAGAGAGAGAGAGAGAGAGAGAGAACCCCGGTTGTGATATCTTCAATGTCATGCTGACAAAGTTTTGGCAGGTGTCAATGCTGGATTATTTTAAGTGCAGAGTAAAAATGCAATTCATTAAAAAGTTGTCATATTAAAAATACAGAACCCTTAAATGTATATAAGGGTTAATAGTCAGTCTCACTATATGTCTATCTAGGTAGATAAATATATTTTGCTTTAATTTTTAAGATTGCCTTAATTACTTACTATTTATCTGTTTCCTATCTTACATTCTATTGTAATCTATCACAGGCAAATAGAATAATCGGTTTAGAAAATCAGAATTAATAAATGTTACATATATTTTCTTTAATTCAATTTGTCACACATGTATTATCATTCACATGAATTGTTTATAAATCCGAGCTTCATAATTCACTTCAGTGGACTGGAAAATCAGCTTTCTTTCTTGGAATGGATATGAGTGTTCTTCTGGCATCCAAACAGATCAATAGATTTGGCAAATAGAAAATCCTACACTGACAACAACTCTTTTGACAAGAGAAAAACATTTAAAGGCTATCACTGTTATGTTCTACACTTACCATGAAAAAAAAGAAGAAGAATTGTAGGATAATTTCATCCACAATGAAATTATCACCAGGGATTCTAAGGCAAATTTTGCATATTCAACCAAACTTTAACATTACTATTATATGTGATCTGTTCATATCTCTCAATTATAAATTCAATTGCTTTATCCAATTGTGTTTTAAAAATCAAACTAGAGCTACCTTTCAAAACTCTACTATTTTTATCATCATCATAATAGAGCAATCTTCTTCTACAACATTATCTGTAAAGTGCACAAAAATGTACATGGGAACATATCTTAAATTTTATTTTAAATGTAGATTCTGAAAAATCACTTCCCACTCCCTTCTACAAATGTGGTATTTCTAAAACAATAACCATAATAAATGGTAGGATTATTAGCATGATTCTGATTAAAGTAATTAAATTTAAATGATTAAAATTACACAAAATTTAATAGGACTCTTTGCTTTTTTTCCTCAGGTTTCAGCAGCATATGCTTTCAAATGTTATGCACAGATTTTCCATATAATACATCATTCCTATACATATACATATACATACACATACACACACACACACACACACACACACACACATATATATATGTTATGACTCCCCTTCAAAATTCAAGCGAGCAAAACAGAAAGCAGCCGTTTCAAAAGTAAATCAAACAGAAAGAAGTCTCACAAGATAACGGCTGTCATAAATCACAATCCACAGCAACAATCTTTGCTCTGTTCGGCAAACCAGTCCTGGCAAAAAATCTCAAGTCTCAGAGATTCTGCTGTAACGTCTTCACGCAATAAGTCACTTTGTTCCTGGCAAATTTTACCAGCCCAGCTGTGTCCTTTTATACTCATTGAGGCAACGTGCTAATTTCCTTAATTATTGACTCGCCCTCCTCCTTCGTTCTAACTGGGTTTGCCTCCTTAATCGTCTTCTGTTTCTTACATTTAACCACAAGTTTTCCAAGTTCTCATCTCCACTAGAAGACTCTCTCAAAACTTCCCTGTCAGCCATTCCCGGCTGTTGATCAGATAAGGAACCAGAGGAGGTCAAAGGTCCTGACAATTCTAATACATCAGGTCTGTCTTCCTTTGTCACATCCATCTCCTCATCCTGGTTACTATTCCAATCACTGAGCCATTCCGGCTCATATTTTTCTGCCATGTCCTCCTCACTTGAACTCATATCAGCCACAGGAGCTGAATCCAAGCCCGGAGCCAAGGCATTCGGCTTTGTTCGGGTATTTTCCCACGTCATTGTAGTTGTTCTTTTAAAGTTGTAGCAACGTTTCAGCAGAATCTCATCTGCCATCATCAGGCTTCTGTATAGTGTTCGTCTGTGAGTCAGACTTTTACAGTGGTTTCAGATTTAAATTTGGGGCAGCCTATTGCTGTGCCAGAATGGTTTTTTCTTCATCCTGATTGGTTGGGAGTCTTGGTCTGTGTTTATTGGTCTCAGAGTTTGCTGTGTTCTGCTTGATTGGTGTCTCTAATATCTTCTGTCTGTTTTTTGGCTCTTTTTGTATCTTGATTGGCTGGCAGCATTGTGTTACTTTATTGGAGGCCTTTAGTGCAGCTTGGCTTCGGGTAAATGGACGGTTATCATTAGTTAGGAAGCTGGGTTTCATCTGGGTGCCTGGTTGGGGTGTGTTTGAGCTGGAGGTATCATGGGGGATCTGTTTGTGCACTTCAATGGCACCAAAACCCTAGCCACTATAGAAAACCCTAGCCACAGAATCATCAGAGAAGCCATAGAGATTGAAAAAAGACCAGAAAGCATGAATAGAAGAGATGATTCCACCAGGCTGTCAATCATTTGGAAGCCTGCACTCACAAACAAAAAAATCTCCACACCACAAGCCAGGCAAACACCTGGGCACAAACAGATCCCCCCTGATACCTCCAGCTGGGAAATGTGGTTCATGTCACGTGGCTACATCTGTAATCCTGATTGGTCACTGAATTAACCTTTGTTGGGTTAAGGGAGTTTTCCTCATTCTTTGTCTGAACTCTCTACATCATGGAATCTTTCCTCTATCGCTACGAGATGGGTTTGGAGATAACCATCTTTCACGTACAAGGCAGATATACGAAGGATTGGTCATTAAAGAAGAACTTCATCATAAACGTGAGTTATGAAGATACCTGATGTACCAATAAATGAACTTTGTTATGGAAGCTTTTGTTGAGTTATCTATCTGCATCTGCACAGCTATAAATCTAGCTCTGTACAAGAGGCAGAACAACACCTCTTCCAACTCCTTTTTAGACTTTTTCAATTACACATAACCCAGCAGCTCTTCAGCATTCATTGAGGAAAATTCATTTTTTACTCAGTTTTCCTTAATGATTCAAGTAGAAGCAGCCATACTTTTTCAGACTTATGAAAAAGCCCAAAAGAGGACAGGTTGCTTTTTTGGTTTAATCGAAGAAAAGTGCTATTTTCATGACAGTCCTAAGTGTTTTTCAAATGGCAACTGATCTTTCTTGGTCTTTTTTAAAAAAAAGATATTTCACTTCTCACCCAAGAAGCTTCTTTAGCTTCTCTGCAAAGAAAGCTTCTTTAGCTAACGTCTGCAAATAAATCAAGAAGTCCAGTTGCCTCTTGAAAAAGCACATTTGGGACAACTATGACCTGGATAACTGAGAATCTCAATAGACATTTATGTTCATGAGAGGTTTAAAGCACTTCTTCAGAATCATTCTGAATTACAGCCCTAGTAAAAAGCATTCTCATTATTATACAGAGATATTGCAAGCCTAAGAATCCTTACAATTATTGTGTGACAAATATTGTTACTAGCTCAGCCCTACTGACATTAATGAAGCATTTTAATATTTAAAGCTGTACTGAAAAAAAATGCTCATTGCTAATTACTATAAGAAGTAACATTAAGCCTTCAAAACAATTATTTAGAATATGAAAATACAATGTGAGTTAAAACTTTCTGTGTCAAAAATTTCTACTGAGTATTCAATATAATAATATGCTTGCTACATCAAACCAAGGGAATTTTGGTGAAAATGTTTATTTTCTGAATGTTCTGTATGCTATGGGAAGATAATTCTTATAGTACAATCTGCACTTAACATCTATTTAAATACATCTCAGTGACTTGAGCTATTTGTCCTCAAAATAGTTGCACAAGTAAAATTGAATACAGTCTTATTGGATTGAATACAATTGTTAGTAACAGACAACAATTTGGATGCCTAGCTATACAGTTGACATTTGGGAGACATGTTGGAGGCCATTCTCTAAGGTTGAATGGGAACAATAAATGGGCAAGGAGGGCCAGGAGAATAATTAATTATTTTTAATAACGGTAGTACCCCAGGTCTTTGGGAAGGACTCAATAGGTGGATGAAAATGTCAAATCTAATCTGAGCATCTAGCTGACTGTGCAACAAAACATAATAATAATACTGCTGAATACAGAATAGAAAAGAAACAATTAACAAATTGTTAATTGAAAGAACAAATAAATTCATGATTTTAAGGATGTAGAAGAGAAAGCTGATAAAAACTCCACATAGAGTTGATTAAGATCAGGCATGTTAATGTAAGAAACTGAAGACTTTGATTCACAAATGAGCTTTGTCAACTATTTGCATATAACACGCAACAGCAAATGTTGCCTTTGTAGTGAAATGGATAAAACAATTGACCATTTTTTCAGTAGCTGCAGTAAAATTTCATAAACAGACTACAAGCAGCATCATGCATTAATTGCAGAACTAGTAATTGGAAACTTTGTCAGAACTTTGATTTGAACAAAGTAAAAACTATCAAGTAATATGTTTTTTGAAAATTAGTAAGTTAAGATATTTTGGGATTTTAAAATCCAAACAGACTGGGTTGTTCTTAACATGCCTGCTGTAATAGTTATTGAAAAAAAAAGTCTGGTTCAAAGATGCTGCCATACCCAGTGAAACAAAATTTGAGGAAAAACAAGTGAGAAAAATTATGAAATACTTGGACTAGCAGTTTCCATCAGTCTTAGATTGTGAATCTAACTATAGATTACCTACACATCACGATGATAATAATGATGATAATGATGGTAATGATAATGATAATAATAATCCAGTGTTGAAAACCAAAAAACAAATCTGCATACAACTTGGATTGGCTACAAGAAAGCATTTGATTCACTACCGCACAGCACAGCTGGATCATCAAGTGCCTGGATGTCATCAGAATATGCAAGTGCATTGGTACTTTCACTGTGAATTTGATGAAGCACTGGAAAACAGTGCTATGTATTGTATAGTCATCTGATATACTGCTGGGATTGTAAACTGGACACAGGCAAAGCTGGACAGCCTGGATAGGAAAACAAGAAAACTGATGATCATACACTATGTGCTGCACCCGCGTAGTGACATTGACAGGCTATATTTGCCCAGAAAAGCAGGCGGCAAAGGATTTTTCAAGTGAAGCAGACTGTCGAAGAATAGAAACATACTCTGGCCGATTTTGTGAAAGACAGTGTTGAACCAGCTTTGATGGAGGTTAACAATAGGAAGCTGCTCAAAGTGCAGCAAACCAAGGATCAATATAGGAAAACAGCAATGCAAACTTAGGCTGACAGCTGGTGTAACAAAGCACTGCATGGACAGTTCCTTGAAAAGATCCAAGGAAAAGTAGATAAGGAAAAGACCTGATTATGGCTGACCAATGGAACGCTGAAGAAAGAGACGGAAGGCCTGATTCTTGCAGGCCAAGAACAAGCCATCAGAACAAATGCAAGCAAAAGCCAGAATAGAAAAATCTGCTGATGACTCCAAATGCAGACTCTGCAAAGAAGCGGATGAAACCATAACAAGGAAACTTCAATCCAAAAAGAGATCACTCTGGCGGAAAAACAAATCTGGTCACGTTGCCAATTTCAAAAGCCGATACAAAAATTTATGCCACCAGATAAAGACCGAATGCACCAATTATCACATTAAACAAGAGGAAAACCTTCTAAGCACCAATTCCACTCGTGCTTTTTACAATTTTGTAAACAACAAACTAAAAGACTCAAGGTCCATCCCACCCTTGATAGGACCTGATGGTAAAGACTGCAACGACGACACCATTAAAGCCAACCTCTTTAACACATTCTTCGGCTCAGTATTTGTAAACAGCAATGGATCATGCCCAGTATTTCCTAGCTGTACCACAGATAACAACAATGATCTAATACATATCGATTTTACAGAAGACAATGTTGAAAAAGCACTATGCAATCTAAAACCATCTCTATCTATTGGACCGGACGGAATATGTGCCTACTTCTTAAAAAAGCTATCCACTGCCATAGCCAAACCTCTAAGCATAATCTTTGAAAAATCTTTCAGGACCAGCTCCTTGCCTAACCTATGGTCACAAGCCACAGTCATCCCCATCTTCAAAAAGGGAGACCCAAGCCTAGTTGAAAATTACAGACCAATCTCCTTATGCTGCGTCACCTGTAAAGTCATGGAATCAATTATTAACCAATCCATCATCCTCCACTTAGAGACAAACAACCTACTCTCCAATAAACAATTTGGTTTCAGAAAAAAACTATCCTGTAACCTGCAACTCTTACACTGCAAAAACATATGGACGACACAACTCGACCAGGGCAAAGCAATAGACGCAATCTACATAGACTTCTGTAAAGCCTTCGATTCAGTGGTACACGACAAACTACTCCTAAAAATAAAATCCTATGGTATCTCTGGACAACTGAATAACTGGATAGAAGCATTCCTGGCAAACAGACAACAAATGGTCAAAATTGGGAGCGTCCTATCAAATTCTGTACCTGTCAATAGTGGTGTCCCCCAAGGCAGTGTTCTAGGACCAACTCTCTTCATACTCTACATAAATGACCTCTGTGATCATATTAAGAGCAATTGCGTTCTTTTCGCTGATGATGTAAAGCTGTTCAATACCACAGACAATACTGCTACCCTACAAAAAAGATCTTGACTATGTATCAGAATGGTCAAACAAATGGCAACTTCAAATCTCAACAAATAAATGCTCTGTCTTACATATTGGCAAAAAAATCAGAAAATAAAATACAAGCTGAATAGTCAAGATCTTGTTGATGACCCAAGCTCTGTAAAGGACCTTGGAATACTCACCTCTAATGATCTAAGTGCTACAGCCCACTGCAACTACATAGCCAAAAAGGCATTAAGAGTTGTTAACCTAATCCTACGTAGCTTTTTCTCTGGTAATATCACACTACTAACCAGAGCATACAAAACATTTGCTAGACCAATACTCGAATACAGTTCATCAGTCTGGAACCCACATTACATATCTGATATTAGCACAATTGAGAAAGTCCAGAAATATTTCACAAGAAGAGTTCTCCACTCCTCTAATCATTGTAGAATACCTTATGACACCAGACTTGAAATTCTAGACCTAGAAAACCTTGAATTATGCTGTCTTCGGTCTGATTTAAGCATGGTATATAAAATCATACATTGCAATGTCCTACCTGTCAATGAATTCTTCAGCTTCAACCATAACAACACAAGAGCACACAATAGATACAAACTCAATGTTAACCGCACCAAACTTGATTGCAGGAAATATGACTTCAGCAATAGAGTGGTCAATGTCTGGAATACTCTACCCGACTCTGTAGTTTCTTCCCCAAACCCCAAAAACTTTAACCTTAGACTGTCTACTATTGACCTCACCCCTTTCCTAAGAGGTCTGTAGGGGGCGTGCATAAGCGCACCAACGTGCCTACTGTCCCTGTCCTATTGTTTCTCTTATTCTTCTTTTATTTTTCTTATATGTACCCATTTCATGTATTCACAACTAAGTATACACTTATACTTATTATCTTGTAAACAATTGGCAAATCAAATAAATAAATAAATAAATAAATAAATAAAAACCATCGATCACATACTGAGCTGTTGTAAGACAATCGCTCAGACTGACTACAAACAACGTCACAACACAATCACTCAGATGGTCCACTGGAATTTGTGTCACAACTACCATCTGCCTGTAGCAAAGAACTGGGGGGACCATAAGCCTGAAAAACTGGTCAAAAAAGAGCATGCAATACTACTGTGGGACTTTTGAATACAGACTGATAAAGTTTTGGAACACAACACCCCAGATATCACGTTTGTGGAGAAGAAAAAAAGTGTAGATTGTCGACATTGCCATACCTGGTGACAGCAGAGTTGACGAGAAACAACTTGAAAAAATCACCAGATATCAGGACTTGAGAATCAAACTGCAGAGACTCTGGCATAAACCAGTGCAGGTAGTACTCGATACATTGGGTTCTGTGCCTAAAGACCTAGGCAAGCACTTGAAAATAATTGGCACTGACAAAATCACCATTGATCAGCTGCAGAAGGCCACCTTACTGGGATCTTCTCGTATAATCTGCCGATACATCATGCAGTCCTAAACACTTGGGAAGTGTTTGACTAGTGATTTGCGATACAAAACCCATTTTGCTGTGTACACTGTAGTTTTTTGTGTATAATAATAATAATAGAATTGGAAAAGGTCGCAAAGTATCAAGATCTGAAAATTGAAGTTGAAAGATTATGATATACATCAGCTTAAAAAATATCTGTGTTGAGAAATTTCCATCAGTTAATTGTAAAAGCCACACTGTTTGATTGGATTTGTAGGAAGTTAGCACCCACCCCTCTCCTAGAAAATTGAAATATCCTAGAAAATATTAAAAAGGCAGAATATTTCCCCTAAATAGAGTAGAAACTCAGAAGCAGAAACTCACCTCAGAAGCAGAAACTCACCCCCACCTTTGTTAATGGGTGGGCCATTAAGGCCTGGGCAAGAATACTTTATATAACAAAGATCTCCAGGTAAAGTTATAGCAATTGCCAAAAAACCTTTTCAGTGCATCATAATCCAGCAAGGCTCAACCAAGCCTAGAATTCAGGACAGCCTACAGAGTTGCCCCTGCATGGCTCCATGGGAGTCTGACAACCAATTAGAAACAAGCTTCAATTCAAATCCCAACAAAGGTTATAAAACCCAGGCATTCTCAGCACCTCATCCCTTTTTTGATCTCTTCCTTCACCTTGAAGCATGTGATCATACTTCCTTTTCACTCTGGAGCTCCAGGCCATGTGGTCCTGTCCACCATTAAACCTTCCAAACAGACTCCATGTTTCCAGTGTCTTTTTTCCCACTTGGAACTGAATCCAGAAGGATATTTCTTCCAACAGTTTGTTATATAAAACCAATACATTATGACTTCCTATGTTCTTAGGAACAACAATGCCTATGGAGGCTAACATTAGCTAAAGAATCAGCAGTTGTAATTTGACATTACATAAAGAGAAGAACAGCTGCAGCAAAAGAAAGCAAAAATAGTACCAATAGTAATAGGCACCTTGGGCGCAATTCCAAAACATGTAAATCATGTTAACATCATTGGCATTAAGAAAATCAGTATGAGTCCATTACAAAAGGCCACTTTACTTGGAACAACTTATATCCTATAGTGATTATCTTTGACACCTTCAAACAATATTTGGGAAAGACTTGATAAGTGGATAAAACTGGCAAATCTAGTCTAAACATATTGATTGTGACCACCATAATTATGTATTATACAAATGTGGAGGTGTTACTATTCACATGCTTTATTCCACTTGCTGTTACATTAGAAATTTCAAAATTTAGTGTAGTTTTCCAGTTATCTATTAAAACTTTACTAACATTTGTTGGAAGTTGCTGTGGATATGAAATTATGCATGCTATTATAAAATATTGGGTAACAATTAATTAAACCATCAACATTAATGAATCAGAGTGGCTGATGTTGAAACAGTATTACTAATAACCACTCACAAACCTCTGATTGTGTTGAAACAGCTGCTTGATTTCATTGGCAAGCACTTGTTTTATGTATATGGTAGTGAGGTGGGGGAGGATTCATTTCTCCTACAGCCAAGAATCTGAAGATTGTGAGAATCTTGAAAAAGAGAGTATTTCACTTAGGTAATAATTAATGAAGAAAAAAATCCTACCTATTAATCCATTTAATACAAATACAGCTTGACATGTACACTTAAAAGAACAAACATAATTCAAGTTCCAATTATATTTGTTGTTGGCAGAGATAGATCCATGTCAAAAACCCATTTTTTTTCTCTACTGCCTAAGTCTATGGCATCATACAGTAAATATATGGATTCCTCACTGATATCTAATACTATGTTTAAATTGACTCAAAGGCATCAAAAGCAACAAAACACATGAAGCAGAAGACACAAGCTAACTGTTTTAGCAAATGTTTAAATATGGAGTAATATATAACCAGTGCAATTCATGGAGAAAAATGAGATATTATGGTAGACTGAACAAAAACTATAGTGGCTTTTTGAAACTCATTACAGGTAGTGGTCAATTTATAACCATTCATTTAGTAACTGTTCAAAATTACAACAGCATTGAAAAAAGTAAATTATGACCAGTTTTCACACTTGCAACCATTGCAATATCTCCATCAAAATTTGGGCAGCTGACAACTGGCATGTATTTATGACATTTGCACTGACTGGGATCACGTGGTTACCTCTTATATCCTTCCCAGTAAGCTTCCAACAAGCAAAGTCAATACAGGAAATCAGATTCACTAAATAACTGCAAGATTCGCTTAACTACTGTAGCAAAAGCAGTCATAAAGTAGGGTAAACTGTCTTGCTTAGCAACTGAAATTTGATCATAATTCCAGGACTACCTGTATTGCTGTTTCAGCAGAAGTTATTGAATATACTGGCAAACATTCAAATATGGCTAAGTATTATAACTTTTCAGGCCTTACTTTCTGAATCTTGAATCTTCCTGAAGCTATTGGACTTTATTAACCATTTGGAAAAGCTGTGTGAGAAAAGAGAAATCCTGTATAATTTTATATGAATTTTAGTTACAAAGGCAACTCAGGGAAGTTATTTCTTATGGATTAGCAGAACTGAAATAAAAAGAAATATTCAAGGATAAAAACCAAAATTTGAAGAAGAAACTATTTGTTTCCATGCCAGGATCTCTTAATTTAAAACCTTCTCATGCCTGCTTAAAACCTGTACTGGGAAATTGAAGATATCCTGAGTATTGAGGATATCTGAAATGTTATAGAGGAGAGAGAAATTATCTTGTATATAAATCCATTGAGAACATTAGATTTTTTTACCAAGTTGTCTCCCAACCAATATCATAAACGTAACAAACAGAAAAAGAATATTTATAACATTTGTAACATTTTACACATTCTCTAAGTGAATAGCAGTATAAAGATCTTCTGTCCAAAAGTACTTGAAATTAAGATAAAAGAGTTATATGCTTTGATTCACCACGATTCTCATTATATGTACTATCAGTATTTTATGTATTTCCTATTTACAAGGCAAAATTATAGATGAAAGGGCTTTTGTTATCTATAACTAAGAATCAGTTCAGTTATCAAGCTATGGAGATGAAAACAGTGGACTAAAAGAGAAGTTTCTTTTTTATATTCTTTATAAATTACAACTGCCATTTAAAGAAAAAAACACTTCACTGTGAAATAATGTTTTTTTATATCAGTATCAGTGATGATATGATATGAAGACTTATATGAGTGATTAGCTTTGAGTGTCCATTAATTTACAAGGCAGTTTACAAGGTAGTTTATCAGAAACATTGTTAAAAATATGGCAATGAGCAACTATATTTGCAATATTAGCATAGAAGTTTCCATATTCTATTGTCTTTTTTGCCCTGATGATTACATCTGTTATTTCCTTTTGAATTTGAGGCCAAACACAATTTATGCAGGATTAACGATTTGGTTTATAACTATCTGCACTTATCTGGTTGATATTTAGCAGTTGAGTCTCCCTGTAGAGCTAGTATCCAATACTAAAGATTAAATAAAGGGTTTACAATTGATTTACAATTGAGCCCAAAATTTCTGTTGTTAAGTGAGGCATTTGTTAAGTGAGTTTTGCCCCATTTTTGTTAAATTTCTTGCCACCCTTAAGTGAATCACTGCAGTTGATAAGTTAGTACCACAGTTGCTAAGTAAATCTGGCTTCCTCATTGTGGTGATCACATGACCTTGGGACACAGCAATGGTTATAAGCATGAGCCAGTTTCCAAGCATCTGAATTGCTGCTACAAATGTAATTAGTGTGAAAAATGGTTTTTTTTTCAGTGCCGTTGTAACTTTGACTTGTCACTGAATGAACTATTGTAAGTTGAAGACTACATATATTATTTAAATTACACTGCAGGTGATTATACAATAGGGAAAAGCCCAAGGAAACATGGTCTTCCTGTGCAAAAACTGAAAAGCATAAATATTATATATGTAGTATTTACACACACACAAACACAAAGACATAACTTTCTTTTATTTTGATGCATGACCTGAATCCAAGAATTACTATAAAAGGCAGATTTACTATAAACATATCATTTTCAATGCAGGAATGTAACTCTATTTCCAATAGTATTGCCTCAAACATTTTAGTAAATGTGACAGTGTGCTCAATCACTCCTTTATATATGTAAACTCTATCTGTCCTTCTAGAAAAGTGAATGAAAGTGCATGGCATACACATTAATATTTTCTGTACATATGTCAGAGTACTTATGGAATTTTTGCCAAGGCAATTTGATTTCTCTCTTCATCTGCCTTTTGTTTATTAGTTTTGTTTGTTTGGAGGATGGTTTGCACTGTCTGAAGCACTTTTAAAGAGCAAGAAAACAGGAGCTATAAATTAAACTGGGTGCTGAACAGCACAACATATGTGGCCTGGAGGAATCTCCAGTGATATAATTAGTGTGTTTGTATAAATAATCATATGTTGTTGATCTAAAGTCTCATGCCTTGACTGTAGCTTGGAATAAGGAAGCTTTACGGATCCCTTGTTAAAGCATACAATGTCTATCGCACTGGCAGCATAGCCTACAGTGTAAGGATTTCTTAGCAACTCATGCATTGCTTGTCGCAGTTTCACACTGATTAAAGGTTCTTCCCAAGCAAAATAAATGTGCATAAAATCATATTCATCCAGAAAGAAATTGAATGCCTGAGTATATACACAAAAAGGAAAAGCTAAGGGTATGTGTGCCTCCAGACACACACAGAAAGAGAGAGGGAAGGAGTGGGGAGGGAGAGAGAAAGGATCTGCTGATGCAGTTATATGGAGGAATCATTATGTCTGTCATTTGTAATTCTAAAACTGTCTGGTTTGGCACAACAACCAAGTCATATGGACACAGATTTCAGCAGATAGTTAGGACTTCAGAAAAAACAATTGCAACTAGCCTGCCTCCCACTGATGACCTGTATACTGCACGAACTATAAAGAAGGCTGAAAAAATATCTACAGACCCCTCATATCTTGGGCATGAACTATTTCAACTGCTCTCCTCAGGATGCTGCTATAGGCATTGCAAATAATTAGACAAAAAGAAACTCCCCCATGTCTCCAGTGTGCTGAACACCTAACCTCAACAGCACTGTCTTAAGCCTAACAATATTTACCTATGTAGTATGACTGTATTACTATTATCCTTCTCATCTTCTCATCTTTCCTATTACCTTCTCCTATTGGTATCTTATGATATATCACTTGTTTGTCTCTTATGATTTATGATTGTAACTATTATTTATGATCTATGATTTATCACTTTGTTGTTGGTATGTACACTGAGAGCTTATGCACCAAACACAAATTCTTTGTGTGTCCAATCACACTTGGTCAGTGATGAGTGCTCTGCTCTGCTCTGCTCTACATATATTCATGTAATTCCTTATACTGTAGGTATTGACTGGTTGTCTATGGAATTCTCAATCATCCAGATCATTTTTGTCCAAAAGGTGCTTTTTCATGAGGCAACTGGACGTTCTGTTTTTCTTTTTTGTTGTTGTTGTTTTTTCTTTTTGTTTTCCTGGAGCACTATCTCCCTATAAAGTCACCACCTGCACCAGAAATCACTTTTAAAGCTGCTGCCTGCACCAGTAACCGTGAGTAAACAAGAGCCCAAAAAACAAGCCCAAAAATGCTGGATTCTGAAGCCGTGGAGCCCTAATAATGCTGGCAGAGCTCCTGCTAGTTGATTCGGAGCCCTCCTCTCCTTCCCCAGAGAAGTGAAGCTCTTTCCATCAAGCCCTATTATCCACACTGGTGGAGCTCTTGAACTGGATCACTTGGAGCCAGCTGAGTGCAAACAACGTACCTTCATTTAAATCCCTCACACAGCTGATAGAAGTATCTTCCATGCCAGACAACGTGTTTCCATTAATATCCCCCACACAGTTTCCCTGGAGCCACATTGGACAGCTGGCAGGGAGAAACAAGGAGGGAGGAGAAGGACCTGAGGCTCTTAGGAGCCAAAACTCACCCTGGATGGCAGAGGAATGTTTCGGTGGTCGCAAGGAGAGGAGAGTCTCCTTGACTGACCCAAAGAAAACCCCTCCATCCGAACTAAAAAGAGAACTGACAGCATGGCTGAATCGAAGCCAGAAAGGCAGCTGAGACAGAAGTGAAAAAAGAAAGGAAAGATCTTATAACAGCATGCTTAGTCTTGGTAAGAATCACTCCAATTTCTGCAGTGGAATTTTCCTTGGAAAGTGGGACTCAAAGGAGGAAAATAGCTGCGATTAACGATCTGGAATGACTGTCAGATTTAGTTAAAAAAGAAAAAAAAAGATATTGCAACTCGAAGTAACTTTAAAAGTAAAGGACAGATTGGATTGGTTAACCCAAATTTCTGAACTGTATTTTTACTACTACTCAACTTGAAGAACTTTTGGGAAACAATCTTATTCAGAGACATATTGATTGTAGTTAAAGTGTTTCAATTCAGCGAGTTTTGCTCTCTTTCAAAAATCCAGCGTGCTTTGAACATCTTGTTACAGCCTATTGTTTACAGAGTAATAGCAGCAGCAATCAGAGCAATAAATTCCTCCCACCCAGTAAATAACAGCTACTAGTAAAACAATTAACCCTTTCCTTGCAGACTCTCAATACTACCTCATTACTTTAATCAAACACTGATTAATTCATTACCTCAAAACTTACAACTTTTCTACTTCCTTACCTATATCAATGATTAGATAATCAATTTCTATAAAATATTTCATTAATGGTTTAATTGATTTATCGTTTTGATTAGTGTGATTAGAATGTTTAATGCAAATGGTGTGATTACTGATTGGTTTAAAAGATCAAGATTCATGTAATTTAATTGATTAGTAAAATTAGTGATTTAGTGAATTTAATTGAACAGTGTGATTAATGATTAGTGTAATTAATTGATTAGCGATTAGTGTAATTAATTGATTAGGCTGATTGTTGCTTAGGAAAATTATTTGACAAGAGAGATTATTGTAATTGATTGATTGGTGTGATATTGGCTATATTGATTACCCAAAATTGTTCCATTAATTAATTTAATCAACTTGCCATCTTCTGAGACCATCATCTGTGAACTATCCTTAAATATCACATTTCGATTCTTACTATGTTACAGAGCACCTGATTATGACATCAAACATGTAAACAAGCTAAATTCACTACTAACATGGGCAACATCCTGCCCACACGCTTTTATCTTTCTTGGTGACTTCAATCTACCTCATATTGACTGGAACCTAAATGAATGTACAACTGAACCCATACACGCAACCTTCTACAATGCTGTTACAAATCTGGGACTGGAACAACTAGTAACCAACAACACTAGACTAAACAATTGCCTCGATCTCATCTTCTGCAATAGTTTGAATTTAATTTATGGAATACAAACTAAAGAACCCTTTTCCAGCAGTGACCACAATATGATTGACTTTTGTCTCAACATACGCCCACACAAAAATCATCACAATGACGTAATCCCCAATTATAACTTCAAAAAAGGCAACTATGATCTTATAGACAACGATCTCTCATCCCTTGATTGGCAATCTCTATTCACTGGATGCAATACTGTTGAAGACCATTACAACATAGTTTTACTTGAAGTCAAAAGAGTCATCAAACTATATGTACCAACAACAACTCCCAAAACAAAAACAAAAAAAAACAGATTACCTATAACAAAAAGGAAACTTCAATCCAAAAAGAGATCACTCTGGCTGAAGAACAAATCTGGTCACGTTGCCAATTTCAAAAGCCGATACAAAAATTTATTCCACCAGATAAAGACTGAATGCACCAATTATCACATTAAACAAGAGGAAAACCTTCTACGCACCAATTCCACCCATGCTTTTTACAATTTTGTAAACAACAAACTAAAAGACTCAAGGTCCATCCCACCCCTGATAGGACCTAATGGTAAAGACTGCAACGACGACACCATTAAACCCAACCTCTTTAACACATTCTTTGGCTCAGTATTTGTAAACAGCAATGGATCATGTCCAGTATTTCCTAACCGAACTACAGACAAATACAATGATCTAATACATATCGATTTTACAGAAGACAATGTTGAAAAAGCACGACGCAATCTAAAACCATCTCTATCTATTGGACTGGACGGAATATGTGCCTACTTCTTAAAAAATCTATCCACTGTCATAGCTGAACCTCTAAGCATAATCTTTGAAAAATCTTTCAGGACCAGCTCCTTGCCTAACCTATGGTCACAAGCCACGGTCATCCCCATCTTCAAAAAGGGAGACCCCAGCCTAGTTGAAAATTACAGACCAATCCATAAGATGTTAGTTTTTAGGAGTTGTTTGTCGTGTACCACTGAATTAAAGGCTTTACAGAAGTCTATGTAGATTGCGTCTATTGCTTTGCCCTGATCGAGTTGTGTAGTCCATATGTTTTTGCAGTGTAAGAGTTGCAGATTACAGGATAGGTTTTTTTTCTGAAACCAAATTGTTTATTAGAGAGTAGGTTGTTTGTCTCTAAGTGGAGGATAATGGATTACTTAATAATTGATTCCATGACTTTACAGGTGACGCAGCATAAGGAGATTGGTCTGTAATTTTCGACTAGGCTGGGGTCTCCCTTTTTGAAGATGGGGATGACTGTGGCTTGTGACCATAGGTTAGGCAAAGAGCTGGTCCTGAAAGATTTTTCAAAGATTATGCTTAGAGGTTCAGCTATGGCAGTGGATAGCTTTTTTAAGAAGCTGATCCTGAAAGATTTTTCAGATTATTCTTAGAGGTTCGGCTATGGCAGTGGATAGCTTTTTTAAGAAGTAGGCACATATTCTGTCCGGTCCAATAGATAGGGATGGTTTTAGATTGTGCAGTGCTTTTTCAACAATGTCTTCTGTAAAATCGATATTTATTAGATCATTGTAGTTGTCTGTGGTTTGACTAGGAAGTACTGGGCTTTATTCATTGCTCTTTACAAATTCTGAGCCAAAGAATGTGTTAAAGAGGTTTGCTTTGATGGGATCGTCATTGCAGTCTTTGCCATTAGGTCCTTTCAGGGGTGGGATGGACCTTGAGTCTTTTAGTTTGTTGTTTACAAAATTGTAGAAAGCACGGGTGGAATTTGTGCATAGAATTTTCCTCTTGTTTAATGTGATAATTAGTGCATTCAGTCTTTATCTGGTGGCATAGATTTTTGTATCGGCTTTTGAAGTTGGCAGCGTGACCGGATTTGTTTTCTTGCCAAAGTGATCTTTTTTTCTGTTTTTCCTGGTTTTTGGAGTTGTTATTGGAACATATAGTTTGATGGTTCTTTTGATTTCTAGTAAGAATATGTTGTTATGGTTTTCAACAGTATTGCATCCAATGAATAGAAATTGCCAATCAAGGGAAGAGAGATCGTTGATTATAAGATCATAGTTGCCTTTTTTGAAGTTATAATTGGGGATCACATCGTTGTGCTGATGTTTGTGTGGATGTATGTTGAGACAAAAGTCAATCATGCTGTGGTCGCTGTTGGAAAAAGGGTTCTTTAATTTGTATTCCATAAATTGAATTCAAACTATTGCAGAAGATGAGATTGAGGCACTTGTTAAGTCTAGTATTGTTGGAACAAATCTAGACTTGTTAAGTCTAGTATTGTTGGAACAAATCTAGTTGTTCCAGTCCCAGATTTGTTTCATCCTTGTAGAAGGTTGCATGTATGGGTTCAGTTGTACATTCGTTTAGGGTTCAGTTAATATGAGGTAGATTGAAGTCACCAAGAAAGATAAAAGCGTGTGGGCAGGATGCTGCCCATATTAGTAGTGTATTTAGCTTGTTTACATGTTCAATGTCATAATCAGGTGCTCTGTAACATCGTAAGAACCAAAATGTGATATTTAAGGACAGTTCACAGATATTGGTCTCAGGAAGAGCAAGCTCTTGGGTAACTTGGATGTTTTTTAGATGTAAGGACTTTTTATAGAAGATAGCAACACCAACTCCTCTATGGATTTCATGATCAGATCGGTAAACATGATAGTCTCTTACTGATGGAGTCAGGGAGAGATTCATTGAGCCATGTTTCACAGACAAATATGATGTCGAATTTAGCTGTATTTAGTAAGAGGAGAAATTCGGGTATTTTATTTACAAGGCTTCTTGCATTGAGTAGCTTGCATTTAAAGCCAGTTGTAGTTTGAATTGAGGTAGTTGGGGGCATGCGCGCCTAGTCTTGGGTGATGGTGGATTGGTTGAAGAAGGTTTGGATGCTGAGTTGTGGGTTGTGTGACTTTCTTTTGATACAGTCTGCACGGTAATCAATGTCAAGGTCCTTCTCTCCATTGTCTAGACAATTTTTGAGTTCTGTGCATAGTATACGGGAGTGGGCACGTTGCTGTAAGGTTAGGTCAGGATGAGATCGGAGGTTTTTATGGTTGGTGCTGTTTTTGGCGAGTGAATTTATAGTATAAATGAATTTACATTTGCTTGATTCATTTTTGCAAATGTCTCTGCAGAAGTGTGGGGCCACAGAGCTGTCTCTGTTTTTGAGCTCTCAGCCAATGTGAGAAGTTTCAAGTATTTCATCAGGGGAGATGGTTGATGCTTGATAGTCACTGATGATGTTCCGGACAATTGTGATATCATCATTGTTACTGATGTCCTCTAGACCAAATAAGACTATTAGGATGCTTTCGTTCGCGCTCGACAGCTTCTCTGATGAGGATTGGGATATCATTATTTGTTGAATTTATGGTGTTTTAGAGAGTTATTGAGGCCACCTGACTGTTTAACTGTGTCATCAGTGTCAAATGGGTGTGGAGCCTTGTTGGAAGTGTTGAAAGAACTGTTGAAACAACTACAACACAGCCCTTTCAACAGTTTCAAGAAGGCTCCACACCCATTTATACTATTCAGATGATTCTGATGATACAGGTAAACCTCCAGGTGGCCTCAACAACTCTGTAAAAGAATGCAACTGTTCAGCTGTCTCAAGCAGTGTCATATATGTAAATAGTATAAATATACAACACTTTGCATTCACAATATAGGAAAATAACAGAGATAATTCTTATTACTTTAGCTAATGCAATTAAAAAGTATCACACCCATATCCATTTTTTCTTTTTAATAAGGATATAGGTATATTAAAAAGAGTCTATATATTTACATGAACTGATTTTTTTTCATAAATTTGATAAATATTGGGAAGAAGTGAATAAGATAGGGAAGATAGGATAGGAAAGGATAAGATAGGAAAAAATTTAAATCAAGTAAGATCTCATGAGCAATAGTACAAATGATTTGGCAGGGTTCAACCACTTTTTCAGAGCTGAGAATTTTCATGTGATTTTCAACAATATCACAATACTCTTAAATATGAAAATATGTCCCTATATGAAGATATATGGAATCCTATTGGTTGCAAAAGAATTGAAGAATCAGAAAGAAATTATATAGCTATAAGTGCCCTGCAGGAAGGTTTGTTCAAAACTAGCAGATTATCTTCCCTTTTGCACGTTAGACTGAGTGATCTCTTTAAAGGTGCAGTCTATTTCACAAGCTCAATATATATTTAAACTAATTATCTCCTTGCCCTTGGAAAGGGCTCACAGAAAAAGAACTTAAGAAAAAGTTTTATGTCCTTCTCTGATTGCTTAGTTTCTGAGTTTGGTGTTCAATATGCTTCTTTTGGCTCTTCAGATCTTAAATTTTCACAAGCCATGTCAATGGGCAATTTGCTCAACAATCAAATTGGCAGATTCCCTTGTCACATATTTGCCACAGTGTCGACCGGATACATCTGAACTCTTTCCATTCCAAATCTGATTCCCAATTTCTTTTGTTGACTGCAAAGAATGGAACCCCATCTGGGAGCAATGTTGCTGGAAGAGATGTCTTATGCTTTTTTTCCTCAGTGTTGCATGTTGATTTTTCAAGGTAGACCAAGTCAGGAAATGCCCTCCACTAATGGCATTGTATGTTATTGTTTATGAAATGATAGTTTTTTTCAAACATAGTGAAAGGATCTTAAAAGGTTGCCAGAGATTTCCTCTCCTACTTACGCTGTACTGAATACTTTTTAAATACTTTCTTATGGTTACTACTTTTCTAGGGTTGAAATTTTATTTAGTCTTTTTTTGTCAGATAAAGGTTCTTGCATTCCTTTATCAAGGTTGTTTTCTTCTACATTCAGATAGCAAAGGAGAGATTTCCAACCCTCCTGTTTCCCAAAACCATTTTTCCTTTTTTTTTTGTCTTCCTATGTGAGGAAGTTAATTGTGTATCTCTTTCTAACCTAGCTTCCTTCCTTCCTGCACTTTCAGACCAATAGGGATTCATAAAACTGAGTTTCTAATTCAGATTAACATCCAATTCAGTATATAAGTAGTTCATATTTTCTACATCTGCAGCTTTAGCTTAACCACTTTTTCCCGCTTTCAATCCCTTGTTGTTTCTTCACTTCTCTTGCAATTCCAATGTTTCATTTATATTTTCTAGTAATATTAAAGTTAGTTTTAATTTAATTTGCTGTTTTCGAGTTGAAGATATCCTTTACTGATTTTACTATTTTAACAAGTTCTTGTAATATGAGATTTAGAAAGATTTTCTTGCAGAACCAATGAGTAAATTAACCGAAATCTAGAAAGAGCAAATTTTGATATTAGTGGAAAATATTGCATTTCTTCCTGCTTGAGATATTACAATTAAGCTTGCTTGAAATAGGCTGGCTTTTAATGTCTTTGCTATAATGATGTCTGCAATTCACAATATGCATCAAAACCAATCTTTGTAACCATTAATGTTCAGTTCTATATTAATTATGAATGTTATAAATATAATATAGGTCACCCTCTATATTTTAAAATATTATTTTACATATACATCACTAACTGTGTTATTAAAAAAGAAGGGTAATTTAATTGCACACTAGACCTATTTGGGAGTTTTGAACTCCAAAATAAATTATTTAATTCTCTATTTGTTTAATTTTTTAAATTAATATTAAATTATCATAAAAGTCTTGTCATCATTTTGGCAAGGGGACATCATAAAGTAGCAAGAGTGTTTTTAGTGATTGGTAGATTATACTTGGGATGCTCTATATGATATGTTGATCCATTCTATTTGTGAAACTGATTATCTCTTTAGAGCAATGTACAGCACTTAGACATATATATTGTTTCATAGTACTTACAGCAGTCTCTAAGCAGTCTACAAAATCAGCATATTGCCCCAACAATCTGTGTCCTCATTTTGTCCTCATGACCTCGGAAGGATGGAAGGCTGAGCTAGAAAGGATGAAACTGATAGCAGTCAGCAGAATTAGCCTGTAGTAGTGCATTCTAACCACTGCGCCACCATGGTTCTATAGTAGATATAATATAGTACATGGGTGTCAAATTCATGGTGTCACGTTGCTGTCATGCGCCTTCTTTAATTATGAAAGACTGATTACAATTCTGATTTATAAAGAAAACTTTTTAGTATGAATACAATTTTGTACAATTTTTTCCATTTACACATTAATTGAAAAATGAAATTGAAAGCTCCTAGTTTAAATAATGTTTTAGTTAGTACTAAACTTGCATTACATTTTATGTAGGGTTGTTAAATTCACTGTGAATTTGGTAGAGATGAAATTGTTTTTATTTGTTTCATTCCAAAGGAAACATTTTCAGTAAAATTATTAGTGTCAGAACTTTTAGAATCAGGAAAGGAATAGTGATGCTTACTTCAGGAATTTTCAACTTTGTTTGCTTGTTTGCTTGAGGCCAAACCTGTTTCTTGAAAACAAAATCTGGAACCTCTTATTAATAGGGAAACACTTGAATTCTTTAGCCTAGAATTGATACATTCCATTGGCATTTACTTTTAAAACGTTATTTAAGTTTTGGTAAAGATATATTATGGATTTTTTTTTTCTATCATAGGTTCTATCCAATGGGAAAGCACCTAACACGACCAAGTCATATGGTTCATATTGGACCGTTTCAGCTGAATATTTCCAGTTTTGTAAACTAAAGTGATCAGACTCAGTTTAAAGCTGACAAAATCATCAAAGTAAAATTTTAGCCCAGTGTTTCTCAACCTTAGCAACATCAAGCTTGGCTGGCTGTGAATTTCTGGGAGTTGAAGTCCACACATCTTGAGGACATTAAGGTTGAGAAACACTGATTTTAGGCTTCTGAAAGGGCACAAAGATTGTTACTTTCCCAAATGTTGCACTACAATGGGGTTTGAGTCCGGAAGCTAGTAAACTGGTTGGCCTGGTGTCTGGTAGGAAGTGTAGTTTTGTTTTTATTCTTGCTTTTATTGGTAGTTGTGAGCCATCTCATTATATATAAGGTATTTAAATAAAATAAACAAATATAATCATCATTATAATTCATTTACAATCACTACTCTGTCTGGGTTTACCACTTGTTTTTATTTGGAATTGTTACAAATAATATTCATGGATCTCAATATTAAACTTTGGTTGGATAGAAAATTTGATAACACCATAATGAACATATATTTGACTGTTATATGTTATTATTATATATATTAGAAGAGAACCAAAAGCATGTTTTTGCTAATTAATTTCATTAAACCATCTATTGAACATAAGATTCATTCAGATGCAACCTTGCTGTAAAGAAAAATATGATTAATTAAGCAGAATATGCAATCTTCTAAATAAAAACCTTAAATAATTTCTTGAGTATAATTTCTTTAAAACCAAGATTTCCATCAGACAGATCAGAAAATTTAAGTGAGCAATTTTAAAATATGCATGAATTTTAATTGTATAGCATTTAGAAATTATGAAAATAAATGAATATAAAACAAGTCTTTATAAAACAAATAAGGTAAAATGACCCTAAACTTTCTTCATGATTTATTTGTATAAATACAGTATGTCTATTATTGATTTTCTATTCTTGGTAAAAAATTAATTTAAGTCATTATAGGGATACACTCATATATAAGAAATAAACAAGGTAAGACATATTACAGTCTCATTATGCATACAATACTTCAGTATCACAGATTCTTTATTACCCAAATTAAAATATTACATTAAAAATAAAAATAGGAAGGCTTTTAAATTATTTTTAATATACAGAGATTTCTGACTTCCCAATACATTCAGAACCTCCACAACATCATTATGGTTATGAAAGTTGATGAAGCAAAAATTATTGCATTACTTTAACCTTTTTTGAAACAAGTGTTGAAAAACATTTTTCTTTCTTTTGCAAGCATATTTGAAATAACATTATATTTATTAATTTAAAAGCTAGTGTAACTAATCACTCATTGTATGATCAAGGTTGCTATAATGGATTATAGGAAATGAACCATATTTATTTATGACATTTAATTTTAGCAATTACAATGATGGAACTGCACTGCCTAAAGACTAATGAATATCTGACAGATAAGATTTAATTAATGACCATATCATAAATCAGCAATATGCAATGTGCTTTTTTTTTGTTTATTTGTTTCTACTACAATAAAGAAGACATTGGAATATTCTGCTACATATTGTTCCTTCTTGCTTTTTATTTATTGGCAGAAATAGGAGGGGGGAAGGAAAAGATAAAAAGATAAAGTATTATTCAGGGCTGAAACATCAAGACATTTTTATTCCCCTGCATGAAAAATTCATGATAATGACAAACCGACAATGCACTCTTACATCTATCAAATTCACCAAGCAAAATAATATTTTCTATTCTCCTATATTGTGATAGATTCTGTCCTTATTTTCTAATTTTATTTTCAGTTTAGTTCTTTTCAGTAAAATAAACTTTGCCATGGTCATTAACTCGTGTGACTTATTTAAGAGCTATATATAAACCATTTATTTTGAATAACATTTTAAACAAATCCTTTTAATTGATTGCTTATAAGCTAGTCCTACCCATTACAGAAAATGAACTTCAACTTCCTCTAATTAGACATGAACAAAATCACCACCATCTCATCTATCTTGTCCACAAAAGAAAAGGAATGGCTCAATGGTGGGATTCAATTTTTTTTACTACCAGTTCTGTGGGTGTGGCTTGGTGGGCGTGGCAGGGGAAGGATACTGTAAAATCTCCAATCAGTGGAGGTATTTGCTGGTTCTCCGAACTACTCAGATTTCCACTGTCAGTTCTCCAGAATTGGTCAGAACCTGCTGAATACCACCTCTGGAATGGATACTTGCAATGTTGAATTTTACTATGTACAGTATCTAAGTTCCTTTCTTATATTCTTTCCAGACAGGATTATGAATTGCTTCTTCAATCATTGATTGTTAAAGACAGTAATGGATGAGAGAAACATTATAGGCTATATAGCATAAAGTACATTTACAGTAGCTAATTTCAATTTTGAGAAGAGAAAGAAAGAAAAACCATAAAAAAGAGAGTAGGAAGATATATGGAAACTTACACGGTGTATATGGAAGCAGCAGCACGCTCCAATAAACGAACCATCAGCAACAGTAGTGGTATGCTACCTGTTCTGCTGAACTAGTAGTGGCAATGAGCAGCGGAGACGAAACTGGTTTTCTCCACCGCTCTGCTGTTGGGCCCACCTGCCCACCCGGGCTCCCATACTCACCTTTATCTTCTGCTTTTGAAGTGCAGCTGCTTTGCGCGGCACAGAAGAGGGTTGCGCAGCAGCTGCTGAAGCGACCAGGAGAGTCAAGAATTGCAGGAGGTGAGTTGGAACTGCACAAAATGTGTGTTTGGTGTGCGTGTGCAAGCAAAGTGTGTGCACACACACAAAGTGCACCCACCAAGTCACACCCATCAAACCGATGGTAAAAGTTTTTGAATCCCACCACCGATCAACAGGCACATTGAGATAAACAATATTTAACAATTAAATCAATTAGACAATTAAAAAACTAAAAGGAAACAAGAATATCAAAACTGCTTGGCCATAATCAGCAGTTACATTAGCAGGAATTAACACCAGGAACAACATTAAACAAGAAATAAACAAGGAACTACCAAGGAAAAAATAATTTCCCACCAACCCTGACAGGGCAAGCCAATTGTAGATAAATACATAAACCCTACCTCTTCTAACCCAGAAGGTATTACCTAAACAAGTAAGAAATAAGCTCAGAGAGCCACAAGGACTCCTTAAGAAGATAAACATTTATACAATTTGCAAAAATACACTTCCATGCCAATTTTTTCTATTTAAACAAGCATTTTAACAATCAAAACAAATATTTGTTTGATCAAAAGTCCGTTTTCAAAACTGGATAAACCAATTAAACTTCTGTATCAGTTCCAACACAGAACCTGCTTAAATTTAAATATCCATTTAAAATACCCATGTAAAGAGTATTTCAGGGAGGAAAGGGGAAGAAAGGGAGAAAGGAGAACTTAGAGTAATTTTTCACTTTTGGACCACTTTGGGAACTAGTTTGAAGATTATTTTAACCAGTAAATGCTTAATGCATGTATTGTCGATTTGTTTGTTAATTTATTAAAAATTAATAAAACAACCAATAATAATCGATGTCATAGGCTGGAGGAGTTTGGGAACTGCAAAACTAAAAAGAAAAACTATCTGTAGGTCATTGCTTGCTTATTTTTGCATTGAATCCCTTTTCTTGTGTTTTATTCTAAATACTATTGTGAAGATTAGACCACTGCATCCTATTGCCATTGGTGGCATGACAAAAATTATACACATTCCAACTATCTTCCCCCAAAAATATAGAAAACAAATATTTTTGAATGGAATAAGCTAACATTTCTCTTATTAATTAAAAAGGAGTTCTAGTTTTAATTAGAAAAACAGCATAAGAAGAAAAATATATATAACAGGATTATATGAATATGCAATATTTGTAAAAAAGAGATGGAAATTGTATTAATAAGAACGGGCTAATGCTATATACAACCTAATTATATGAAATCTAACAAGTATGGGGAAATTATAAAACCAAGTTCCAATATATAACTCATTATCTCTCACATTCAACAACATTTTAACTTTGACTGAACTTTATTAATTACAAGTCACCTTAATTTCATTGGCATTTAATTTTACATAAAACATTTAATACCCCAGTATTAATCTCACATAACTCGTATAGTTAACCTTACAAATATTAGAGCAAAATATGGGATTTAATTCTATGTTTTGTGTTCCTGTTTCAGACGAGAATTTATTTAGAAAAAAAGAATCCAGATAAAAAATTTCTTGTAGGTGTTATTTTATTTTCTAAATTATCCATAATATCCGAGCAATAGTTCCTTGATCATTTTTAAGGTAGTACATCTGACATTCCTTTTTACCTGTAAAGCTTTAATCTGCACTGGACAATCTTATACATTATTTTTATAACATGTTAAATTAAAGATATGTTTTGACAATTTGCACATTCTCTTAAGTTTCCTTTTCCTTAATATTGCTAGGTAGATCTATCTTTTCCAATCTGTTGGCTGTTGTGTTGTTTTTCAGGATTGTTGGCATAGTTTGGATACAATCTTCATTGATTCTTCTTATTCTTAGCCTCTGACTCAATAATGACAAAGTCATTGATCTAATTTCAACTTCAATTACCAGACAGTTTATAAATATAGAATATCTTATAAGATATCTTGGATATTGTCATTTCTAATGTGCACAATTTAAATTTCCATTTTTATTTTTGTTTTCTTGAAATCAGTTACTATCTATCCAATGGCATCTTATAGTAAACCATTTTGTGGTTGGAATCTATTTCTGAGGACTGATATCTTTAGGAAGAGTTCTCTTGTTTTTCTTATATCTTTGCCATCTTTGGTGCTTACTGCTTGTAATAATGCTTGTCTCTTGTAACAGCACTCTGATATTCTTTATTAAGTCTTTCCTAACATCTTTTTTCTTTCTTGGCTTTACCTTTGTTTCATTTCCTTTGTTTGTTTTGACATTTCCTTTCTTCTGTTTCTTGTACTTTGGCTGTCTCTTTTCAGATCTAACCTTAACTTCTTTGATTTCATTCAAAAGGTTTCCTGATTCCCTATCAACAAAGTTCAGGGTTCTGTAACAGTTCTTGATGTTTTCCTTGAGAATTATATCAAAGAAACTGACTGGCTTTCTTGTTCATCTTTAGTGGGACCTGGTGTTTATTTAATTATCACATTTATATAGCCACTCATTTCACAGAAAGTCATTCTGGGTGACATACAATATTTAATTAAAAAAGAAAACAAATAAACACATATAAAATCAATCATTATTATAATATTTAAAACTATTAAAAATCACATTAAAACAAAGATGATGATGTTTCAAACTTGATTGCAGAAAGTAAGACTTCAGCAACAGAGTGGTCAATGCCTGGAATGCACTACCTGACTCTGTTGTGACATCCTCTAAGCCCCACTACTTTAACCTCAAACTAACCACTATTGACCTCACCCCATTCCTAAGGGGCGTGCATAAGTGCACCATCGTGCCTATAGTCCCTGTCCTATTGTCCCCATTTATTCGTACCTATTTCCTGTATTCTTACTCGTGTTTATACTTATATCTATTATCTATTAAGCGATTGACAAATCAAATAAATGAAATCAAATCAAATGTTATCTGATTAAGTGAGCCATACTAAGAACTCTCATCTCCCTTGGGAGCCACATGCTTGTTAAGATAGCCAAATCTTCAAAGATTTGTGGAACATTAAGACAGATGGATATAGCCTCACTTTGGGGAGTAGGAGTGGGAAAGATTCTACAAGGCAGGTGCCATGGCAAAGAAGGCCCACTTCCTGGGACTCGCCAAATCCCTGAGAGATGCAACCAGCAGCATACCTTTTCTGCTATAGCTTATGTGAAAGGAGAGGCAGTGATAGTGCCTCAGATAATCCAAACCCATGCAATGAAGAGTTTTATAGGTCAAAACCAGTACCTTGGATTGCATCTGTAAGAAAGCTAGCATTAATGCAGCTTACAGACCAAATATGTAACATGTGCCATTCTAGGAGCACATATAACTGCCTATGCTGCTGCATTTTGGACTGTTGCATTTTACACATGGGCAATTCATGATATGTTCCACAATCAACACTTAGTCACATGTTTATTATAAGTGAGAATTCTCATCTGAGTTCCTATGGTCATTTTGATTTCTGTATGTCCATCCAGTTATGCCTTTACATATTAGCAACATTTTGGTTGTTTGACAATATAATCTATGAATTTGGAAGTTATAGATTAGATAGATAGATAGATAGATAGATAGATAGATAGATAGATAGATAGATAGATAGAAAAATGTATAGACAGAAAAATGGATGGGTAGACAGAAAGACAGATGACAGACAGACAGACAGACAGACAAATGACAGGGACATATATACCATGCTTTCTTAATATTTAGATTTAGATTTAATGAATTTTGCTCTGCTGATAGATAATCAAACAATCTCTCCTATGTGTATGGGCTATTATCAGTAATATATTTCTATATAAATAGTACTTGTGGCTACAGAGTTCAGATTCATATGATTTATGCATGCATTTATGGCCATTTATTGCCTTTAAGATATTATTTAGGAGTGGCTGTCAAAATGTCCTTGAAATTAAACTGAAATATTTTATAAATTTGTCACAGAATGTTAACTCGGGTAATGAATTGCTGTCTGATATGGTGATTAAAGTGTTGAACTATCACTGGGGAGACCCAGGTTAGTTCACCTTCAGCCACAGAAGTTCAGTGGGTGACCTTTCAGCAGTCAGTCTGTCTTAGCCAAAGTTCTTGTTTTGAGTGGGGGGGATGGCTATAATACTAATAAGGTCATCTAGAGATGATCAATTAATCAATATTAATAACTATAATTACTGATTATATAATATCTATATTCAGTATTGGAAGTACCAATAGTGTTAAATAACAGTTGCTTGGAAACATGAACAAGATATTAAAATTATGGCCTGCTTATGGCCTTCTTCTAATTCTATTAGCTAATGTGGAAAAGAATATTAAACTAGATAGACCAAATCATCCCTTTTAAGGGAATAACTGATTGAACTGTATTGCAATATCTATGCTATTCATTTATGTGTTAATCTTTCCCCCCAAAAAAACTATATAAAGTAATAAAATGAACTGAGAAGGCTTAATGGAACAGGTTAAACTCTATTCAAAATGAATTCTGAATATGCAATGCATGTTGACTAAATAACCTGAAGCAGAATTTAAGAAAGAGTTGCACTGTTGATCTCTAATAAATGTGTCAAAAGTCTATTAGTGAAATTATAGACCACATGCTTAATAGTTCTATCTATTCATCTTTCTTTCTTCTTTCTTTCTTTTTAATGGGATATCTAAAATAGACTCATATGACTTATTGGAGTTTAAATTAACTGTGACTCAACTATATTGATTTTCTGAGACTATTCTCTATATATTAAGTCTGGATCTAAGCTATGAATCTTTGGCAAACTGCTTAAAGGAAGCACAGAAGATGTTAGTTTATTAGTACCCAACTGGCTTTCCTAACTTGGAATTGTATTTTATTATCCCAACTCTTACAGTCTTCTACCTACAAACAATGACATAGATAAATTCACTGAAATTAACTGTAGAATTTTCACTATAAACTTAAACACACAATGTAAGAATCACCCTTGAAATTATATTTAATGAATGTTAAAAGTGCTCATCTTTATTGCTGAATATATACCACATTGGATTTAAACGCTTTATCAGTGATGGCCTGGTGTTCAAATGGAGTTTAGAGATATTTGTAGAAAGAATATCCACCCTTATTCACACATACAAATGATATTTCATTTAACCATTTTAATTATTATATGATTAATATCTCAAAATGATCATTCATTTATTCCTAATGAAAACAAAATATAACATTCCAAAATCAATGGATATAATATAAAAAGTAGTTCATAACAACAGCTCTTAATTCTGTTACATTCCTCTATTTTCCTCAAAATAATAGGTATTTAGCATTATCCAACATATAATTTTATTTTTAAGAACATGCTCTTACTTTTGACCAGTTACTTCATTTGTTTGCTTCTTGAACTCTTCAATTAGAAAATTTATGCATGAGTTGAAACAAAAAAGTGTGTTTAAATTTGTACTCAGTCATCAAAATAACAATACAATCTGGCTATAGATCATATATGTCATTTAATTTATTTTAGATGAATTGAAATTTGAATTACTTTCAGACAAATGCATTTTTTTTAAAATGAAAGCAACTAAGTTAACTAACTAACTAATTGAACAAATGATCAATTAATTAATTGTCTTTTAAAACTTCCTTCCTTCCTTCCTTCCTTCCTTCCTTCCTTCCTTCCTTCCTTCCTTCCTTCCTTCCTTCCATTTTTTTGCCTTCAGTTCAGTCTTGACTCTTTCCAAGCTTATGTAGGATTGTATGTGGATTTCTGTCTGCAGCCCAGTAACATTTTCAGTAGCCTTCTTCATAAGTTGAGAAAGAATGACTGGCTCAATATCACACAATATTAAATATTGTGTGATATTGAATTAAATATTAAATACAGAAGAAGAGCTCAGGTATCTCTATCTAATATTATTATTAATCAATAAATTAAGCTGGTTGTCATTGAACATCAGCAATTGCATTTTATTGAGAAATAGGGAGTTATGTTCAATAACTGTTTAACTTATTGGGTTATTTACATTTACATTCTTCATTGATCCTTCTAATGCTATAAAAGGAACCACTATCAAAATTTATGACTACAAGGCTGCAGAATTGGTTAATTCAACTGCAAGTTATATTTGTGCAACCCCACTGTTGCTGAAGACCACAGGAACACTAATCTAGCCCATTGCATTTAAGTCTTAAATTTCAATCTCCCCTTCATTTTCAAATTTTGGACTTTGGTGACATCAGCAACATTTAAACATATTTTTTTGCCTTACATTTTCCACAGGCTATTTTCCCAGTGCTCAAGTTTCTGAGTTCATTACTTTTCACCCATAGGCTCATGTCTGTCATAAAGGCTGCCATCGAAGACACAGAGAGCTCTAATAAGATGTTCTAAAACAGTCAGCTAAAAATTGGGCAAATATATTATTTTCAAAATTTGGCAGAGGGAAGGGGAAAAGACTTGAAGTGTTTTACTTACCAAAGCAATTAGGAGTGATTATATTTTATAAGATTACTGAAGTTTAGGAAGGTTCTGCTTTGTCTAAAAATACCAAATGAAATCAATATTTCATTTAGAGTCACATGTCCTACTTATCTGAATAAATTCACTCTAGCTCTTTTTTACATTTGCTGTCAATGTTTCAAACTGACAACTGGCTCATGGTTAATTATTTGATTCTCCACTGTGTCTCATAGCACATATCTATAACAGTTCTTGTACTGTAAACATCTCTCTGTTTTTTAAACTTCTGTATAAAATTAGTCAAAATTGTGAATCTTGGAATGCTGCAGGAGGAAAAGTGTGATGCAGTTTAAAAAGTCATAGGCAACCCTAAATTTCATCAAAAGGATTATACTGGGTACATTAAAAATATATAATGATTTTGCATTGGTCAAAGATTACTAAGAATATGTATTCATTTCTGGACATCACATTTTAGAAAGGATTCTAACAAATTGAAGCATGTTCGAAACAGAACAGTCATGGTAATAATGAGCCTGCAAGGAAGCAATTGTTGGCACATTGAGAATGCTTAAGCCACAGAAAAGAGACTGAAATGAGGTGTGTTAGATGTTTTCAAGTAGCTGAAGGATGGTGATGTGCAAAACAGGAGAATTTTGTTCCACAAGATAGGACAAGAAATCATAGACTGAAATTAAAACAAAAAATATTCCTATTCAATTGTTCTTTAAAATGGCTGATATTTAAACTGCCAATGGCTTTAATTTAAATTGAGTTTAAAATAAATGACAGATAAAAGAATATTTTCATATAGTCAATATTTGTACTAGTGGCACTTTCCTTTTTAAAAAAGAATTCTTCTGTCTTTTAAAGAGACATACATAGGCAGTATAGATTATACAATATTAATATTTAAATGAAAAAGCTAAACCATACTCAGGGATTGGATTCTACTGGTTCTCCCTATTCACCAGAACCTGTTGTTAACTTTCTAAGCAGTTCAGGGAACTGGTTGTTAGAGAAATCTTTTGTTTTTTTCCATTTAACAGGCAGTCCGTTAACCCTTATTACATTCTTGGCAGTACACCTAGACTTTCTTAAAGAGGAACGGGTAGTTTTAAGCTTTTTACACTGCTGTTGGGAGGAAATACTCCCCTGCTGGGATTAGCACTTGGAAGAAAAATTGAATAATGAAGCAGAGCTGCCGGAAAGAAGCTTTTAATGACAAGGAACCAAGATGTGTGACATTCAGCAAGGCTTCTTGGCTAGCTAGAAAGATTGACATTCAAACGTGAGTTTACATACACTTTCTGAGTTTTGGTCTAAAACTGGTTTTTGGTGAAGGTTAATTCTGTGCTTGGTGACATTTAATCCTGTGTTTATTGATGGGATAATTTTCCCTATTCAGCTTTGTTTGGAAGGAAAAAGGTTAATCTCTATTCCTAAAAGAAACTGGGTTGAGAAATCTGGCTAGTTCCTGTATCTGTTCTGGGAATTGGTTTAACAAGCAACAGCTACTGTTGTGATTTAATTATTTGTATTACTTTTGAATTTTTGCCTGCCTCATGGTTTCTTTCTTTATCTGGGGAGGGGGTCTTCCTTCACTGCTTTAGTAGTATCTGACACTGTCCTTTTGGAGTTTACTTCCAAGAGCAGGATGCAAGCTTGGCATTGATTTTTTTACTGCCTTTCTGGGGTCATGTGATATTTCCTTAAATCTGGATGATTTCCTTAGGATACCTTGTGAGGTGAGTGAGACCAGCTGGTGTCTTTAAATGGTGTAAATGGATCTAAGGATTGCTTCACCTGGTGTGCTCTTTCTGGAGACCTTAAATGACCTCTCTGCTAAAGGGTTTCACTTTGTGAGCAACAGTTGGTTGCTAATAGTTATCACTGCATTTTAACTATTTTAATTCCTCAAGGTGCTCTGGCACCCTGCCTGATTTGTAATTCCGGCTTGCAGGTATTTTTTAATCTACTGATTGGTATTTAGGGCAGCTTTTTGGATGCAAAGAAACTTTTTGTATTTTTGTACAGATAATCCTTCATTTAGTGACCATTCAAAGTTCCAATGGCACTGAAAAAAGTGACTTTCACACTTACGATCACTGCAGCATCTCCACAGTCACAAGAGGCCAGGTGAAGAGATGCGCCCCTCGATGTAAGTGATGTCGAGTTGGCCATGCCCAGCCAGTCTCATGATCACCAAGCCACACCCACCAACCAAGCCACGCCCCAGAACCGGTTGTTAAAAAAATTGAATCCACCCCTGACCATACTCCTTAGGACTGATATATTAATGATTTGCCAACATTATTGTTTTTGAATGCCTTGGTAAGACCACACTTGGAATACCGTATCCAGTTTTGTTCACCACGATGCAAAAGAGATGTTGAGACTCTAGAAAGAGTGCAGAGAAGAACAGCAAAGATGATTATGGGATTGAAGGCTAAAAATTATAAAGAATGGTTGATGGAACTGGGTATGTCTAATGAAAAGAAGGGGTGACATAGTAGTGTTCTAATATCAAAGTTGCCAGAAAGAAGAGGGAGTCAAGCTATTCTGCAAAGCACCTGAGGGCAAGAGAAGAAACAGTGAGTGGAAACTAATCAAGGAGAGAAGCAACCTAGAGATAAAGAGAAATTTCCTGACAATTAGAACAATTAATCAGTGGAACAACTTGCCTCCAGAAGTTATAAATTCTTCAACACTGGAAGTTTTTAAGAAGAGATTGGCTAACCATTAATCTGAAATGGTATAGGGTTTCCTGCCTAAGCAGGTGGTTGGACTAGAAGACCACCAAGGTCCCTTCCAACTCTGTTATTCTATTCTATTCTATTTTATTCTATTCTATTCTATTCTATTCTATTCTATTCTATTCTATTCTATTCTATTCTATTCTATTCTATTCTATTCTATTCTATTCTATTCTATTCTAAAATATTTTTAATGATGAATTTTGCCTTGCCATGTGATTTCCTTTATTTTAAACAGCTTGCAAATAACACTTGCAGAACTTTCTTTAATTGCAGATTAGTGAAATTATTTATTTTATTTATTTATTTGGTTTGTCAATTGCTTACAAGATAATAGGTATAAGTAAAAAAGTAGTTCTGAATGCATGGATACATATAAGAAAAATTAAAAATAAAATAAAAGAAACAATAGGACAGGGATGGTAGGCATGTTGGTGCACTTATGCGCCCCTCCCCCAACAGACCTGTTAGGAAAGAGGTGAGGTTAATAGTAGACGGTCTGAGGTTAAATTTTTTGGGGTTTGGGGAAGAAACCACAGAGTCAGGTAGAGTATTCCAGACATTGACCACTCTGTTGCTGAAGTCGTATTTCCTGCAATCAAGTTGGTGCAATTATTTATTTATTTATTTATTTATTTGATTTGCCAATTGTTTACAAGATAATAAGTATAAGTGTATACATAGTTGTGAATACATGAAATGGGTACATATAAGAAAAATAAAAGAAGAATAAGAGAAACAATAGGACAGGGACGGTAGGCACGTTGGTGCGCTTATGCACGCCCCCTACAGACCTCTTAGGAAAGGGGTGAGGTCAATAGTAGACAGTCTAAGGTTAAAGTTTTTTTTAACCTTGAGTTTGTATCTATTGTGTGCTCTTGTATTGTTATGGTTGAAGCTGAAGTATTCATTGACAGGTAGGACATTGCAATGTATGATTTTATATACTATACTTCGATCGGACCGAAGGTGGCGTAGTTCTAGTTTTTCTAGGTCTAGAATTTCAAGTCTGGTGGCATAATTAAAAAGAGTAGAGGAATGGAGAACTCTTCTTGTGAAATATTTCTGGACTTTCTCAACTGTGTTAATATCAGATATGAAATGTGGGTTCCAGACCAATGAGCTGTATTCGAGTATTGGTCTATTTATTAGTGTAATATCACCAGAGAAAAAGCTACATAAGATTAGGTTGACAACTCTTAACACCTTTTTGGCTATGGAGTTACAGTGGGCTCTAGCACTTAGATCACTAGAGATGAGTACTCCAAGATCCCTGACAGAGTTTGGATCATCAACAAGATCTTGACTATTCAGCCTGTATTTTATTTTCTGATATATATTTTTTGCCAATATGTAAGACAGAGCATTTATTTGAGATTTGAAGTTGTCATTTGTTTGACCTTTCTGATACATAGTCATGGTCTTTTTGAAGGGTAGCAGTATTGTCTGTGGTGTTGAACAGCTTTATATAATCAGCGAAGAGAATACAATTGTTCTTAATATGATCTCAAAGGTCATTTATGTAGAGTATGAAAAGAGTTGGTCCTAGAACACTGCCTTGGGGGACACGACTGGTGACAGGTACAGAATTTGATAGGATGCTCCCAATTTTGACCATTTGTTGCCTGTTTGACAGGAATGCTTCTATCCAATAATGCAGGTGTCCAGAGATGCCATAAGATTTTAGTTTTAGGAATAGTTTGTCGTGTACCACTGAATCAAAGGCTTTACAGAAGTCTATGTAGATTGTGTCTATTGCTTTGCCCTGTTCGAGTTGTGTAGTCCATATGTTTTTGCAGTGTAAGAGTTGCAGATTACAGGATAGTTTTTTTCTGAAACCAAATTGTTTATATAGAGTAAACTGTTTGTCTCTGAGTGGAGGATGCTGGATTGGTTAATAATTGATTCCACGACTTTACAGGTGACGCAGCATAAGGAGATTGGTCTGTAATTTTCAACTAGGCTGGGGTCTCCCTTTTTGAAGATGGGGATGACTGTGGCTAGTGACCATAGGTTTGGCAAGAAGCTGGTCCTGAAAGATTTTTCAAAGATTATGCTTAAAGGTTTGGCTATGGCAGTGGATAGCTTTTTTAAGAAGTAGGCACATATTCCGTCCGGTCCAATAGATAGAGATGGTTTTAGATTGCATAGTGCTTTTTCAACATTGTCTTCTGTAAAATTGATATGTATTAGATCATTGTAGTTGTCTGTGGTTTGGCGAGGAAATACTGGGCATGATGCATTGCTGTTTACAAATACTGAGCCAAAGAATGTGTTAAAGATGTTGGCTTTAATGGTGTTGTCGTTGCAGTCTTTACCATTAGGTCCTATCAGGGGTGGGATGGACCTTGAGACTTTTAGTTTGTTGTTTACAAAATTGTAGAAAGCGCGGGTAGAATTGGTGCGTAAAAGGTTTTCCTCTTGTTTAATGTGATAATTGGTGCATTCCGTCTTTATCTGGTGGCATAAATTTTTGTATCAGCTTTTGAAGTTGGCAACGTGAGCAGATTTGTTTTTCCACCAAAGTGATTTCTTTTGGGATTGAAGCTTCCTTCTTTTGGGATTGATGCTTCCTTATTGTTATGGGTAATTTGTTTTTTTCTGGTTTGGGGAGTTGTTAATGGTACATATAGTTTGATGACTCTTTTGACTTCAAGTAAAAATATGCTGTAATGGTCTTCTACAGTATTGCATCCAGTGAATAGAATTTGCCAATCAAGGGATGAGAGATCTTTGTTTATAAGATCATAGTTGCATTTTTTGAAGTTATAGTTGGGGATGCTGTCATTGTGATGATTTTTGTGTGGACATATGTTGAGACAAAAGTCAATCATGTTGTGGTCATTGTTGGAAAAGGGTTCTTTAATTGGTATTCCATAAATTGAATTCAAACTATTGCAGAAGATGAGATCGAGGCAGTTATTAAGTCTAGTGTTGTTGGTTATAATTATAAGATACATTGTCTAAACTAAAATTGACAGGCATATTTTCATGTTTTAAGATTTTGGACACTTTCACACCATCATCATTTACACTATCCAATCCCCTGAAAAGTTGGAGATGACTGTAATCATCTTTCGTTGCGCTGATCTGCAGAAATTGCCATGAACCTAAAAGTGTTCTGGTCAGCTGTCCCACTGGAGAGCACAAAGAATTAAATACTCCTGCTGCCAGTTCTGCTGTAACAAAACTTTCTGAGCCTATTCCATGTAATAGAAAAATAAACTAAATTGTTGGTGCTCAATTTTCAATCCTTAGTTCACTATTCTGATCATCATCCTTGTTCCCCACTCCCTGAAATCTGAGTGATTGGTCTATTTGGAAAGCACATATTCTTTTATATTTAGAGACCCCTTTCTCTGAAATGAAAGTATTTGGCCAATTTTGAAATGTTTTTTTTTTTCATGAGCTATAACCATGGTAACATCTTTCACTTTTGGCTGTAATGAAGAATAGCAAATATTATAATATACACAATGGGACTATGTAGTTCCTTGAAAAGATGCTTCGTAGTGCCTTGAGCTAATCACATAATACCTGTCTGCAATTTTTAAAGCAACTGTGTTTTAAAGCAGCTATAGTGCAATTTTGGTAAAGGCAGGATTGATTTAAAGAGCTGAAGCCAGAAATTATGCGTGCAGTTTAGTATGCCTGGAAACATCTTTTTGCATTTAAATATAAAATGTTTCCCAGCTCTAATAAACAGACAGCCACCAAAAATATAAATTCTATTGAGGCCATGAAACAAGAGATTTCTAAAAGTAAACAGCTCACCACAAGTTTAATAAGCCGATGGCCTTGCTTCCACTTTGTATAAACCGCAATAGAACCATGACTTCTGATTTGGATGGTTATTCCTGGCAGAATCAAAATCCCTTTTCCCCCTCTCTCACTTAAATTGGGACTATGATACTATTTACAAAACTTAAAAAGTACAACAAAACATGAACAGCAAAATAGTGAGATATAATTGTTTTTAACCAAACAGACTGGAAATTCCCCAAAATTTGGCAACTGCAGACTTGAGGGGTGGGGAGGAACCTTAAGCTACTATGCAAGCAGTAATTAGAAACTACACCACATTATAAAGAATAGCAAATAAATCACCAAGAATATTGTCAAGAGTTAGCAAATGGTTGTTTGGATAAATCACCAAGAAGTAAGATCAACTGGAAGGAGTAAATAACCAGAGGTCAAAACATGCCACAATATACAATAAAATAACAACAAAACAATGGAATTATAAAATAGAGGAATACAGTAGTAGATGTACTTAGGTTACAATAGAATAAAGTCAAAACTACAAATAACAATTTCTTTCTACTTATTTAAATGATGGCAGAAGAAAGTAACAACTTGGTTGTTGACAGCTGGAAACACATCTTCAAGGAGATAGTTCAATTTTGCAAGTAAGAGCCCTTGAATTAATCTGCCATTAATAATTTGGCTCTGATTTTATTATAAATGAGGAAATAGTGGACATCATGGATAAAAATGTCACTTGACCAACACCACAGGGATAGAGAAATTGTTCAACAGGAAGGATGTTCATGATATACAGCATCTGAGCTATCACCTGTTTTGAAATATTTTAAATGCAAAGGAACTGAAATGAGATATTATTTCTACCAGAACCCAACATAATTTAGTGCTAGAAAGCTGTTTTTGCTTGTCTCAAATTGTCAATCTTTCTTGAACCAATGAATCAGGGAAGCATTCAAAGAAAAGCTGGTTGTGTCCATGAGTGACTTCAGATATCCTTACACAGACAGGATAATATATAAGTCATTGCACAAAGACAGAATTTATGGATATTTTAAATTACTGTGCATTGGTCTTGGAACCAAAAAGCCTGTAATTTACAGTGAACTTGTAACACTTAGAAAAAAAAACGAGATTAACTGAATCAGGAAGTATGGAATTATCAAATGCAATTGACTTATAAGTGAAACGTTATCAAGGAAATCTGCCCAATACCGAAATGTTTGATGCTTATAAACTGAAACCATCAAATACAAAACTCAATGGTGCTCTTTTCAAGAGGCAACTGGACTTTCTGTTTGTTTGTTTTTTAAAGATATTTCACTTCTCATCCAAGAAGCTTTTTGGATGAAAGTGAAACATCTTCAAAGACAAACCAGAAAGTCCAGTTGCCTCTTGAAAAAAGCACCTTTGAGACAACCATGTCTTGGATGACTGAAAATCTCCATATACATCAATACAAAACTAAATTTAAAAGGGATATGGGGCATCATCAATTATTCTAGAATACATTTGATACTTTTAAAACTGTAATGAGGTAGAATGTGGATCAGACCATGAAATACTTTAACAGATCCCAAAGGTTAACATTATTGTTAAATGTACCTGTCTGAAATTTAATTCCACAATAATTTCCCAAGTAGCTTACAGACTACATTGCAACTATATCATTAGGAAACTCCTTCATAGTTGTTTTTATCACCAGTCCAAAGTAGCAAGGAAACCTACAGAATGAAGCATCTTTTATTATCTCAGAAATAAATAAAAATAATATGAAATGAATCCTAAAGGAATCTTAAAATACTTTGAAAAAGTGATGAAGAGAAAAAAAGATTTTCTGATATCACTGTATACCATTCTAAAATATTTGGTAATATTTTCTATGAATAAACATATGTTTATTTTAAATGTAATAAAATTTTAAAATTTAACTGTAGTTGGGTTGGCATTAAATGTAAATGTTCATCTGGGAATTAATTTCATAAAGTAATAGACTGTAATTATTGACAATCAATGTGATTTACAATGTGTATTATTATGTATGAGGGATTGTTTCATTGTGCTTGACCATGAAAAATAAAATACAATGAACTTATATAAGGTGCATATTGGGAGCCAGTTTGTACTTTTAAGGTTTCAGGCTAGAAACCAAGAGACCATGAATTCTAGTGTACCTTAGACACAAAGTCAGCTGATTGATAATATGGATCAGTCAGTTTCTCTGTCCTAGGAAGGAAGAAATAGCAAACCATTCCAAAAAACTTTGAACTTCTGACTGCACAGAAGAAGAGAAAAGATTAAATTTTTCATATACCTATAAACTTAAAAGATGCATTAATTAAAAAAAATACATTCAGTGGTTGTAAAACTGCATATTTGTAATTAGCGTAACACTTTTAAGTTTTTCTTCACTTGGTAGGTTGGCTGTGCTTCTAGTCAGCAGAATGCTAAAATATTTTCTGCTTCCATAATTCTATTTATTTTTCAACATTTGCTAAAACTAGCTATTTTATGAAATGCATGGATATATTTGTATACTGATTTTTAGAAAGTATGTAGAATTTTGAGACGGAACATTCCAAGGTTTTGGTAATCTAAACATCTATTAGCATAATCATACAAATATTAAAACGTATATAACTTAAGCCTATCATGCATTTCTTGAAAGTGTGAAATACAGCTGAAGGTAGTAAAACAAAACAGAAGTATGGCCAGCACTTCAAAATAAGTACTTCCCAAACTACATAGGCATCTTTGTGGGGTAGGACAGACACATGTACCAAAGCTCTGGCTTTTATGCAAGCATTCAGAAAAAAAGGGCATTTCACTTCCCAGAGGAAGTATTGGTTGTGTCTGCATTTACTCGCCTAGTCAGGAAAAGCCTTCAAAGCAGCTATATCAATCCTTCCAAAGGACATGGAAGCCTTGACATTTTCTGAAGGGTCTTTTTCAAATACTTTGCCAGTGTTGTTTGCAAGTTGCAGTAAATATCAAGATGGCAATCACAAAGATAAGATTGAAGCTCCATTCTTTTTCTTATGTGAGTCACAAATAAAAAACACACAAATATCACTGTTGCAGTTGCCATCTCAACTTTTTTGACCATATGCTACCATATCTCAGTGCATATTACCTAGAGAGTATTTTTTGAATTTTATTTTTTTAAAACAAAGTTTTTATTTTTTACAACAAACATACAAACAAAACATAAAAACATAAAACCCTCTTTCAATTATATACATACAGTGTGTCAGTTGGTTACAATCTTTTGTGCTATCCTTTTTTTTACCATCACTCACAAGTTATATAAATTCTCACCTTATCAATCTAGCTTGTGCTTATGTAATACCAATTATTAAATATTCATTTGACTAAGCTATTTTCCATCATTTTATATGAGATATTCTAATTTTCATTATGATTTAATCTTATACATTCATCCAATGGTTATATATTTTGTATTGTATTCTATATCAATCTATTAACTTTTATTGTAAGGCTTACTAATCTATTTCTTTACCATGTCTTTTTATCTAACTATTGATAAAATAAATCCCATATCATATAAAATTGTTTATCCTCTTGTTCTCTAATTTCAAATGTCAATTTACTCATTTTGGCACAGTCCATGATTTTCTTAATAATTTCCTCCTGCATAGGTATTTTTTCATTTTTTGAATTCTTAGCAAATACAATTCTAGCCGCTGTTAAAACATTTACAATCAAATATTTCAATTCTTTACAATATATTTTCCCAATAAAAATATCTCAGGTTTAAAGTCTATGTGTTGTTTTGTCATTTTTCCAACCATGTGTGGATTATAGTCCAATATCTTTTTGCCTCCGAGCATGTCCACTACTTATGGTAATATGAACCAGGTATCTGATGACATTTCCAACATTTATCCTATTTATTCTTGAACATCCTCGCAACTCTCGTTGGGGGTAAGTGCCGTCTGTAAAACATCTTATACAAATTTTCTTTATATGTATTTTTTGAATTTTAAATGAAAATGATTCTGTGTATTAAAATGAATGGTAAGCCTGAAGTAAAATTTTATCAGATTTAATTCACCATTATAGTTTGTTCTAATTAGCAGCATATTGAAGATAGTAGCTTATTATTCATTTATTTATTTACTTGCTTGCTTTGAAACATCTATAAATAATTCCTTATAAAATTATTAATATTCTTACATTTAAAGCACTAAGGGTCTAGGAAGATTGAGAACAAGAATCTTTGTAGTTGAAACTATAATGTTTTTCCTGCACACAAAGTTAAGCCATTATATTTTTATGTGTTCCATACCTTGAGCATTATGGAATGCATTTACACAAGTTTTACACTTATCAAAACTTATAGTCAAGTTTCCAAAAAGAAACAATTAATAAACCATTATTCTATCCATCTACTGTGGTATTTATTGTTGCCTTTATTCTGCGTCCAAACATGTTGTAAAAGGCCTTCCCTTTATTTTGGCATTGCTCTCAAATATGTTAAATCTATTTCAGGGCTGTGAAAAATTCAGGTCCAGTTCCAAGCAAATGGAGGCTGATTGGAAAGAAAGATTCTGTTTATTGGTGAACAGAACCAACACACACACAGTGTGAAGTTCTGGGACAGCTGACAAAACGGAATTGACAGTGGGTGGGTTTTATACTTTCTGGATTCCTATGGGATCATGTAGGGATTATGGCTGGGTCTATAGGCAAAAGGGGTAACGCAAATCCTAGATGTTTATCTGAGCTAATCTTTTCAAGCTGGTTGCTTATCTGAAGTTTCAGTCTGACCCAGTCTTTCTGAATGGATTACCCAATCTGCATTTCTAAAAGCTGGCCTCTTCAGTTTTTGCTTGGGGCAGGGAGACTGGTGCTGGTTTCTATCTTCCTTAAGAGAAATTTTTTTCCCCATTTCTCCTTTAGGGGAAATATTCTATCCTGCCTTTTTTTTAATATTCCCCAATATATTTCATTCTCTAGGAGGGTGGGTGAGTGCTGACTTTCTACAGGGCTTATGTGTCACATCAGATTTTTTGCCCATAACAAAATTGCCAGCCATTACCAAAATCTCTAAATTTTGGTCTATGTGGATTGTAAAATCCTGGGTATACAATAATCTCTGAAAGATGCTGAAAGAGAGAATATGAAGAATGTCCAATGTATTATTAGAGGCAAACCTTCCTTACCTCAGTTAGAGATCTGGCTGTAAACAATCCATAGAATATGAAATATATAACACAAATCAGCTGTTAAAATGAATAATATAGATAACATCTTTTTCTGTAAATACAATTCAGAAAAATTCTTACTGCTTTTCAGATAATATGCCAATGTGATGACCCGTAGTCTCTCAAAATAACCCAAAACCCAAAACGTATATTAAAGTCCGGTAAAGCCTTCAACTTAACTTCACTGTTTTATTAGGCACAGTTTAAATAGTTTAATAATAACAGTTTAATAATGAGGCAAACAGAAAACCAAAACAAACCGCATTGATGAGAGTTCTGAAGCAAGCCGAGATAACTAATTATAAACTCCAGGAAAATAACCAAAAAAAGTCCATGGGAAGAACGCCAGCAAAGATAAGCCTCTTTCAAGGAGAACACTAATTGACTTCAGCAATTTTAACTACGCAGTTCAAACTTATATACATCACTCCCACCTGCAAGCCATGAGGACAATCATGGTAATCTCCTCTTGAGTAGACCTCGCTTTTCCCTGATCCTCTCCTCCCTGCGTAACCTAGGATGGATAGGGGATGGGCCTGGATCCTCCTCTGACTCCTCAGCTGGCCTCTGCCCTTCCCCAGCCTTCCCCACCACCTCTGGAGCCACACTCCCACTCCCTGTTGGCTGTTCCTCCTCTTCCTCAGTCAGACTCCACCAGGGGCATGACAGCCAAATGGCACAAGTCTGTCAGGACAACTTACATCATTATTTATTAAGAAGTGGGGGATGGACTCTAACAGAATGCAACAGTTTATCTTATGTTATCTATACCTTCAAAATAAAGTTAATACCTTTAGTAATTCATTTGAGCCTAAATGGTAACAGATCAATTTTGTCCCTTACGATTTCAGCTTCCTGACAGCAAAATGATTATGAATTGCTAGAGGCATAGCTTTTCTTTTAATAAAATGTTGAAAATTCAAACCTTCAAGTGTAACTATTCTTTGGTGGTATGATAGGAGAGAAATGGTGTGTACTTATTAAATTGTCAGAACATTAAAAGTCTATAAATCATAACGATTAATCTGTACACCAGCCAAATTTTATTATTTGCAGGTGAGTTTGGAGACAGATAGATATAACAACCACAAAGACACCTACATAAGACTGTCTCTTAGATACATTTTAATGAACAACTATAAACTGATAGCACATCAGGAATAAAATAAAAATAACACAAAGAAATTGAGGATGACACAAAAATGTTTGCAGACAGCCGAATTCACAGATAGCCTGTTCTTCCATTAGTGTCCTTTTTGTGTGTGTATTGTTAGAGGAACGCATGGAGACTGTAGTGGTTTTGAACCTGGACTTGGACTTGGACTCCTTTGAGCTATTTAGGATGCATTTCAAGAGGATGGGAAAATGTATATTATGAGGCTTTAAGGATTTGCTTATAGATATAAGATATAGGGAGAAGAAGGGATATTTTCTGTATTTTTAGTGAAAATAATCAGTAAAGTAAATGAAAAGAATATGAAATTGAGTTATTGTTTAATGTTAAAATATATACAGGTATATATATATATGTTTTCGTAGATTTTCACAGGTACAGGTATGTAGGTCTTGGCATATTCAGGTCTTTTCCCATGTAAGACTGAGAGTATCTTGGCGACGTTTCGACGAGGTCCCACTCGCCATCTTCAGGCTGGTGCTTTCGGCTTCATGCTTGTGCAAGCAAAGGCTTTCCTCACACAAGAATGAAGCCGAAAGCACCAGCCTGTAGATGGTGAGTGGGACCTCGTCAAAATGTTTCCAAGATACTCTCAATCTTACACGGGAAAGGACCCGAACACACCAAGACCTGTATGTATGTATGTATGTATGTATGTATGTATGTATGTATGTATGTATGTAATTTAAGTTTCTTTGGGTATTTTCCCATGTCTTGATATTTGTGCTTTTATGATAGCAATGTTTTGACAGAATCTCATCTGCCATCCTCAGGCTTGTGTATTGGCTGCTTTTTAATCTTGCGTGTCAGGCTTGGCAGCCGTTTTTTGTTCGAATTTGGTGCTGGCTTTCTGCTTTATTTGAATGGTTTTTTCCTCATCCTGATTGGCTGGGAGTCCAGGTTGTTTTTATTGGTCTTCGAGTTGCTGTGTTCTTGATTGGTTAGCAACATTGTGTTTTGTGCATTGGGGTTTATTAGTGCAGCTTGGTTTCTTGTGAATGGCCAATAATTATTTATTAGGAAGCTAGGTTTTATTTGGGTAGTTGGCTGGGGCGTGTTTGGGCTGGAGGTATTAGGAGGGGTCTGATGTGTCCAGGTGCTTGCCTGGATTGTGGTATAGAGATTTTTTTGTTTGTGAGTGCAGGCTTCCAGATGATTGATAGTCTGGTGGAGTCATCTCTTCTATTCATACTGTTAGGTCTTATATCAATTTCTATGGCTTCTCTGACGATTTTCTATAGTAGCTTGGTGCCATTGAAGTCAATGCTATGACCTGTGGCTTTCATATGTTGGACTAGTGAGGAAGTGTGTTCCAGCTTTTTTATTGCATTCTTGTGTTCTTCAAGGTGGGTACTTATCCTTCTGTTGATTTGTCTTATGTATGTGGCAGGGCATGATGAGCAGGGTACTTCATATATGCCTTGGTTTTCTAGGTCAATTTTATCTTTGGGGTTTCTGTTAGGAATGTAAGTCACCTAACAGTTGAGTTGGAAATATATATAAACCAGGATAGACATTTCAATACTGGCTCTTTAAGGGAATGCTAAAATTGTAATTGGGTTTGGTTCCTCAAACGGCCATAAGACGGAGGCAGAAACCTGGTTGTTCTGTTCTGTTGTTGCTGAGAGTGTTGCCGTTCCTGCATTTTTCTCTATTGACTGTTACTGATCATCGTTATTCTTTGATTTGATGTGAGTCTGTTACTGAACTGTTTTTGATACTGGACTTTGTTATTGGATTATCCTTGGACTAAAAACTGACTGCTTTAATCGTGAATGACTTGGACTGTTTGTTGAACTTTGCTTAAACATTTTACTGGAAGTAAATCCTACATTTTACTATACAGTGTATCTGTGTGCTGGTTGTGTGTTATTATTCACTACTCTCACTACGTCAACACTGGTTATGGGCCCAGGTCATACCAGCCTCAGATAACTGAGAGTTAGTGTGAATACACAGTACCATATACAGACAGCTGTTTACTGTTTAATTGTGGGTTACTGTAAAGATGGTACTGGTAAAGATGGCACAAGACCCTTCAACAAGTCTATCACTGATAACTCAGTTGGATGGATGTGGTGGTAGCATCACACTTCCATGTAGAAAGCAGACTCACACCCACACAGAAGATGAGATATGACCACGGACCAGAAGCCGCACTGCAGCTGCATCACTACCCACTTCAAACCCCTCTGAGCCATACATGAAGCGAACTGACACCCACCATGAAGATGCGGCACGACCACGAACGCGAAGCCAACAGCAGGATCACAGCTCACCAGCTCAAATCCCCCAGCAACTAAGACTAACCTGAGCACAACCAAGCCCCCACCTGAACAGAACACACCTCCAGCCAATCAGAACACGGCCAAACCCCCAACCAATGAGAACACAGCCAAACCCCCAACCAATGAGAACACCCCTCACCCAATCAGAACACAGCCAAGCCCCCACCCAATCAAGTCACACCCCCACTAGCAGTTAAAAGGAAGAAGCAGCTGCAAGCTCACATTACTCTGAGAAGCACAGAGCCGAAGACACAAGCCTGAAGATGATGAATGAGACTTCATCGAAACGTTGCCTAGATACTTCCAATCTTACACGGGAGAAAACCCGAATAACCAAAGATCCACATACAAATACCCGTGAGAACTCAGAAAAACACACACACACACACACACACACACACACACACACACACACACACATATATATATATATATATATATATATATATATTATATGTGTGTGTGTGTGTGTGTGTGTGTGTGTGTGTGTGTGTGTGTATGTGTATGTGTATATGTATATGTATATGTATATGTATATGTATATGTATATGTATATATGTGTCAGCCTCAAGAGATAATCATCCCTACCTATCAAGATATCTTCGGCCCCTAATTATGACTTATTTGTTGCTATGCTCTTTACTTCTCTTTCGGCTGTCATGAAACGGTGGGAGGGGGAATCTTGGAGGAAGAAGGCAGGAGGTGTTTTGCATTCCTTTGCTGGGTAAAGAAAGGGAGGGGGATTCTTTGTGGTAACTTTCCATTTCTTACTAACCTCTGTCCTTTTTTCTGCGCAACTGCAAACTTTTATCAAAATATGTCAAGGTCACTGACAGTAGCCTCATCATCACCTAGAGATGACCACATGATCCTATTCAGAAGTTTTAATTGGAAGAATCATTTGGTCTCTGGAGGGGGGGAGCAATTCTATCCCTTTGTATATGCATTTTACCCGCCAATAATTTAGTTTCGGAATTGATTCTGTTTGCTACCATTCATTTCCCAGTAAAAGATAAATTCTGCTCTACATCATGGAGTCTGAGTATTTCTTTCTTGGGATTTAGAAGGAGCACAGTCTGACATTATTCCGAAACTGCTTTACATCAACCCACCCGGAGAAGACAGCAACTTTTCTTCCGAGGGGGTTTCATCTCATGTCGTCTCCAGCCAGCGATGAAGAGGACCAGGGAGCTGTGGGGGGGCAGCCCTTGCTGCTGCCAGAGATGCCGGCTGCTGATTTACTGGCCGACCTGACTCTGGAAGAAGCCCCAGCTGAGATGCCCAGATGGTCATTGGGGGTTGGTTGGAGAGATCGGGACGACCCCTCTCCTCCCAGAATCACTGTAAGACGAAAGGGTGCAAAGGAACGGCTGTGGCAGGAGGAGGAGGAGATGGAATGCAGGCTGGATCAAGGCGGCAGATTCCTTATGGATGCTTCTGAAAAGCCCGGCACGGCTCAAAGGTATGAGGGGGAAGAGGGAGCGAAGTCAGCCCAGAGAAGTCGAGCCACCCCCACCCCCCTAGCCCAACCTACGCCGGTGCAGCCACCCGCAGCCGCCTGGGGAGCCCCAGCAATAGGTGTGCTTCCTGGAAGGTGCCCCCTGCCTCCCTTAGATGTGAAATTTGGAGGAAATCCCAGAGGCTTGGGGTTTTTCCTGGTGCAAGTGGGAAGCTACATGGCAGAATTTGAAAGGGAGTTCATTTCTGAAGCAGCCAAAGTGAGATGTGTCACCAGAACCCTGGAAGGGATGGCAGCAGACTGGGTGGTGACTTTGTTCAATGATAACTCCCCCCAACTGCGAAACCTCGATGTTTTCATGACTGCATTGAGGAGAAGATTTGAGGATCCCTTGGCAGAGAGAAGGGCTAGAATCAAAATGAAAACCTTAACCCAAGGGGGGAAATCGGTTGCAGATTACACCTAGGAGTTCAGGCAGTTGGTCTCCTGTCTCCGAGGCTGGCCCCAAGAGGCCCTGGTGGAAACCTACAAAGACAGCTTAAATGAAGATGTATACCACATGTGCATCTCCCGGAAGGATCCACGTGATTTGCAGTCGTGGTACTTGCTGGCGGAAGAGGTGGATATTGATCTGGCTTGAAGCAGACGCAGAAGGGGCCCCGGCTGGAGAAATCTAAACCCCCCACGCCCCCAAGAGGCCTCCACTCCCCAAAGAGGAGGGATGGCAGCAAGAGCCAAGACCACAGCCTGTTTCCGTTGCGGGAGAGAGGGCCACCGGATGGCGGAGTGCCGAGTCAAGTTGGTCCCACCAAAGACGCAGGGTCCAGGGACGAAGCCCGGTAAACCCCCAACCAAGCCCCGCGAGACCGGACTGAAGGCGAGAGAGGTTGTAGAGGTCGCCCTTCCGGCGGGGGAGGAGCTGGGACCTCCAACCTTACTCGACGAGACCGATTCGGAGGATGACGCCTCAGTAAGTCCTACCCAGGGGCCCATGACCATCCCAATAAAGTTAAGGGACCCTACATCGGGGACCGAGGGAGAGATGTTGGCCTTGTTGGACTCGGGGTGCACGAGGTGTGTAATTAACATGAAAGTAGTTAAAAATATGGGCATCGGACTGAGAACTTTGAAAACGCCCATAGCTTTCTGTCAATTGGACGGATCTGTGGCGGGAGGTAGCCCGGCGAGCTTTATAACGGAACCCTTAGAAATGACCATGGGAACTCACCGCGAGATCTTGTGCTTTATTGTGGCCCCTGGGATGGAACAGCCTTTAATATTGGGACTACCTTGGCTTCGAAAATGGAACCCCAAAATAAACTGGAGGGAAGGGTGGATACGCATCCGCACCGACCAGCCACCGGAAGGGGAGGAGCCCCACTCTCGGGAGGGGGAGGAGAAACCCCATCCGAAGCCCCAAGTTCCGGCCGAGGCAGCTTCCGCAGGTGTCGAACGAGTGGATGGGGAGGAGAAAATCCCGAAGGAGTACTGGGACTTAAGAGAAGTGTTTAGTGAAAAAGCCTCTGACGAGCTCCCTCCCCATCGATCAACCGATTGCAGCATCGAATTTCTACCGGGGGTAACGCTCCCGAAACCGAAGCTGTATCCGATGACACCGGGGGAGCTGGAAGAACTGAGAGCGTTCATCGACAAAAACCTGAAACGTGGTTTCATCACGCCTGCCAGACCTCGAGTGGCGGCCCCTGTAATGTTCCGCGAGAAGAAAGATGGCTCAAAACGTTTGGTAGTTGACTATAGAAACCTAAACGCCGTGTCGGTGGAGAATGTGTACCCCCTCCCCCTGATGAAGGACATGCTAGCCCACCTGGCGAAGGGGAAGATTTTCACAAAGTTGGACTTGAGGGAAGCATACTACAGGATCCGAATTAAGAAAGGTGATGAGTGGAAGACTGCGTTCAACTGCCCGATGGGTTGCTTCCAATTCAACGTTCTTCCTTTCGGCCTACAGGGGGCGCCCGCTGTTTTCATGCAAATGATAAATCAAGTGCTTCACGAACATCTATACAAGGGGGTGCTGGTCTACCTTGATGATATTCTCATCTACACGGAGAATAAAGACGAACATGTGAAACTCGTACGCTCGGTGTTGCACAAATTGAAGGCAGCCAAACTGTACGCCAAACTGTCCAAATGTGAGTTCCATCAAGAAAAAATCGACTACTTGGGATATCGTATCTCTCCCGAGGGCATCGAGATGGATCCAGAGAAAGTGCGAGCTGTATTGGAATGGGCCCCCCCGAGAACCCGGAAGCAACTTCAAAGCTTTCTTGGGTTTGCCAATTTCTATCGGCAATTCATCCCGTCTTTTGCAAAAATAGCAATGCCCATCACCAACCTCCTGAAGACAAAGGGAGAAGCGAAACCAAAACCCAGCCAACCATTGAACTGGTCCATGGAATGCCAAGCCGCATTCGAAAAGCTTAAAAGACTTTTCGCTGCAGAACCAGTATTGAAACACCCCGACATGGATGCCCCTTTCGTGATCCAAGCTGATGCAAGCGATGTGGCGGTGGGGGCGGTTTTACTTCAATTAAACGAGAAGGGGACACTACAGCCGTGTGCTTATACCTCCCGTAAATTGACTGACACTGAAAGGAGATGGGCCGTCTGGGAGAAGGAAGCTTTTGCAGTCCGTTGGGCTCTACTAGCCTGGAGACAATTTTTGGAAGGAGCGAAACATCCATTTGAGGTATGGACGGACCATAAAAATCTGGAAGCCTTAAAGACTCCTCGAAAGCTATCTCCTAAGCAGGTTAGGTGGGCTCAGTTTTTCAAGCGATTCAATTTCTCGTTGAGGTATATCCCAGGAGGAAAAATTTTTATGGCGGATGCTTTGTCTAGAATGCCTCAATACAACAGTATCCGAAAAGAAGTGGTAAGACCAATCGTGTCCACTACACAGTTGGCGGCTCCTGTAATTACCAGAGCACAAAAAAGAGACCAGGAGAGGGATCTGTCCACTGACCTGATGGAACGATTTAAGGAGGCTTTGAAAACAGATGAGTGGTTCCTAGCAAATGCGAATAATTGCACCATTCGAGATGGTCTAGCCTGGATAGGTGCAAAATTGTATGTACCTCAAATCCTGAGAAGCCAAGTTTTACAACAAACTCATGATTCTAAAGCGGCTGGTCATTTTGGGTTTGTGAAAACTCTACATTTGGTGAAATGACAGTTCTGGTGGCTTTCGCTGAAAAAGGACATTGAGACTTATGTGGCGAGTTGTCCAGTGTGTGCTTCAGCGAAACGACCGCCTGGTAAACCACCAGGTTTGTTGCAGAATGTGGCCAGGCCAACGGCACCTTGGAAGGAAATTTCCATGGACTTTATAGTAGATCTACCCAAGAGTGTTGGACACACTGTCATTTGGGTAGTGACTGATTTGTTTTCCAAACAAGCCCATTTCATCCCTTGCTCTAAGATTCCTTCAGCGAAATCATTGGCCAGAATGTTCATTATACATGTCTACAGGTTGCACAGCGTTCCTGAGCGTGTAGTTTCTGATCGGGGGGTCCAATTTACCTCGAACTTTTGGAGAGAATTCTTGAAGTTGATAGGCTCCACCCAGAGCCTAAGCTCCGCCCATCACCCCCAAACTAATGGAGCCTGTGAGAGGACAAACGGGGTGTTAGAACAGTACCTCAGATGTTATATAAACTATCAGCAAGACAATTGGGTGGACTTACTGCCTTTTGCGGAGGTGGCGTATAATAACTCTGTACACAGTAGTACGGGGTTTACTCCTTTCAAAGTAGCCACGGGACAAGATTTTGTGCCCATACCTGAACTGCCTCGAGAATACCCCACTGTCCAATCGTTGGACGACTGGATATCTAAACTCCAACAAAATTGGCCGGTCGTCCGCAAAGCTCTGGACGAGGCACACCAATCTCATAAGAAATTTGCTGACAGAAAGCGAGCCCCACAGATGATGTATAAGGTGGGCGATAAAGTTTTCCTCTCAACCAGATATTTGCAGACTACTCAGAAGTCGAAGAAGTTGGGTCCTAAGTACGTGGGACCTTTTCCCATTGAGAGGATTGTAAATCCGGTGACTGTTCAACTGACTTTACCAAAGACTCTTCGTCGTATTCATCCAGTTTTCCACGTCAGTTTGTTGAAACCAGAACATACCAGTACTTTGCGGCCGACCCAGTCTGATCCACCCGTACCCCTGTTGATCGAGGGGGAACAACATTTCGAGATTAAAGAGATTCTAGATTCTAGGAAATGGAGGGGTCGTGTCCAATATCTTGTAGCGTGGAAACATTTTCCTCCTTCCCAGGCTGAATGGGTTAATGAGAAAGACATTAGGGCCCCTGCCTTGCTTAAGGAGTTTTATGCCAAATATCCTGATAAACCATAGAAATGTATACCAATGTTAATACATGATTGTTTTCTCTTACAGGAAGAAATGTCCTTTTTCTAGGGGTCCGAATGTCAGCCTCAAGAGATAATCATCCCTACCTATCAAGATATCTTCGGCCCCTAATTATGACTTATTTGTTGCTATGCTCTTTACTTCTCTTTCGGCTGTCATGAAACGGTGGGAGGGGGGAATCTTTTATCAAAATATGTCAAGGTCACTGACAGTAGCCTCATCATCACCTAGAGATGACCACATGATCCTATTCAGAAGTTTTAATTGGAAGAATCATTTGGTCTCTGGAGGGGGGGAGCAATTCTATCCCTTTGTATATGCATTTTACCCGCCAATAATTTAGTTTCGGAATTGATTCTGTTTGCTACCATTCATTTCCCAGTAAAAGATAAATTCTGCTCTACATCATGGAGTCTGAGTATTTCTTTCTTGGGATTTAGAAGGAGCACAGTCTGACATTATGTATATATGTATATATATGTATATATATGTATGTGTGTATATATATATATATATATATATATATATATATATATATATATATATATATGTATGTATATATATGTATATATATGTATACACACACACACACACACACACACACACACACACACCAGTATAATGTTAAAATATATACAGGTATACAGGTATATCCTTGACTTGCAGTCATTCATTTAGTGACCAATTAAAATTACATGGGCATTGAAGAAAGTGACTTACAATCTTTATTCACACTTAAAAACATTAATCATAAGATTAAAAATTGGACACTTGGCAAAGGTTACAATGATTGTTTGATCATCATTTGTGATCTTTCTGAAAAGTAAAGTCAATGGATGAAGCTATATTTGCATAAAGACCATGAGATTCACTTAACCACCATGGCAAAAGAGATCATAAAATCTGGCTTGACTTTCTTCACAATGGAAATTCTGGTTCAATTGTCTATGGAGATTTGCAGTCACCAGGTCATGGTTGTCCAAAGGGGCTTTTTCAAGAGGCAACTGGACTTTCTCTTTTTTCTTTGAAGATATTTTGCTTCTCATCCAAGAAGCTTCTTTAGCTTCATGGATAAAAAGTGAAACATCTTCAAAAAAAAAAAAATAAATAAAAAATCCAGTTGCCTCTTGAAAAAGCACCTTTGGAACTTCTGGTCCAATTGTGGTTGTAAGTCAGAAACTATATTTACATTGTTGTCTCTGATAGCACTTAATGAAGTCTGATAATTAATGATGATGCTTTATTATTTGCTAATATGTAAAACATGATCTATATGCTGAAGATATTTTAGTTAAAAATTTAGACAATATAAGTTACTGAAATTGTTTGTGCTTGTCTTGGTGAAGGGAAAAATAATTTATGTATTTTTTCTTTTACATATTTCTTCCTCCTTTCATCTCCACATAGCTTACTTTGTACTTTTTTGCTTTTCTTTTTTCTTCCTAGTTTTTTCTTTCATATTTTTAAACATGATTATTTAAATGTTATTTAAAAAAAGGATTGGAGCAGAAATTGGTAACCAGACAGTGAATTCAGACTGTTGATGTTTCACCAGAAAAAGAAGTAATTGTGAAATCATCCACTTACACTCCAGATTGCTCCTCCTCATGAGTAGAATTCTGAGGTTTTTGTGATCAACTCATGATCTGAGGTGCTGAGAAATAAGGGATTTTAATCAAGCCCATAACCATAAGACTGCATTTGTTTGCACGGTATTTGTACAATGCTAATTTCTTAACCTCTTTCAGAGATTTTCTGAGAGGCAGGATAAGAAACCACTCATGAGTTATTATTTTTTTGCCCCTGTATTCTAAAGGGATAAAGGAAAAAAGGTTTTAAAGACTTAAAAACTTTTGGCAAAAGAATTTTTTTTTAGTGAATATGCTTTTGAATAAATTAGAATTGAATTAAACATACGAACCACTCCCACTCCAAGGGGATTTTGTTGTTGTTGATTACTATTAAAGAGTGCAGACAATTGATGGAGTTTATAATGCAAAATATAAATGTAATAAATATAAAGACTGTGATTCTGACTGTAACTGTATGGAAGTAATTTGACATGAAAGTATTAAGGTCAAAGAAGACAAAATAGTACAAGAGTCTCCTTGGTTGAGACTCTTTTACTTTTAGATTAGACTAACCACCCAAAAAGTAGCAAAAATGACTATATTATTAGAGCATCCTGCAGTGAAAATAATTATACCAGATTTACTTCAAAAAATGTTTGAGTGATTGACAGTAAGGTGACTGAATCACTTTATACTAATTAACAGGTTTTGAAAAAAAGAATGGATAGAAGACTCCTAAAGATGAAATAAAAGAAGTTAAGAAGGTGGAAAGATCTGAAAGACTATGTCTGGGATGTAAAATGACAAAACAGAAATTGTGGAGAATAAGTCAGAAATTACAGACCAAATGTTGGAAAGAAACCCAGATAATCTGTCTGTCTTGGAATTGAGAGAGAAGAATTTTTGCTTGAGATATAGGTCAATCTCAGAGAAGTCTTGTGAAAATATTAGATAAAAATGTTATTAAACAATTTTTGTAGATTTGAATGAGAAGATTGTAGAGGCTATATATAATAAATATAAGATTTGTGAGAATAAGAAATGCTGCATGGGAAGTTTTAATCTGCACATTGTCAGGATGATGATAAGGGATCGAGTTTTATATTCAAAGAATTTAACTAAGATTTGCCAAACACTTTTTGGATGATAATCTTGTGAGTTTAATTTGCAAAATAATACCTAATTCTTTTAAATAGAGGCTGAACAAAATGTTGCTACAGGAAAAAAATGCAGATGGTTGCAAAAAGAATTTTTTTAAAAAAATAGGTTAAATAAAAGCACCAATTTTGATTTGAAATGCAATAAAATTAAAACTTTTATGAGATTTTATTTTAAAGAACATAGTGAAAAAACAGTGAATTTAAAAAGAAGTCAAGAGAAAAAACCATCTGTTTTAAAATAAAGAGAAAAGAAGAATTAAAGAAATTTCCAGACAAGGTAAGTGTCAATAAATTAAAAAGTATCTGTATTAACAAAAAGAAAAATGGAAATAAATTAGTTTGTAAAGCAAAAACAAAAACCCTTGCAAATAAACCAGCAAAATGACCTATATATAAATTACAAAAAAAGAAAAGAAAAGAGAATTATATAGGTATTACTAGACAGGGATACAGTATTGGTGGACAATGCAGCCATAGAAAAGGTAATACATCAATATTATTCCAATTTGTATTAAAAAGTGACACATCACTAGAAAAAATATATGAATATATAAAGAAACAAAATTTACCAAGCTTCCTTGTTCAAGGTTTTAGAAGATATGAATTTTGGAGAGAACTTTATAAAATTGATAAGATCGATTTACACTTCACAGAAAACCCTATGAGATACAAAAAGGATCAAGACACCAATGTTACTGTCTCCTCTCTTGTTTATTTTGATTCTGGAAATACTGACTAGAGATATAAGACAAGATCAAAGAATCATGGGAATAAAGATTTAAACAGATATTTTTTTAAGTAAAGGGATTTCTCAGATGTCTTGGTGTTGGTTCTGGAAGATTCTTCAAAAGGAACTAAAATATTAATGGGAAAATTAAAAAAAAGAGAACTAGTAGTAATTAACAATAAACAGAAGACAAAGATGCTAACAAAATATTTAAATAAAAGTTCAATGAGAATTTAAATTGTAACTAAAATGGGTTTTAAGATTAAAAAGAAGATTAAAATATCTGGGTATCACTATGATAAATATGAACTATGCTATTTCAAAATGATTATGTTAAGACATAGAATTAAATTGAGAGAGAGAAAGAGAATATACAACTGGTATTGCAAGCTATATTTTTGTAATACAAATTAGTATGTTGCCTAGAATAATATTTTTGTTTCAGGTAATGCCTGTTTAGACAACTGTTGTATGATGTAAACACTGCCAGAAGTATATAGCTATCGGTAGATTTGTGTGAGTGGGGTGGGGTGGGGGAGCCACTGGATCAAAATAAGATATTACTAAATGCAAAAGAAAGAGGAGGATTGGATTTACCTGTATTTGAAATTATTTTGCAGCTTGGTGTTTGGCTTGAATGAAAGAGTGGATGTTGCTGAAAAATAGAATATTTGGATTTAGAAGCACATGATCTGAAATTGGGGTGACAAAGATATTTGTGTTACAATAAAATCATGGTTAATGTGAATTTTTAAAATCACAGTGTTAATTAAATATGTGGAACAGATGATTCCATTCAAATCATCAATCATAAATTAGGGTTATCAAAAAATAATAATAAAATGGCTTTGCAATTCCTACTCTGTGGTCCAGATCCTCTCTCCCCAAAAAAGAAAGACAAATTTGTCAAAATGTTAGTTAGTTTTTCTTTTACTATTTAGAATTGTTGAACTTGGGTGTAGAGTTTTGGGTTACTGGGTTTTCTGTTTTTTTACCTTTCCTTTTCAGGTAGAGAAGAGGGTGAATGATTTATTGCTGCCAGAGTTGTGGCACTTGCAGTGAGGAAATAATTTTCACTCCGTGTTCTCAGCAGTTTATATCAGCAGAAATGAAAACATCCATGGATCATCTTCACACTACTTGTGAGTGATTAGAAAGTATGTAGAAATTCTCTCATGCCCTGTTAGAAAATATGGAAGTAGCTACAGAATTTTCCATCTAATGACTGTAATGATTAATTTGGATATTATAAGACATGCTATCTTTATTTTTACTTATTTTTACTTTTAGTTTTAATTTTTATTCTACCTTTTAATCTTTGTAAGATTAATCTCTTGTTTTTAGCTGTATAAGCTTCCAGAAGTCATTAACTTCTGAGATCTGTACATTTCATGTTTCCCAGAAAATAAGACTTGGTTTATTTTCTTTTGGGCCTCAAAATAAGTACCAGGTCTTATTTTGGGGAGATGTCTTACCTTACAGCCAGGCCTCCCATGTCCCAACACCTGTTGTGCCATTGCTTGACTTCTTTGGTGGCTGCTTGTGGCCATTTGAGGCCAGATGCTATGTAGTGCATTGCAGGACTCCATATGGCTCATCACACCAGTGCCACCACTCATGGTAGGAGGCCATGTGACACATTGTGCCATTCAGCATGCAAATGGTGGCACTGGCATGATGTGCCATACAGCATCCTGCCACAAACAGCAGCACCTGCACAATGCATCACATGGTGTCCAAGCAGCCACAGAAGTCAGAAAGTGCATGACAGCTGTTGGGGAATGGGAAGCCTGACTGTGGTGGTCCTAATATAAGAGAGTACAGGGTACATGGTGCAGCTCCACCCACCACCTCCCCCCAGCTTGAATTTTACACATGTGCCTCACCCCACATTGTACAACGAGACAGTGGGACAGAGTGGGGGGGCTGTCTTAACTAAGGTTTATTTTTGGAGTAGGGCTTATATTAGGCAAGCACTTAAAATCAAGCTAGGTCTTATTTTCAGGGAAATACAGTAATAAATACATGCCATTCTCATTTATTTCAATTTATTTGCACATCATACAATAGAAATTGGGTTTTTATAAATATAAACAGAGTATTTTTAAATCAAGTTTATGTACAGCTAATATAAATTTGTATTAATATGCTTGCTTCCTTTATATAATGCTTTATTACCTTCTTTGTCCTTGAATGTTTAGTTCATTTTGAAATGCTCAGAGTATTAAAATAGCATGTGGAAAATTTGATAGAACTCAGTAGAATTTTTAAAACCCAGGTTTTCTGTGTTGCACTCAACGAATGAGAAGCTTAGAAAATATTCAGAAAATCAAGCAAGAAAAAAACAACAACTAAGAGATAAGAGAATAGATGGTGGTTTTTCAAACTTTGCCCAACTTGACTTATTTTACTTAACCAATGTGAGCAGACACATGGAATCAGAGAATTGTGTGGTACTTTTTGCCAGGTGGAGTGATGTTGCTAGCTTTAAAGATTTTTCTAACTATTATACCATAAGGCACAAATACCACTTTTTGTAAGTCTCCTCCATGGAAGTGCTTGCTGTCTGGAATGATGTCTTGATATTTAATTGATTATATAATTGGTATAGCACCAAAACTCAGTAATGGAATTTACAAGCAGCTAAAATCAAAACATTATACATTTATAAAGGTAAGAATTTAAAATATTAAGTAAACAATTGATAATAGCAAAAATGTATGAAAGATAGATTGCTTCACTTTGTATTTGCCTGTTTGAAATATCTACAGCCAGGCTTTCCTTAGATGAGTGGTAATGGGTGGATGGTTTTGTTTTCCTTTTTCTGTTCAATATATTTATTCTTGCATTTTTACCTATTTAATTTTATTGCTCCATGTTAATAATTTACTATTGTTGCAAACTCTTTTGAGATGTGACTTCACATGTAGCAGTATAAAATAATTTAATTGACAAATAATTTCCTTCCTTTTTTCCAATAATTCAATTGTCCTGGAAAACTCAAAAATGCCATGATAATATTAATAGAAACTCATTATTTGCAAAATAGTTTAACATAAAGCTGTACTCAACGGAAGAAAGAAAAGTGACATATTTATAACTATAACTCTAGTTTGAAGGGAACAAAAGAAGAAATACAACATAAATAATGAAAACCAAATAGTAGCCTAAATAGAACACTACTCTTCACATGGTGTTATCGAATATGAAATGAACAACAGTAGAAGTGAAAAAGAAAGACATTTGTACTGAAGAAAAAATACTGTTAAGCTGATACACATAGTGATAAAATAAGTTTTTTTCCAGATGTTGGTAGATTGGATTGGTAGATTGGTATATTTATAACTACACAGATGAAAAAACAACAATTAATACATGATGTCGCATGCATATATTCATGCCCGCATAGCAACTGATTGAAGCAAATTAATATTTCTAAATATAGAAAGGGAACACCTTCCCAAAGAAAATAAAGAAAGCAATATTATTTTCCAAATAAAGATTATATACTAACTTTCTGAAAAGAATATGATCAGTGAATGCTTACTGGTAGTTGTTTATGAAATTATTCTATGGTAATTTGGTAAATAATTCCTATTGTTGGTTGTATCAGAGAGGAAACATAACAACATAACCTAGGGCCACAAAACAGATAATGTGACATACTGTAAATATCCCCTTTATCATTATTTTATGTTAGGTCCTATGGAGGAAAAAAAACACCAAAGAATAACAGTGTTGGAACAAATTTTGGAAATCTTCTACTCCAACCACCTGCTCAAGCAGTAGACCCTGTTGCTCTCATTGCAACAGAAACTAATAGAGGATATTGATTTTCATAGATTTCTTGCTGTTGAGTTGTCCCCCTCCAAAAATTGCCTGGGAATGGGGTGAAGTGATGTATAATTCAAAACTGATTTTTTAATGATATACTTACTATCTTAAATGATACTGAATTGAATCCAAGGTAACTCCTGTCTATATTCACACTGTACAATCTCCCCAACATGTATTTATTTATAGAATGAGTTTCCTATTTTTCATCCAATTGTCAGATGACTTAAATAAATAGTTCCTGCTTTAAAACATGGTATTCTAAAAAGAACTAATATAAAAATATTCATTAGCAGAAGGAAAAAATGAGGATTCTCCAGTACCAATTTTTAATGCTTCATTTACTAAGAAAACAGTAAATTATTCTAACACCCCACATTAGAGGAGATTGTGCTATTTTTTTCTTGAAAATTTTATGAAACTTCTCACTAAATGTAAATTGAATTCTCAAATTTCTCAACTCTATTTATACTGTAATTTTCCAAATAGCTAAACTGACACACACATATCCCTATAGGCTTTTTTTTCTTGCAACTGCAATTTTTTAGCTTATCAGTTTTGGGTAAAATGATCAATAAATTTCTGTCTCACAAGCTGCTATGTATAGGGTAATTCCAGATCTTGTGGTTATAAGGTAAATTACAACAAAGACTCCTCCTGAGTGAACTAGCTAGCTAGCATTCATTTGCAGCTATGCCTGCCACAGAATGAACTGAAAAGTGACTCCTCACAGCATCTTTTCCCTCTTTTCCCTGACAACTTTAACAAAGAACTAATCCTTCTAAATGCTTCCTCAAAATTTCCTAGTCCATCATAGCATGCTACTTAGTTGATTATATCTTTCAGTCTTTGTTTTTTTTCCTTTCTTGTCTTGCATGGATAGAATAACCTGAAACCAGGCTGGAAAAATATTTCAATATTCTCAACGGCAAGATTTACTGTTTATATGAAATTATAAAAGTAATTATAGTAATTTCTGCAAATCAGAAATAAAATCAGGTATGTAGTCAGGACACATAATTGGATTTAATGAGAAATAGTTTCAAAAATTTGTGCTGTGATTAGAAGAAAACTTGGCAATGTTGATTCTTGTATTTTAGCTTTTACTTAGAACAATAAACTTGTCCTGTTAAATACTCTTGGGATATTCCACAATACTTTTTTGTACCACCTCAGTCTATTCTCTGCAGCTGAAGTCTACTTGTGTACATACTGCTATTCAACTTTCTAACCTAACTGCCACATTCTGCTACAAGTCAAATAGAAAGGCACTCTGTCAAACAATGAATGAATATATATATTCATTCTAACCTGACTAACCTGGCTAGATAGCGCCTTTCCCTAATTAGTTTCAGCTATTTGTTTATAATCAATCTTCTGGAACAATACTGAGTCATTGCTGGCATTCTTTTCCTAAAATGTTTAATAAGCATTTAAGTAATCCATTTTTTCCTCAAAAAAAGGTCTATGTTGAATTTCAGAAGAATACAGCATTAATAGAATCATTAGTTCATAATGGACATAAAGATAACTATTAATTTGCTAAGGCTTGTGTAAAAAAGGCTGTATACCAATGGATAAAGGAATTAGTTTTGCTGTTCTATTAGCACTTTAAATTAGTTTGTGTTCTGCTAGCCATAAACATTTCCCCAAATATGTTCAGCATTATAGTAAGCAGCAGCCCAATCAGAAATTTAAGCTAAAAATAAATGAATAATTCCTTTCACTTTTTGGTGTGAGGGATAAGAAACAAAGCCAAAGTAACTCCTTTTAATCATTATGCCTGGGCTGTCAATCTTTCACTGACTGCATAACTTTGGGAAGGATTCGCATGATGAGAGAAATCAGGTCACCATCTTAGACAACCAGATGAGCTGAATGAACTCTGGTGATCAACAAGATAGCAGATGTTGCAGCTATCCTACATTAAGTTAAAAGAAAAGGTAATACAGATTCCATCAAATGTATTTCTTGGAACATTACAGGATGGATAACAAGCTAATAGGGGAATAACAGCCTGGGACTTTTCAGATCTTTTGTCTATGAACTATGTTACTCACACGTAGTGACACACAATGTTTTAATGTAGGATCTCCAGTCTCCAGTAGTAACAGTAACAATGATCAATGATCTGTTAAAAGTCAGTGTTGAGAGAAACCGCCCCTCAATGCTGACTTTATTCCCTCCCCTCAATTAATGCAATTAACCCAATTAACCCATAATAATAGTACCGCGCCCTGTAAGTACGCCCACACGCCTCCACCCCGTGCCTAAATTCTTTAGTCCAGAGTTCTCCAACCTTAGCAACTTTAAGACTTGTGGACTTCAACTCCCAGAATTTCTCAGCTTTCTAGGAGTTGAAGTCCACAAGTCTTAAAGTTGCCAAGGTTGGAGACCCCTGCTTTAGTCCACCCCCACCCTCCATTCCTCAGCCCTGCCTTAAAGAGATACACAAAATCCTCATTCCGAACCACCCACAGTAGCTGGTGCAGCTGTAACCATCTCCCCTCCCATCAGCTGACAGGAGGGCATGCTGCTGCCAAACAAACAGTCAATACGTCATCACCCCCTATACAGCAAACCCCCATCATGAAAGAGAAACACGGCGGCTGCATTCCCAGCTAAAATGCTACCGCCATGCCATGCCATGAAGGAGCAGAATGTGAGCTGGAATGCAGCACCATCAGGAAGTAACATAGCAGAATAGAGCGGCGTCCAGAAGGAACAGAACACTGAGCCATCAATACATTGTCAGGAAGGGAATGCGGAACGGATCGGACCTGCCATTGCATATCTTTTTCTAAGATCACCAGAGGTGGGGGCCTAGACAAGATTGGAGATAGGTGTAGGAAGATTGGCTACTGTTAATGTATATGAGTTGGTGTAAGTAGTGTTAGATGGAAATGATATCCTCTTAAACCTACAGTATAACTCATTCAGGTCATCTACAGTTGATAATTCTCAGTAAGGGAGGGAGTTCTGCTGTAGCCAATAATATCCTCCAGGCTTCTCCACATAGTTGCATGTTCATTAGCTGAGAATTGATTTCTCAGCTTTTGGGAATAGTGTCTCTTTGCTACCCCCTTGTTAATATATCCCTGGACTGATTGTACAAGGTCCTGTCTTCTTTCCTGTACACCTCCTCTTTAGTATGATAAAGCTGCGTGATCTTATCTGTAAACCAAGGTTTATTGTTATATATACCAAGGTTCTTGTTAGGCACACAGCAAGTATAATATACTATACCAAGTATAATATATATTTACATTAGTATAATATGGCAATAACACTTATATTTATATACCTCTTCACAGTGCTTTACAGTCCTCTCTAAGTAGTTTACAGAGTCAGTTTATTGCCCTGAACAATCTGGGTCCTCATTTTGTCAGCCTCAGAGGAACTGAGTCAATCTTGACCTAGTGAGAATTGAACTGCTGAATTGCTGGCAGTCTACAATTCTTTTTTTTTTTTTTTTTAAAGTTTTATTGATTTTAACAACAAATAAAAACACATAAAACATAAAACATAACATAAGAACATCATCATTCTTCATAAATTTACAGACAGTGTATCGGTTGGTTTATCACTTCTTTTTGTGCATCTATTTCATAGTCATCATAATAATTATATTACATAATAACTCATATTATCAATCAACAATTATATATCCTAATATCCTTATTAAACAATCATTTGACTATAATTTAACTAATTCATGCTTAAGCGAGATAACTATAATTTAGTTAATTTATAACAAATCGTAAAATCATACCAAATCTATCTTAATATAATATTCTAAAAATATTATCAAAACCAAAATATATATATATTCTATTATTATATTGTTTTATCTAACCATTGATAAAAAAGATCCCAAACTTCATAGAATTGTTTATCTTCTTGTTCTCTAATTTCAAATGTCAATCTACTCATTTCAGCACATTCCAATATTTTCTTAATAATTTCTTCCTCTAATGGTATTTTCTCACTCTTCCAATTTCTAGCAAATACAATCCTAGCCGCTGTTAACACATTTACAATCAAATACTTTAAGTTTTTATTAAATGTATCAGGTAAGATTCCCAATAGAAAAATCTCTGGTTTCAAATCTATATGTTTTTTTGTCATTTCTTCCAACCATATGCGAATTCTAGTCCAGTATTTCCTGGCCTCCTCACAAGTCCACCACATATGGTAATATGAGCCAGGGATCTGATGACATTTCCAACACTTTTCGGATTTATTCTTGAACATTCTTGCTATTCTTGTCGGGGGAAAATGCCACCTGTAAAACATCTTATACAAATTTTCTTTATATGCTACTGACATTGTCATTTTATAATTTTGAGACCACAATTTTTGCCATTTTTCTAAATCAATCCCATATCCAAAGTTCTTTCCCCAAACAATCATTGTTTCTTTGACTTGTTCTTCCTCTAATTTAATTTCCAACAAATAACTATATAGTTTTTTAATCACTTTTTCATCAGCACCTGTCAAAATCCCATCTAAATCAGTCAATTTATCATAGAATCCTTCTGTTTTAGAATCTTTAAGATACCTTGAGTGTATTTGCGCATATGAAAACCAATTCATCTTTATATCTTGTTCTTCTAGCTTTTGCATCGTTTTAAGTTCACCCTTTTCATCCAGTATTTCCCCATATCTAACTGTTTGTTCCTTCTTATAAATTATGGGATAGGAAAAAGCTTCAATAGTTGATAACCAAACTGGAATTTTCAAATAACATTGTTTCTTAATTTTCTCCCAATTCAACCATAACGATTCCCCGTATATAGTGCCTTCTGAAATAACCCTGCGATTTAGTTCCCTTATACCATAAAAAAGCATGCCAACCCAATAATAAATCATGTCCTTCCAATGCCAGTAATCTAGACTTTCTTAACGTTATCCATTCTTTAACCCACATTAAATTTGCAGCTTGATAATACAACTCCCAATTAGGAAGGCCAAATCCTCCTCTAATTCTAGCATCCTGTAAAAGTTTTAGTTTTATTCTCGCTTTCTTACCTTGCCATATATACTTCAACACCATTTTATTTAATTCATCAAAATAGTCTTTACCAAGCCTAATTGGTATTGTTTGAAACAAATATAAAATTCTGGGTAAAATATTCATTTTAATTGTTGAGATTCTACCTATCAAAGATAATTGTAGATTTTCCCATTTTTTCAAGTCAGATGCTATCTGCTGTTTAAGTTTAATATAATTATTCTCTTTCAATTCTTAATATACTTTATATTATAAATTATATGTATAGTATAGTATAGTATAGTATAGTATAGTATAGTATAGTATAGTATAGTATAGTATAGTATTTGTATAGTATTTGTATAGTATAGTACAGTACAGTATAGTACAGTAAAGTACAGTATATACAAAAAGTATAATGTAGTATTGTTCTGACTAAGGTTTTCTGAGACAGTAACAATCACACGCTTAGTCCCAAAAACCCTCTTTTTATTTCAACTGTGAATTATACTCATTCACAGCCCATAATGAGTCCCAAACAGTTTGTGAATAGTCCAACAGAAGTCTGTCACAGTTTTTTCATGATAAGGCTGAGAAGCACCCACCTTTATCTCCCTTGAAATGCTGCCAATGACTAAATTGCCAATTAGCTGTACAAGGCCAAACAGAGCACAAAGTCAACATGGAGCTTCAGAGTTTAAACCAATCAGAACGAACAAAGTTGCTTCCTGCAAAGGCTCATGTCCCTTTGTTCCTCCTTTATGTCTTATAGGAGGGGCCAATCATCTTCAAGCCTTACTCCTGAGTTGCCCCTTTTGTCTTAACTGTACTTGCCTTCTGGCAGCTCTGCACAAGCACACACTAAGAACAGCCCCCCGTTCCTCTGCCTCACTGATGTCAGATTCTGTAGGCTCCAGAGTCAGCACATAACTCTCAGATGGACCTGGCCCCATCTCTGTGTCGGATGTAGATCCCTCGTCTGAGTCTTCCCCAGACTCCAAGACTGGTCCATGTTCCTCCCCACTGTGCGACTCTTCTTCCAGCTCTGCAGGCCTCCAGCAAACTACAACAAGTATATATAACATAATACAAAAACATTCTGGCTTGAGAGCCAAATAGGAAAGCATGCAAATTGGTTTGTGTGAAAATGCATAACCTCCCCACCTCCAAGTAATTGTTCAGTTTTGGGAGATGGGGATGAAGTTAGAGACTGGAACTGTAGCAGACATTACCATCCTAATACATATTTGATCTAAGGATTTAAATGCCCATAGTGGAGCCAGCATGTGATTTGCAACAAACAAAGGTATTGAGAATGACATGTTTTCTTTTATGCATGACTTGAAATACAAAGCTGTCCAGGAATCTTTATATATCATTTGTTGATATTTCTTCTGCCTCTGAACTGATAAATAGAGCTAGCTTATGGGAAAAGTTGTTAGGTAGAGATATTGATAGGTGTCTTTTGACTTTTGAGTAGGAAGAGATGATGATTTTTTATGATGAGTGCAGAATGGGCTTCTTTAACCATAACCCACCTGCATGAAACTCATTAAGCTATAGTCTTATTGCAAACCATGTTGAATTTAACAGAACTTTTAATTTTCTACTAAATATAGAGTATTGGCAAGCATTTTTGAACATACTTGCCAATTCCAATAAGAACTTTTGCTCTGTGTCAATAGAAATAAGATCAAGAACCACAGAATGGGAAAAACATCAGCCTGAAATACCAAATGCAATGATCATAATATACACTAAAGATGAACAAAGATGGTGACCTAAGAAAGCATCTTGAGTTTCAGTAGTTTTATTTAGAACTACAGTTGTAAGTAGCTATTCTAGTAATAAAGTTTGCAATTATTATATTTACAATTGGTACAACATAAGGCTCTTACTATGTAGAAGCAAACACTAAACAAAGTTTCCACCATAAAGAATTCCCATCAGAATCCACAAAGCAAATGTTATCAAGCAATGTGCATAAGACTTCCTACTATCAGATTAAATGATGAAAAAAACCATCCACGATGCATCTGTATGAAAGATAAATATATTTATTTCCTGTTTCCTGCTGTCATGCTCAGAAGAATGATACTGATCAATACAGTATTTGTTCAGTCATCAAAAGTATCAATAATATACACAAAATAAATATGACCGTAATTTTGGAATACAGCAGAATTTTTTGAAAGAACAGAACATTTTATATTGTCTACTGAAATGAAATAGCTATATGCAATTTTTGATTTTTAAAGAAAATTAATCAGGACTTTCCACAACTAGAAGTTAACTAGAAGTAACTTGCTAGAAAAAGTTACACTTGTTTTCCTAAATCTATTGCTTGTGGATGCAAGATGTTTCAGTATATTAATAAAATACATGTAACTTTTTTGTGAAATAAATACAACATATTTGTGACATTTATTGAATCTGGATGATGGATCAATAAAATGTATAAACCTGAAGTGCTAAACGGTTACACATTGGGAAACAATATATAAATATTCATTTTATCCACTACTAATTTTTCAGTTTGTCACATGACAAATATATATATAAACATTCTATGCATGCCTATAAGATAGATGCAGTTTTTTTAAAAAAAGGCAGAGTTGTTTTATTATTACTACAGAAAGTAAACATATGAAACTAATTACAGGAATACATGAATGATTTATTTCTTTATGTAATTTGATATGTTATATTTACAAATCTACAATATCTATTACCTTCAGGAGTTCAAAGTGGTACACATTGTAGTATTTTCTTCACTTTTGCCCATTGTAACAATTCTGCAAGATAGTTTGGTATGGGAAAGAGTGAGCATTAATAGCTGAGGATGTAGCTGAACATCAGGTTCCTACTCCCCATCCAACACCCTAATTAATATACCACTCTACTTCTTTAAATAGGTAAAAAACAAAAACAGAGGTATAGCATAATAAATTAGATTTATACATAAATATACATAAATACATAAACCTAGACTAGTTCCCCAAAGTGCTTTTTCAAAAAGCAGCTGGACTTTATTTTATTTATTTATTTTATTTATTTTATTTGTCAATTGCTTACAAGATAATAGGTATAAGAAGAAACATGAGTATGAATACAAGAAATAGGTATGAATAAATGGAGACAATAGGACAGGGACAGTAGCCATGATTGTGCACTTATGCACGCCCCTTACAGACCTCTTAAGAATGGGGTGAAGTCAATAGTAGATAATTTAGGGTTAAAGGAGTGGGGGTTTGAGGATGTAACAACAGAGTCAGGTAGTACATTCCAGGCATTGACCACTCTGTTGCTGAAGTCGTACTTGCTGCAATCAAGTTTGTAAATCAAGTTTACATTGAGTTTGTATCTGTTGTGTGCTCTTGTATTGTTGAGGTTGAAGCTGAAGTAGTCATTGACTGGTAGGACATTATAGCAGATAATTTTGTGTATTACACTTAGGTCTAACTGTAGGCGATGTAGTTCTAGGTTGTTCAAGCCCAAAATTTCAAGTCTGGTGGTATAGGGTATTCTGTTGCGAGAAGAGGAGTATAGTACTCTTCTCATGAAATACTTCTGTACTTGCTCAATTGTATGATATACAGTGCAGATTTTAGACAGATGAGCTGTATTCAAGCATTGGTCTAACAAAGGTTTTGTATGACCTAGTTAGCAATTCAATATTGCTGGAGGAGAAGCTTCATAAGATTAGATTTACAACTCTTAATTCCTTTTTGGAAATGCTGTTGCAGTGGGTCCTGGTGCTTAGGTAATTTGATATGAGTACTCCAAGGTCCTTGACAGAGTGAGGGTCATCAATGAGGTCATATCCACCTAGTTTGTATTTGGTGTGCTGATTTTTTTTTTTACCAATGTGTAGGACAGATCATTTGTTGGTTGAGATTTGGAGTTGCCAATAGTTTGACTATTCAGACACATAATCAAGGGCCCTTTGAATGACGATAGCATTATCGGTGGTGTTGAATAGTTTTAGTTTGTCGGCAAAGAGGACGCAGTTGCTTATAAGGTGATCGCAAAGGTAATTTATGTAAAGTATAAAGAGTGTGGGTCCTAGAACGCTGCCTTGGGGAACACCGCTGTTAACTGGTGCAGGGTTTGATAGGGCTTTCTGGTTCTGTTCATACTCCTGCACCATTCGAAGGGTGTTCATCTCAAAGTGCTTAGCTAAATGTCTACGGAGATTCTCAGTCATTTAGATCATGGTTGTCCCAAAGCACCTTTGGGACAACCATGACCTGGATGACTGAGAATCTCCATACATATCTAGATCAGCAGTTGCCAACTGGTGGTCCATGGCCCACTGGTGGTCCATGAGAAAATTTTGGTGGTCCGCAGAGAAATGTCACCCCCAGAGCACCTCCCCAAAGCAATTAATCCAGGCTGTGTGGGAACACAAAGCTGCACCGCCCACATGGCCCACGGGAACCCTCTTGGCCCACTCATTCCTTACCTGCCAAACTTGCCTGCTAAGTTGTTATTTTTCCTTTTTTTGCCCAACCATCAGCTGTTCTGCTATGCCAGAAAATTTAGATTAGCCAGAAAACAGGAAATCGTTGCATTTCTTGCTTTCTAGCTAGTCTTTAGATCTTCAGTTCTGCTTTTAAGCAGAGCCGAATCTTCCTTAGGACTGAAGCTTTTATTATTCAGTGCTAGAAAATTTTATGTGACAGACTCAGGTAGCCAATGGCAGATAGATAGATTTCTGAATGATTCTGACAGCAACTTAATCTGCCTGCCTGCTTTGCCTGATTTTGGGTAAAAGTTGCTCTTTTTTAAAATAAAAAATTAAAGTTACATACATGGTGTGTTGTGAGTTAATTTTATGAGTTGCTTGCAAGCACATTTTATGTGACAGACTCAGGTAGCCAATGGCAGATAGATAGATCTCTGAATAATTCTGTGAGCAACTCAATCTGTCTGCCTGCTTTGCCTGATTTTGGGTAAAAGTTGCTCTTTTTTAAATAAGAAATTCAATATTTACATAAATGTTTATAATATTTCCATACAAGCCATGCCCAGCCAGTCACATGACCGCCAATGCACACCCAAAAAATTAGGCCACGTCCATAGAACTGGTTGTTAAGAAATTTGAATCCCACCCCTGCCTCTGTGTGTTTGTATGTGTGTGTGTGTGAGAGAGAGAGAGAGAGCGGGAGGGAGGGAGAGAAGTTAGATCAGAACTCTCTCTCTCTCTCTTTCTCTCTCTCCCCCACCAACATCAGCAAGCCACTGACAGTCAAAATTCATATTTGAAATTATGAAATTGGTAGTCCCTGAGGTCCAAAATGTTGGCGACCCTTGATCTAGATGGTATAGTTATAAATATTACAGACTAATTGTGAGAGTGCTTTGGCAGAAAATTGAAGGTGAGAGCAGAAAGGCAGACAGAAAGGCAGATGGTTTGAATGATATGCAGTCAAATATAAGTTGATCACATACCTTTTATGATTTCTAGATAATGTGTAAATATTTTTATGTTCATTTATTACTTACTTAGGCTTTATACCACATTCATGGATAAAACTGTCTAATTGCGTGAACAGTTTCTGGGAGTAATGATTTTTAAGGTGACACCTCAAAATATTTTTGAACTATTTAAATATTTAAACATACACTTCATTTTTACTAACTCAAGTGCTATCAAGCCACTATCCATCTATCTAGAATATATGTTCTATGTACACTGGCTGATCTAACAGCCAGTTATCTCTGAGATTTTTGGCAACTATTTTTTCCTTCCATATCTCTTTTAATTAAGTATGCCAGTTAACTGAATTCTGTTACTGAATTATTGCTTTTCAGCTACCAAATGTAATTCAAAGCATTGCTTTAAATCACTTTGATTTTTTAAAAACTTTTTTCTGTAATTTAATTTTTTAAATATGAAGGATAAATGAGGTGAAAAAATCTGCTTTGGAAAATGAGCTATTTTGGAATAGGCTCACAATCACTACTTACTGATCTATGTTAAATTTAATACAAACTGTATCAGTTAACTTAAAGGAGATGCTAAACTCAGCTTTGAGTTGAATGCAGATAAGCACAGAATGAGCATATTTTCTCCTGGTGAGCTTTAAACTATTTGGATTGCAGCAACTAAGAATTATTTTAATGTCAGTTTCCTTTCTACTATTTTACAAAGGCATTTACAAAAGCAAATAGAATATATATATATATATATATATATATATATATATATATATATATATACACATACATACATACATACATACATACATACATACATACATACATACATATGGTATTCAGCTTTGTTCGGGTATTTTCCCACATCGTTATAGTTGTGCTTTTAAAGTTGTAGCAACGTTTCGGCAGAATCTCATCTGCCATCATCAGGCTTCTGTATTGTGTTCGTCCTATCTCTCCAAATTAATTGTATTGGGTTGTGGTCGGCCCATTCATTTGGTAGGATTTTAATTTCTTTTATTTCATTGGCCAATTCCCCATCCATCCAGGCCATGTCTATTCTGGTCCAGATTTTGTGTGGATTTGAATAATATGTGAACTGTTTCTCTTCTGGGTTTAGTTTTCTCCATAAGTCTATTAAGTTTAATTCTTTCATCATGTCCTTACAGGGCATAGAAAATTCTCTTTTCCCTTTCTTGTTCTTATTCACATTACTATGGTCTTTTTGATGATCAGCAATGGAGTTGAAGTCGCCTATCATGCAGATATTCCTTTTTTCGAAACCTATTATTTTCTGATGAAGATCTTTAAAAAAATTCCCTTGTTCTTCATTTGGCGCGTAGATTGCTACCAATAAAAATGTAATATGATTAATCCAAATTTGTATAACCAGAGTTTTTCCTTCCGGATCCAACCAGATTAGTTCTGCTTTTACACCATCTTTTACAAATATTGTAATTCCTTTCTTTTTATGTTTGTCTGCTGGTGCTATAAAGAGTTTTCCAAGTTTCGGGCAAATTAAATATCTTTCATCCTTTTTCCTAATGTGTGTTTCTTGTAGGCATATTATGTCGGCGTTTTGTCTAATTAATTTAGTTAATATCCTTTTCCTTTTAGATGTTGAATTTAAACCATTTATATTAATGGAGAGGAGTTTCTTTCCTATCTCCATTTATCTAGGTCTGTTTAGTTTTTTGTCTAGTGATAATTCAGTTTTCTTCTTGCTGTTGTTGTGAGATTGGTTCTTCTCTCCCTGGTTGTGGTTTATCGTTCCCTAAATTTTGAGGAAGTCCTTCTTTTTGGTTTCTATGGCGATTACGATCATCCTGTGGTTTCCTTTTAGTTTCCCTCTTGGTGTATTGGTCATCCGTGCCTATTAGCTGATCATGAAAGTCTTGGGCCTGTTCTATAGAGTTTATTTTGATTTTTCTCTCTTTCCAAGTTATTAACATCCCTTCCAGGATTAACCATTTAAAAGGAATTTCTTTTTTATTTAAATAATTGGCCAGAAATTTATAATCCTGTCTTATGACCCTCACTTTCCTTGGGATTTTTACCTCTATATGTTATTGTTTCTTTTCTGGACATTTTAAGAATTAGGTCTCTCACACACCTCCTTGTGAAACGAATATGAATTTCTCTCGGGCAGTTATGGCATCTAGCATAACTTGTGCTGACCCTATACACCTCGTCAAATTCTTTGATTAGATCGTCTTTTTTTTCCCCTAACCATTCAGCCAGTAGTTCTGCCGTTAATTTTTCTAGTTCTTCATTTTTCGCTTCTGCCACATTTTGAAACCTTAAATATGCCGCTGCTTTATCCATTTCGAGGTGGACCAGGGAGTCTTCGGTTTCTCTAGTTACATTTCTAAATTCCTCCTCTATCCTTTCAAAATTTGTCTCCATCCGTTCTGTCCTATTCTCTATTTCTCTTATCTTAACTTCGTTTTTCTCCATAGCCTGTTGCAAGGACCCTATCTTATTCTCCACCTTAAGTAAATCTGCTTTCATTTCCACTTTAAGCTTTCCCATCTCATCTTTTAATTCGCTAATGTCTGCTCTGGTTTCGTTATGATTCTTAATCATTATTTCTTGCATCTTAGACTTTGCTTCTTGCAAGGATAGTAGGGTAGCTTGTATATTAATGTTAGAGACATTAGACTGTTTTTCCCCTATTAGAGATTCTTCAATGGTTTTTTGGATTGTTGGTGAAGCAGAAGTTAAAGTAGTCGTTAGGGTCGGGGTGATCTTCCTTCCCGATTTCAAAGCCATAGTTGTCGTGGAGGTCATCTCTCTTAATATTTGTTTTTGCTGTTGCACTATATTGGATATATTGTCCCAGATCACCATTCAGCGTTTAACTCCTAAAATAAAAATTCTATTCTAATACTTCAATCAAATATATAGATAGGCAGTCTGTACACCTATATTATAAAAGGTTATCTAATAATATATAATAATCTTTATAATTAATTTATATACTGAATATCAATATTAATCACCAATAATACATCAAATCCAACCCAATTATTACTTTAAGAATTAATCTTAAGCATTCTAAGTAATCTAAATCAACACTATTTTTCACTCTTTGTTGTTACTATTTAAGACAATCAAATCAATTGTCACTGAAATCTATAAGGACAATATACCTTTTTTTTCCCCCTTTGAGTAGGTAAATTTATCAGACTTTTTAAGGGGTTAAGATAGGAAGGAGAAAGGCTGAAAAAATAGGGAAAGAGAAGAGAGAAAAGTTTACCTTAATTTCAGGAAGTCAATAAGCAAGGGGCTAGAGGTTCAAATTGTAAAAATAGTGCCCAAATAGTAATATTAAAGTATTACCAAATAGAAATTCCAACAAATAAAGGAATGTGATAAGAAAAAAAGCTTTATAGTCAATCTTCAAGCTAAAGGTTTAAGTTTTGAGTTTCTTCCCAGCACTCCGGGGAGCGAGTGGTATAATGTGCTGACTAATCACAATAAGGAGTCAATCCTTCCCAGCCTTCCGTTGGTCTCTTCCTCCTTCCTCCTTTTCCTTCTTTCCCTTTCCCGGTTTTGAGTTCAATGTACAAATCTCCTTCACTTATTATTCCCTCCAAAATCCAATAGTCATCTCTTCTTGATCGCTTAACAATCTGTCTTCCCAACAGTATTAAATAAAGCCAGTAATCCTATTGAGCTCTCAGAGAGTTAATAAGTTACTTTCAGTGCCACAGTTCTTCCTCCTCTTGTCACCTCCTTCTTCTCAAATATTGTCAAAAAGTTAGTCCCAAATACCAAATCACTCACAAATTCAAGTCTCCAATCTCCTGGTTTCCGATGTTCTTCCTCTCTCCCCAGGGGTTTTCCTTTCAAAAGCTGTAATCCACACTTTCGCTCTAACGATCATGCCTTTCTGCTCGCAATTGTCATACTTTCGCTTTTCAAGCTGCTTTTCTGGCCGCTTTTCTCTCCTGCTTCCACAAAGTGCTGCTCACAACCAGGAAGAGAAATCTCTCATACCACTGTCATTCTTCAATCTTCAATCTTCAATATTGTATTATGATCTTTCAACACCTTTTACTGCTCCGATCTTGTAGGCTGTCACTATCTTGCTTAGTCACCTCAGTGGCAGACCGGACTTTGGAGCCGCCATAAACTGGCAGCTAGCTCTTCCGCGCTGGGCTCAGGAGCTCTTCTCTTCGTTACCAGGGGGTTGCCTACCCCCACCCTGTAACTCGAGATTCTCCTCTGCTGACACAAACCTCTCCGGGGTTCGTGTATCCCCTGGGGATCGCTCCAGACGCTAGAGAAGGTAACCGAAAACCGCAGCAGTCTTCTCCACCTCTGCACGTCGCTGTCCTGCCAACCGGAAGCCCTACCGCTTTTGAATTTTCATGCTTGAATGGTTACAAAGTTGGAATAGATAAATATTTTTATTACTCCTCTCCATTATAATATTATGGTATGAGAATTCTACCAAAGAAGTAAAACAAAGGATTCCTTTATTACTGTAAAACAAGATCTACAAGTAATCTTACCTATAAAACTTACCTGTATAAGTTTAAATAACTTATAAATATACTATTGGCATAAAAAGTAATGTTGCAATGAAAGAAAACAATCAAGAAAAATAAAGACAACTAACTCTTGCTGTATTTATAATCTATAGTAAACATTCATATAAAACATCTTCAAATTTTGTTGCAAGGAATATTAGGAATGCATTTTAACTGAGCAACAAAACACTGCAAAAGAAAGTTAAGCAAAATAAATCTGTAAACTTTCTTTTTAGCTCTCTGTTAAATATTTTAGTTGTCTGTATTACTATACTTATTTATTTATTTATTTGTCAATAGCTTACAAGATAATAAACATAAGTATAAATACAGGAAATGGCTACGAATAATTGGGGACAATAGGACAGGGACAGTAGGCACAATTTTATGTATCTATATGGTGTGTGCCAGTGTCATTTCTGAAGAAATTGCTTTATGTGAACTAAAACATTCCAAAATATGAACACCATATACAATTCATTACATGATTTCTTCTTTTCCATGATTTTCTATTGTACTGCAACTTTGGGATTGTAAAAGGTAAAATCCCTCAAAATTATTTTAATCATATTTACAAGACTATTCTTTTAATATAAATATCATTCTTTATATAAGATAGATAGATGATAGATAGATAGATAGATAGATAGATAGATAGATAGATAGATAGATAGATAGACAGACAGACAGACAGACAGAGACTATAAGCCCCTGATTTTGCACTTTACAGTATATTGGACTGTGCTCCATATCATTTTTTTTTTAGATCATGTCACATTTTGGATAAGAGTCATTATTTGGGCAGAAATACTTCTTCTGCCTGCTAATACATGAATAGCTATTAATAGTATTTTGGGATGGATAGATGAATGGATGGGTGGTTTTGCTGGTCATACTTTTCTAATCTGAATAAGACCAGTAGAAGAGTTTCCTCATAATGTCCATTAAGTTTAACTGTTGGAAACCAGGAGTGCTGCTGGATGTTGAAAAGGTCATTGTAGTAAATATTAGATAATTCATACAGATATCCTTCCTTACTAGGTAGTTTTTAACTAGGAACAAAAAGAATTTTAACTTGACTAAAATGTTATTCTGATTTTGAAATAGATTTCAAAAACCAGTTTGCCTTCTTCAAATTCAAAAGAAATTGACAGGACAATAAAAACAGGATTTTTTTTAGTGACATTATAGATTTCTATTCTGTGGCATCTCTTAAATAGTAAAATAATTTTAGCAATAGTTCACATTTTTTAAAAATAGCTCACTTGAGGCTGGTTTAGCTATCTCTGGTATCAGGAAAGTGGTGAATGAGCATGTAAAACTCCATTTTCATAAGTGGTGAGCTTGTGTGATTCCCCGCCACTGCTGGCCCCACTGCTGGTCCACATAGCCAGAAAGGTTGGGGTCTGCCCAGTTTTTAAGCAATAATATTAGCTTACAATAATTCATTTTAATAAATATAAGATTAAACACATTTCCAAACAGAAACATTAAAAATGACAATCAGCAGAAGTATAATTTGGGTTGGAGAAAAAAGTTTATCCTGATACTATTACCATTCGAGTCAGAAGAATGTTACTGAGAATGTTCTTTTTCTACTAGCCATTTTTTCAGTCTGAAGTAGTAGACATATCTCTATTTTGATTTAGTTGGAATTCTATTGAGTTCAGACTCAATAGGGGAGGTAAATCTGTTGGGAAAAAAGTATGTTCAATGAAAACATAAGAGTATGGGCAAACATATCTAACTTATGAAAAAGTTTTACTGGTCTAATAGAAGCTAAGATGTTACTGAGAGAATTTAAAATGAAGGTTACTGCAGCATTAGGCATATAGATTCAAGGCTGACAGCATTATTGTAATCAGTCATTAGTCATGAGGTTTTGTGGGGTTGAAACAGGAGGAAAAGAGTCAGGAACTTTATCATGCAAAGGGACCCTGCTCTCTAGAATACTAATAAACTTTAAATAAAACTTTAATTTATATGCAGAGGAGGACAAAAAAAAATGACAGGCATGAATGCATGCATGCAGTTAGTAGCAACAAATTGTCTCACTCTTATCTTATCAAGTTGACATGTTTGTTTTGTCATTAATACCAATTTGCAATAGCATTACAGCTATTACAATTGAACTTAAATTATTATAATTTCAACGCAGATTTGTCTCAACATGTTCCTCCAACAACAACAATAAAGAACAAGTAACCAATATTTATTTTGTGAGTCCAATAATAGTGAGTCCAATTTTGGCACAGTAATACAAACAAAATACTGTGATATTTTTGCTGAAATATAAATTTCAGATTTTTCCTATTCAGTCCTAGCTAATTAAAGCATCTGATTAAATGTTTTTATACTACGATGCAGGGAAGCTACTATGAGTATCAAATGAGGAAAAGTACTGTATCATACCGTTCAATACAAAAAAGTGACGTAAAGAACAGCTGCTTATTTCCATATGCAGTTTATTTTTATCAGTTCATCCATTGCTGAGGAGCAAAAGCATAAATTGTGTGCCAAAAATCTTCATGATTAATGTAGGTAGGGTTTCTGCAAGTTTCAGTCATTACTAGAAATATTTTATATATGTGTAACTTAATTAGAATGTCCTAATATTTTTCCTAATTTGTACTGCTAGACCTGCTTGAACTTTATTTCTTAATTATCTGTTGTTCCATCTGTTCATGAGTTTTACCTCGTTTAAAGTTCATTTTCACAATTCCTGATTTTTTCCCCCTTTTAAATAATGTGTTGCTATCATAACTAGTTATGCAGCTGGTATTGTTTAAGCAGTATCATTGGTCCTCCTCTACAAATGATTTTATATGTCTATTTGTATTTAAACTGTTATTTAATACACATATTTGAAAACCCTGGGTGAAACCCAACTATATAAGCTCCAATGGGCCCTTTGATATTATTTTCAGTAGGAGGTAAATTTGCATACCATGATTCCCTTTGTTGGAATTTAATTTTCAGTTATTTACTGTTAGTTTTCCAAAGAGAACATCATTCTGACAATAATAAAAAAAACAAGAAAAAATAGACGTTTTGATATTTTTAGTGCAGTTTATTGTGAAGTAATTAAATGCATGATAAGCCAAGCTATGCGTTAATGTGGAAACACAATAGGATTTGGAGCCCTATGAATGTGTAAAGTATTTTTGTAATTCTGGATGCTGTGAATAAGATTTTGAAAAGTGTATAAGGCTTCCAATTAAAGATGCTCAGCCAAAAAAATGCCTGCTCCTTCCCCAGAACAGGTGGTTGTCATTATGAAGTTTATTCAAACTGCATAAACAGCACTCAAAATGTTATCATCCTCCAAATGTTTTTCTAGCCTGCTGGGCATTTCTGTCATAAGCATGGAAAGATATTTTCCCTTATCAAGATGCTTGCTTATCTTCTATAACACACACTCACACACACACACACACACACACACACACAGGTGTGTGCGTGTGTGTGTGTGTGTGTGTGTGTGTGTGTGTGTAATTTCATTATTGTTCCAGCCATGTGATCTCTCACTTAGAACTCTTACTCCATGCAGTTCATCTTAATGGTTTATGACAAGGCTGTCAAACTCCCGGACTGGATGCATTACGTGCTGGCCATGCTCATGCCCAGTTTAGTGAACAGGGAAAATGTCCCAATATGTCATATGATGCAGCCATGCTGAAATGTGTTTGACACCCCTGGTTTATGACAACTATTTCTTTCACCATCAACCATCTTTTAAGGTTCATGGTAAACATGTAATTCAGAACCATAAAAATCCAGCAAGTTAGGTATTGTATAAGAAGTGACTTGTAGTAAAAATGTTGCAACAACAACAAAAAATAAATACATCAAATTGTTTTTGTTGCATGGTAACAACATATAAATACAGTTCTATTATGAAACAAATTTCTATTGAAATCCGGGGGCGGGGGGTTGTCTATTTTAGGGAAGTGTTATAAGTCAGTGGTCACCAACCAGTGGGCTGGGGACCACTGGTGTTCTGCGAGAAAATTTTGGTGTTCCACAGAGAAATGTCACCCCCAAAGCATCCCCCAAAGCAATTAATCCAGGCTGCACGGGAACACAAGGCTGCGCCACCACCTAGCTGCAGGAACACAAGGCTTGCATCACTTGCATTGCGAACAACACAAGGTAGTGAGGGAAGGAGGAAAGGGTGGAGGGGGGGCGACTTGCCCCACTCACTCCATGCATTTTGCTTGGCCACTGGGCTGCTTCTTTCCGCTTCTTTCTTCTTCTGCTTTTGGCTGCATGCAAGGAAAGCAGCAAAAGCCTTTCTTTCTCTCCCCCAAACTCTGCCAGAAATGAGTCTTTGGGACCCTGCAAGGCATCCTGCTCCAAGAAGCTGCGCCAGCACGACAAGTCTTACAAAGACTCATTTCTGGCAGAGTTTGGGGGACAGAAAGAAAGACTTCTGCTGCTTCTGCTGCTTTCATTGCACAAAGCCAAAAGTCTCTCTCTCTCTCTCTCTCTCTCTCCCCCCCTGAGAATGTAGCTGGAGACAGTATCCTGTGATCCCAAATAAAGAATGATCGATCGGTAGGAAAACAGGGTGGGGAATTTTCCTGCAGACTTTTTTGGGGATTTTCCCAGGGTCTCTTCTGCTTTCTGCAGAGACCCTGGGAAAATGTCAGCAAGCCACTGTCAATCAAAATTCATATTAGTGGTCCACAGGATTTAAAATTATGAGTTTGGTGGTTCCTGAGGTCCAAAAGGTTGGCGACCCCTGTTGTAAGTCATGACATTTGTAGTACATGCAAAATAAATCTACTAACTGTATCTACTGACATTTTTTGTTTAAGTTTTATGTACTTGGTTACATTTTATTGTAAATTACACACCACACACAAAAACACATGTTTGTCTAAATGGGACAAAGTAGAGAAGGCCAACTTTTTAAAAACTGAGTATATGAAAACAAATTACCTACTTAGCATTTATTTTGTTTTCATGGAGAAACCAAAACAAATCTATTTCTGTTATTCCTGGAGGTGAATGAGTCCCCCCCTGTAAAATATTAAATACAAAAAGAGCTGTGAAAAGGACAAATTAGCAGTGCTATGATAAAAAATATAAAAGGAAAGCCTGTTTATCATTTCTGGACAATGAGATGTCATTAATGAGAATCACAGTTATGTTTATGAAAAATGTTCAGCTCTTTACAGTTACTTAAAATAGAATGAAGGGGAAAATTTCTGTCATAAAACAAAGGACCAGACATCTGCTTTTGGAGAAAACAATTGCTTATTGCTGGACCATTCACCAAGCATTTATTTTATTATTATATCTGCTTTACTTATACTATATTTTTTCATATTCATTGATCAACCTTTAATTCCACAATCACACAAAATATCCCATAATCTTTTTTCATATTTATACATTTCTCAATAATCTACTAAAGAGAAAATGGAAAAAATGTGGTCTGCAAACACCCTGATGTATATAAAGTCACAATGCACTTCCAAAATCTTGCTACTAGTGAGTTCTTAGATATACACTGTCACAGCATATCTAAGAAACAATCTTCCTCTTATTTTTGCATTTACTGTTCTTGAATTATCCTTTACATAAGGTTACATCACACATTATATCTGATGTTTGCCTTTGAACAGTGGTGACAGTGATCTGGCTTTGGGGGACATTGGTCCTCTACCATGGACCTGAGGTATCTATCCTCTATCTTGGCTCTAGAGTTCTTTACAGTAACTGCCTGCCACAGGGAAGTGGAGCCTAGTTGATCTTCACAGCCCAGATAGGCCTGGTGTTATTTCTGAGAGAGTTTGGGATTTTCCCAAAAACTCTGTTTCATAATTCAGTGGGTCATCACAGGGTCTTATCACAGCTTGGAATGACCAGGTGACAGGTCTTGAATCCTACCTATGTTGACTGTCTGTGTACATGGATTTCATAAAGCCCCATGGTTTTCTGAGTGGATCAGAGAAATGTAGTGACATGAGAAATACCAAGACTGTGGGTGACCGATATCTGGTAGAGATGAAAGCCTATATTAAGACTTACTCTGCGATGATAAAAGTAACTGGACCTGCACACTTGTACATTCAGGTAGCTGACTAGCTGCTCTATTTGGGTAACCAGATTTTTCCTAAAGAAGGAGGATCTGGGAGAACTCTTGCAGAGAAGTTGTGAGGATGATGACCAGCATCTGCTTAACTGGACCCTGGCTGGTCAGACCCTTCAGAAGTGATAGGCTAGCCCTAATTTCTGAGAAGTTCTTGAATAAGTTGCTTTTAAGGAAGTATACAAGAACCACGTGGGTTCTGGACCCATGTTCCTCCTGGTTTGTTAATGTAGAGTCCTAGGGTCATGCAATGTAGGGTGCATCAGGGTTCTAGCCCTTCACTTCTCCTTTTGAAAATTTACATGAAAAATTACACAAAAAATGTACTGGGGGAGATCATCCATTGGTATAGCATCAGGTATTGTCCAATTGTATGTGTCCCAATTGTATAACTTCATCCCCACCAGATAGGTGATGTTGTGGCAATACTGGGTGAGTGCCTGGAAGCTTCAAGTGTCTGGATGTAGAAGAAATAGTTTCAACTCAACCCTGGTTTTGTAATTGGCATGCAGGAATGAAGAGGCAGAGGTGAGAATGAAAGCTAACAACTTTCATTGAAACAAAGTAAAGCAGCCGCAGCTTGCGGTAAGCTAACAAGGCAGCCGGCTGACAGAGACAGCTGATTCCATTTGACAGCTCCTTTTATAATCAGCTGTCAAACGAAATCAGCCAATCAGGGAAAGCTCCGGCTCCTGCTCAAAGAGTGGACTGGAGTGAAGACTTCTGTAAGATGCAGCACCTGGCAAGATAGAATGGCTCTGGGTTTTGGGTAGCTCTGGCCTGGATGATACTTTGTCTTTGATTATAGATGGGATAGCTTGAAAGTGAGTGAGGAACCCCTGAATTTTAGTTATTTCCACTCTTAGGAAAAAAAGAATAATTAAAAATCTTTCTCTATATCTTAGCAAATGTACTTCCCATTTTAAACTACATTACTTTGAGCTGACGAGGGCAACATTGTCTTAAATACAAATGCAAGCCCAATCACAGAGCCTTATGATTATGTATTTGTTTGCAAGAATATTAGTGATATAGAAATGGCCCCTTTTTCATATTTCTATTAGTAGTAATGAATGTTTGATATTCTTTCTATTACCAACCTACTTCCAACTGCCTGCTTTATAGCTGATACTTTGGACAGAGAAGAAAAAGTGGATATAGGTTTACAGGAAGCAATAACCATTTTACTTTAACTCAATGAGATCGTATTAAATACATGAGCTTGCAATACATTTGAGACTGTTTTAATATTTGCTTTAAGTACTATTCAGTTATGCCAGTAAATATTTTCTCAGGGTTAACTTCTAGCATGAATAAAAACACCAGGCTGCATTTAAACAACCTATAAGGAACATCCCAATATTCTACTCTGAGGATATGTAAAAGCAAATAATTGTTTTCTTGACATTTCAAAAATGTTTGAAAATGGGTTTAGAGTGATTCAATTCATTGAATCACTTCATTCCTAGATAGTAGTTAAGAGGAGATAATGTGCTTTCCCCACCACCATGCCTGGATTTCCTTTTATTTTTAGTTCTGCGTCATTAATATATTACAGAACAGTCTATTCAACAGGAATTTTGATATAGACTGGTATTAAAATGGAGATATTTATTCAGTTGCCAGGGAACCAAAGATTCAAAATCATTAATTTAATCCTGTTAACCTTCTGAAAGAGATAATTTTATGAACAAGATAGACATAACCTGCTTTGTTTAACTGCCATTATTTTAATTATCACAAATATTGTTTTATCAGGTTGGATTGAGTCAAACTAGGACAGCGGTTGGCTGATACAAAAGGAAAGTGAGTGCTGGCTGCAGGCTTGTCATCTATGAAAGCAAGTTACATACCTCATTGGCCTCAGACATATTTTCCCAATGGATGACCATACTTCAGAAAAAAGAACCAAGTTAATGCTTCAGCTTTCTCGCTTTTAAGACAATCACAAAAACACAGTAGCCCAGTTAACCACAAATAGCTGCAAACATTTACAGTAGCATATGCAAGTCTACAGTGCCAAATATTGGTAGTAAAAGTCTATGACAATAACATGCATGAACTATGATATTGCTAAAAACAACATGGGTTATATATAAACTATAATATACTATGTATACTGTATTAAGACTGATTCATTTGAATTCATTTCTAAGTGACCATGCATGATTAATTTGTTAAGGAAATTAATCCATAGTGAATATCTCTATATCATTTTCTCTTAAGTATCTTAACTTTCTTAAATAACAATATCCATATCAATAAAAAAAATCAAATATGAACATTATTGGCAATGTGATAAAACAGAATGTTTTAAAGTTAGGCAGAAATTTATAAAATTTTGTTTTGCTCATTCCTTTGAAAGTAATGACCACAAATTCATTTGACCATCTTAAAGCCTGATCTTAATATTTCTTCTACTTATATTTGTAACATCCAGCAGAAGTACAACTGTGACTATGCCTTATAAAAATATTTCTTGCAGATGAAGGAATGCGGGTGTATAAAGAGCACTAAGCATTTTAATTTCAAAAGCAAATGTTTAAGCTCCAAAGTGAACAAGGGTTTTGTTAAATTTTAATGAAATTACAATAAAAGAGCATATTAATGGATCTATTCATAAATTATTCAGAACAAGCAAATAAAATTTTACCATAGGATATAGAAGTAACTTGGACAATTTGTGATTTTCATAGGAATTAGTCCAATTTATAGAGGATAGAGTTATTTTTCATTGTGAACCTATGGAGTTTTTACATTTAAACAATGTATTGGACCAATAGCAGATTTTTCTTTTCTGTATATAAGCTTTATGGACATGAAAATATATAAGTTTAGTTCTTATAACTCAATGGTAAGCACATTTTGTGGATAAGCATCACACCAGACTATTGATGTGGCTGGGCAACATTTTTAATACGTGGTCAGATCAAAGAGGAAAGTACTGGGTGAATTTAGAATAAAAACATGATTTCATTTACCTTAACTATAAAGTTAAATTAATGTGATTAATTTATTATCTATTTATCTAAGAATTACAATTTTTATACAATTACAGCTATTTTTTATATATAGACAAGCTTCTTTTATGTACATTTTATATATTCAACACAAAGGTTTTCCAGAGTCTATGAACTGCAAGTAATTAAAACTGGATAATAGTAACTTTTCAACTATTGATAAAAAGTAAAGATGCCTTCAAATTGAACTTGACTCCTGGTGATTACATTGACACTTGCATGCAGTTTTCCTGGCAACAGCACAGAAACAATTTGCTGCTGACTTCTTCTGGGATTTTTTTTTTTCAACTTCTTTCTCTAGCCTACAACCCTTGAATTCTCAGTTGGTTTTCTATCCAAATACTAAACCTGACCCTGCTTAGTTTTCAAGCTTAGGCAAGGTTGGTCAGGTCTTGCCACCTGCTGCAATTCCAGATAATGAGCAATACATATTTTTGTTTAACATGTGGAATAATCTCTTTACATGCAATTTTTCCATCATGGAACATTATAACATTGAATGCAATTCATACCCAATATTATTTAGAAGGAAATTTGCTGGGTGAAACTTAACATTAATGCTGTTCATTGTCAGTATTTGTTCTGTGCTGTCATTAAGCATCTAATGATTTTATACATGTTTATTACAATTATCATGTTTTCTGTTCCTTTAATACCCCAAAGAAGGAATTATAATGATATCCAGTGAAACCAACATTTAGAAATCAACTATCCATGCTGTCACAGGAGTTTTGCTCTTTTCCGGTCTGATTAGCACATCAAAATTAGTTTTCTATTTTTTTTTTTTTGGTTCTTTAGATAGCTTTTTATTTCCCTTTCCATTTGCAATATAGCTCACAGAATACAGTATGTCTGTATGGATTCATTATGAAGATTCATAATAGGATCAAATAGCTGTTCCTTTCAGTTTCTCCGGAGTTCTCTTCAATGTATCTTCATAACTTGACTTGATTACTCCTGGAGGATTTCTTTGAACTTTTCAGTTGTGAAAAAATAGATCAATGAACACCAAGTAGGAATACTTCCTCTTTCCTGCCTTCTATAGAAGACCTTTCAATACTGTAGATAGCATGGTATAATTTAAAACCAAGATATTAGCCCCTGAAATATGGCACATTAGGTATAGGCAGTTGTTGATTGCATACTCCCAAGCCTGAAATTTGTGTTAATGTTTGGTTGCATGATTTTTAAGTTTTTTCTTTCCTAATGGACAAAAGGTGATTCCACACACACATGCACACAAATAATCAATGAAAAGGGATTGCTAGAACATATATCAAATATTATTTTTTGCTTCAGGAACCATCTTTAGATGAGGAAAAAGATTGAAATAAGAACAGGAAACACCTCAAGAATTAGACAGTGTACTGCCATGCTCCAGCGTTAATAATGCAGCAACAACAATCAGGTTCATTCTTCATATCCTTACCCTCAACAAAAACCACAGAAATTCTTCTAATCAGTCACATAGAATACTGGCATCCAAAATAAAAATCATGGCAAGAAAGTATAAGAGTACTCAGCTAAGTTCAGAGACAGCTTACTCTAACACCTGCTATCCATGAAAAACCTGCTGAAAAATGCCAAGCTATATCGGAGCCAGTTGTCCTGGTTGAATCAAATCAAAAGCTGTGGTGTTTAGTCCATAAAGGTCTTCAGCACTATCTATTCATAAAACTTTCCTATATTGATTGAGAAGTATTCTCTATTTTTTTTACCTACTTTGTTCTTGGTGATGAGTCTGCTTGTATGTGAATAGAATGTGGACTGAATTTGAGATAATCCTTATATATTTTCTGTCACTCCACTTCAGACAAAATTGTTTGATTATGAGGCCAGGAGAGTGTCATCCAAATGTTAAGTTCCAGCTCTCCTATAGGCTTTCCATGCTGTTAGCACAATCATGCAATCAGAGTTCCAACTGAATGAAATGCTTAGATATAAAACAGTTGCCGATATCAAATGCCCTATACAGATGGGCATAAATTGACAACATGTTGCAAATTTTGTAAGCAAGCTCGATAGATGCAGTCTAGCTAAATCCTCAGACATATGCCTAATGTATGGAAGCAGAGACTAGAGGCAAAATGACCTGGTGGCAATAAAGCTGGAGACCTTAACAGTTTATGCAATCTTATTCACATGGCCATAATGTTAACATTTCAAAACATATATTTTTGAAAACCAGATAATGAAAGAATCCCTCATTGGAAAAGAATGAAAGAATTATTTTATAGAATGCTACTGAAACATGGGAATATACACTGGTATTAATGAAAAATTATAAAGTGAAAGAAGCTGAAGCTGACACAAAAGCAAATTAAATTAGCTCAAATTGAAACAAAAATAGTAAGGAAAGGGGGGAAATGGCTAACAATGCATCTCTAGCAATGAATTGAATGAAAAATATGGGAGAAAACTGAAGAGAACAAATGCTGGAATATGTATTTTATATATTTGTATGGGGATGATAAGAATAAAAAAGTAGTAATGGAGAAAGTATTATGTTATTTTTAAAAAATTAACAAAAAGAAAATAGAACTATAGACATGAAATCTTTAAAAATTGTAAAGCTGAAGTTGCATTCAATGAGCCTAGAAAATAAATCCCAGCAAAATAATCTCAGCTATTCAAATAAGCCATTATTCAATTACATTATTTCTCTCTAACTTTTATTCTAACTCCTTATAGCCAGAAACAAATGCCTCATGCTTTTCTTCTTGTTTCTTGGATTCTTGAATTGTGCAGCTGTTTTGTCAAATTGTGCTTAAACTATCCAATTCTGCTTGGCTAGAACATGAGTAGAACTTCATGACAAAATAGCAACTCAACTACCCCAACTACCAGCATGATTTTCACACTGTCTCCCAAACAATTTATTTCAGATAATACCAATAGAGTATAAATATTTGTAGCTCGGGACTGAAACACTGATGATGTTTTCTAGTTTGGGTAATGGAAAAAACAACAACAACCAAGCTCAGCGAGCATCAAGGATCTCTGATTTCAGATTGTGCTTTCCTTAGATCTGTTCCCTTCAGCTCCATTGGTAATCCTTCTTTAACCAATTATATTTAATTATATTTCTTAGGTCTGTGCTTTGATGTTGCAAATGAATCCTGAAAAAAATATTTGGTCCTGAAGCCAAGTACAGTACCTTTTCTCCTTTCTCATTCCTCTTATGAAGGATGAGCTGTCTTGTTTGTAGTTTATTTAATTAGTTTATACAGTAGCAACTCTGTGTAGTATACAATGACTAAAACCCAAGTAGTTACAACAACTCATGATGCCTCAGGTAAATACTACATTCCAATCATAAAAATTTATATCAACAACAAAGATTGCATAATCTTCTGATCCAAATGGAAAAAATGGGTTCTTGTTCCTACGTATCTTTCCAACAGCATATAAAATATCATACCTTCCTGCACATTTTCCAACAGCAAATCCATATTTTTTCTTATATTGCTTTTATTTTATTTTGATGTTTTATTTTATCACTTTGTTTTTTTTTCTCTTTCTTTCACATATCTTAGATCATATTCAGTGGTGGGATTCAATTTTTTTTTACTACTGGCTCTGTCGGCGTGGCTTGGTGGCCATGGTGTGGCTTGGTGGCCATGGCTTGGTGGCCATGGCAGGAAAAGGATACTGCAAAATCCACATTCCCTCCCCACTCCTGGGGGAAGGTTACTGCAAAATTCCAGTCCCTCGCCATCCCACTAACCTGCTTTCCAGCTCCGTTCTCCTGTGCAGGGCAACAAAAGAAGACCCAACCAATCATCTGGGACTTGGGAGGCAGAGAATAGATGGTGGCTGGGCCAGGCAGAGGTGGTATTTGCTGGTTCTCCAAACTACTCAAAATTTTCGCTACCAGTCCTCCAGAACTGGTCAGAACCTGCTGAATACCACCTCTGATCATATTGCTACTGAGCAGTTGGACATGTCCTATACACATTTGGATTTAAAACCCTTAAGAAATGCTTGCAAGCTGAAAATGCATCCTAAAAAATGGAATTACAGACTTTCTTGTTGTAAATAAAAGTATACGGACATAGCCATGCCATCACCAAAAGCTGAGTCTTTATACCTAAATTGCTATAGAAATACAACCACAGTCATATATATGCACACTGATTCAAAATAAAGTGATTCATTTTAAGTATGTGGTTCTTGTTTGATGTAGGGTTTTTTTCTGGAATCTAAATCTGCTAAGATCAAAATATTCTGTTGTATCTGGATGGGCAACTTTGAAGTGTTTGTCCCAAAATACAGCTCCCTTACTTTAGGAAATGTATAGCTATTGCTTAATTGAGCTAAGAAGTAAATTTTCTATCAAGAAAATCAGTAGTCAAGTAAGATAACTGATAAACTTTGACAGTTAAAACTTTCAATATGAAAATAGATTGAAAATGATGAAAATGTAATTTCTTGTCCTGGCTCTTTGAAGGCTGACTTACATTATTTAGTCTTGTCAACCAAAGCATATGTTAATCTAATCCTGGGAAAAATTAATAGCTAAAGATGCAAATGTGGTATTAAATCATACTCCTAAAAGATGGAATTTTATATTTTATGAAGGTCTTTGACTTTATCAAGCCTGGAGCTTGGCAAAGAATTAATGTTATGCAGTTTAAAATAAACTAATTTTCTCACTACTGAAGATATGTGTTTGTTAACAAATTTTGAAATGTCTGTAGATAACTTGGAGCAATATTATAAGTATCCTTAAAAACTTTAAGATTTAAATAAATTTTACATTGATATTGTATGGATCATATTTTTCTTTTCTTTTTTCTTTTTAGAAAAAGTTCACTACTTATTTTTTTTAAAAAAAACACCATACAGTCTTTTTCTGTCTTTTTACTGCGCAATCACTGAAGATAGTTATATTTCACTCCTGAAAATAAGATAAAAAATAAAACCATTCTACCACTTTTCCTGTTTTTTCCTACCCTGTCCAAATCTAGGTTTATATTTATCATCCTTCAGTTGCCCAGACGCATTAAAATTAGTGCTTTCTCTCCATAGAAGCAAGCAAGGCATTATCCTTGACCTAGGAAACTTGCTCCTTTGATTCTGACTTTTTCTATCAATGGTTTTTGAACCAATTTGGGATCATGTTTTAGTATTAGAAGAGTTTTAAAAAAAGTTTTCCAAAGCTGGCCTGCTTCTTTCTTTTAAAACGCAATGTACATAGACTTCTGTAAAGCCTTTGATTCAGTGGTACACGACAAACTACTCCTAAAAATAAAATCCTATGGTATCTCTGGACAACTGAATAACTGGATAGAAGCATTCCTGGCAAACAGACAACAAATGGTCAAAATTGGGAGCGTCCTATCAAATTCTGTACCTGTCAATAGTGGTGTCCCCCAAGGCAGTGTTCTAGGACCAAGTCTCTTCATACTCTACATAATTGACCTCTGTGATCATATTAAGAGCAATTGCGTTCTTTTCGCTGATGATGTAAAGTTGTTCAATACCACAGACAATACTGCTACCCTACAAAAAGATCTTGACTATGTATCAGAATGGTCAAACAAATGGCAACTTCAAATCTCAACAAATAAATGCTCTGTCTTACATATTGGCAAAAAAAAATCAGAAAATAAAATACAAGCTGAATAGTCAAGATCTTGTTGATGACCCATGCTCTGTAAAGGACCTTGGAATACTCACCTCTAATGATCTAAGTGCTAGAACCCACTGCAACTACATAGCCAAAAAGGCATTAAGAGTTGTTAACCTAATCCTACGTAGCTTTTTCTCTGGTAATATCACACTACTAACCAGAGCATACAAAACATTTGCTAGACCAATACTCGAATACAGTTCATCAGTCTGGAACCCACATTACGTATCTGATATTAGCACAATTGAGAAAGTCCAGAAATATTTCACAAGAAGAGTTCTCCACTCCTCGTTGTAGAATACCTTATGCCACCAGACTTGAAATTCTAGAACTAGAAAACCTTGAATTACGCCGTCTTCGGTCTGATTTAAGCATGGTATATAAAATCATACATTGCAATGACTTACCTGTCAATGAATACTTCAGCTTCAACCATAACAACACAACAGCACACAATAGATTCAAACTCAAGGTTAACCGCACCAAACTTGATTGCAGGAAATACGACTTCAGCAACAGAGTGGTCAATGTCTGGAATACTCTACCCGACTCTGTAGTTTCTTCCCCAAACCCCAAAAACTTTAACCTTAGACTGTCTACTATTGACCTCACCCCTTTCCTAAGAGGTCTGTAGGGGGCGTGCATAAGCGCACCAACGTGCCTACCGTCCCTGTCCTATTGTTTCTCTTATTCTTCTTTTATCTTTCTTATATGTACCCATTTCATGTATTCACAACTATGTATACACTTATACTTATTATCTTGTAAACAATTGGCAAATCAAATAAATAAATAAATAAATAAATAAATAAATAAATAAATAAATAAATAAATAAATAAATAAATAAATAAATAAATAAATAAATAAATAAATAAATAAATAAAAAAAAAAAGAATCTTCCAGTAATTGCACCATCCAAAATTCAATCATTTTGCCACCAAAATACATTGGTGTGCTGTTGATTTCTGTAGCTCTCAGGCTAACATTTACCCACAATCTCATTAACCGTTACATAGCAGAATGTGGTATGCCTGAAGTTAAATATATATATATACTTCTGAGTTGTGTCTCCAAAGCCATTAAGCTTAATTTGGCTGGAGAAAGCCTTTACTTTACCTTTGGTATCAGAATAATACATATGATCACTCTTCCATTAAGGATATAGAATGAAGAAATACAGATGTTATATTAAGTCATGTCCCAATATAGGGAGTTTGTCATGATTTATCTAAGGGATAATTTCTCTGTTTTACTGAGATCATATCTTATATGGTGGTTTCCTACCACATTGATTGCCTGGATGTATGGCATAAATGGTTTCATCAATATTGGAACTTCTCAGAGACAAAGTCCTGAGAATTTTGTTCTATGGGGTTCAAACCCTTTAACTGGAATTGAACTCATGGACTTAAGATTTAGATTATTATACACTGTGCATTAATTTTATAAGCTATCTCTTGATGCTCACTCATTTCAGGAAATGATATTTACAAGCTGTCAGTTCACTTTCCCTTAAGTTTTCAGAGAAAGATATACAGATGCATTTACTATGTGTGTAAATTCATGTAGCGCAGAATTGTGTATTACCAGATTTCTAACAGGCTCATATTGATTGTTCATTGTAAATGCCTGGAACAAAATAGAACCAAGTGATAAGGTTGCAACAGAATGAGCAGTGCCAGGAAACATGTGATCTAATATTACTTAAAGAGAGTTTATTTCTGTTATCTGACCCATTTACCATTTTTTAAAAATATGCTTATTAATTAGTCATACATGTTTATGAAAGTTATGTCATTCTGCTGAACTTGTTGGCTAATGTACAAGTCATTAATTATTCATATTAGGTTATTTGTATCTTAAATTTTGCATGTTTATTAGGTAAATCATTCATTTTAAAAGTATATTGATTCAAAGACAATATCTAACTGAACTGAGGTAAATAACAACAAAACCATTCTTACTAAAAGTGAATATGCTACCATAACAACACAAGAGCACACAATAGATACAAACTCAAAGTAAACCGCACCAAACTTGATTGCAGGAAATACGACTTCAGCAATAGAGTGGTCAATGTCTGGAATACTCTACCCGACTCTGTAGTCTCTTCCCCAAACCCCAAAAACTTTAACCTTAGACTGTCTACTATTGACCTCACCCCTTTCCTAAGAGGTCTGTAGGGGGCGTGCATAAGCGCACCAACGTGCCTACCGTCCCTGTCCTATTGTTTCTCTTATTCTTCTTTTATCTTTCTTATATGTACCCATTTCATGTATTCACAACTATGTATACACTTATACTTATTATCTTGTAAACAATTGGCAAATCAAATAAATAAATAAAATAAATAAAGATATACATAACTTAATAATACAATAAAGGCCCAATTTAATCAGAAATCCAATCCACTTCTGTTTGCCTTGAAATGCCTCATAAATGTCAAAATTGGCTATTCCTTTGTTTCCCAGGGATCTAAATTCACTGGAGATCACTGTTTTGTAATCTCCATATGAGGAGCAACTATATGGAATGTCTATGGGCAATGTCAATATTTATCCGTTGCCATAAAGGAATGGTCTATTTGTCAATTCTTCAATCACTTCCAGTCACCAATTCTACTTTCAGCTGAACCATTTTCCATTTCTTCCCAGTAGTTCAAAAATTTTAATTTTCTTTTTAATGAATGAACCTTTTATTATGAACTGAGAGCTCCCATAGCTCCATTTCTGTCAGGACCTTATGTTTCAGATGTTATTAAACAGATTTATATGTTCTGAAAGTTCAGAAATGAATCCATGATTATCAATAAAACACATAAATAGTATTTAAGACTACTGGTTTACAAATGAGTCAAATCACAATTGGCAGTTCAATAAAGTTGACAAAGTAACTGTAGCGCAAAGAATATTTGAAGCTAATAAGGCAATAAGTAATAAGTAACATGGCAAATTTCATAAATTCAATTCAATGAGAAAAAGGTAAGGAATTTAAAGAGTACCAAATATAATTCCATGAAAACATTTTGAAGCAAGAACACAGAGAATAAAGAAGCCAGGAAAAATTTGAAGAAGTGGTTCCCATATATAGAGTTGAGCTATAAAAGATCCTATTTTTGTCAACTGGGAGTGAATTCAATTGGATGTATTCCTAATATCAGTATTTATTTCTACATCAAATTATAGCATGGTTTTATCTGGACAATGGGAAGCAGAGTAAAAGATGGATGTAATATAGTACATAAGATTCATTGTGGAGGTAAGAATAAGAAAAAAAATGTTAGATTTTCTTTTTAATAATTGCAGACTTTTGGCAGACTGAAATTTGATATTGTTTAAGTGAAGATCAAGAATAATATATTAATCCATGGTAAATTTGAATCCAGGTAAAAACAATTACGTCCTTGACTTATGGTGCAGTTTTTCGTCCATGTTGTTACTTTGTTGGGCATTTCCACATTATAGGCCAGATTTCCAAATTATTATCCTTACATGAAAGTGAATGGCTTGCATTTGATAAATAACTGATAGAAATAGTTAAATTTGCTGTTTCTTCCATTTGGTAGCATGATTTTAGCAGTAGTATTGACAATAATGCCACAGTTAATGTTCATTACTAATTTTTTTTACAAAAGCATAAATTTTGAGGATCTTATTTCTGTTATACTGCAATGCAGCAGTCATTGGCAATTGTAACATAACTTTAAAATGCTAAGGACTAATTCATAAAATAGAGGACTATCTAATGACACGTCACATGAATCATGAAAAATGAGTTCAGCTCTGCTAGTTTCACTTTAGGAAATGATTTTCCCCAGGCTTTACCTTTATGTCTTAATCTGCACTCTGATGTAAAATTTATCAATTTGGAAATCTGTTGATCACAGCAAATCTTTTTACATTCTTTTCATTAACACATATATTTGTTCTTTCTATATATATATTTTCATTGTTTCAGCAAACCTCATGAAGCAATACATTTTTATTTATCTTATTTCAGGTTTTGGTAACTGAACCCTTTTTATTCATTTTTTTCTGCTGTGTTATATGCATAAATAACTGAAATTGTAGATTCAGATGACCTAGAACATTTAAAATAATTTTACAGCATTTCTTTTTTTTTTTTTTAATAAAGTTTTATTTGGGTTTTCACACATACAAAATACAAGTAAAACATCTTTTTTGAAAATAGCATGGTCTGGGTTGAACTTCTTTATACAGACACAAAACTCAATTTCATGCTCCTTTTTGTATTCTATTCTATATCTTATACTATTCTACATTTTCTATATAGTTTTTCCCCTCTTAATTTTCTCAATTTTATTTTGATTATCGCATCTCAATTCAAATCATTATATTTATACTTTTGTCTGTTCTATTTCAATTTCATATTATCTTTTCTCATTAAACAAGTTTTCTCCTGTAGTTACTAATTGGAATATGACACCTTTATATCTTTTAATTACATCCATTCAACTCTTATTTAAACTTCAATATATACCTTAAGGTTATGACCTTCAACATAATACATAACTTCCAATCGAATTCTGCTTGGTACATTCTTATAATACACACTATATTCTTTAAAAAAAAGATTGTAAATATATGTAATTATAAACCCTCATTCCGTTCCAGTTCAGTTCTATCATTAATAAAACATTTTTTTAAAAAAAGTAGCGTAATCCCAGGTTACATTTTTTCATACAGACACAAATTCAATTTCATGCTCATTTTTATGTTCTATTCCATATCTTATTACTGTTTTACATATAGCTTCTCCCCTCTTTTAATTTTCTCAATTTTATTTTAATTATCTCGTCTCAATTCAAATCATTATATTTATACTTTTTATCTGTCCTGTTTCAATTTCATATTATCTTTTCTCATTAAACAAAGTTTCTCCTGTAGTTGCTGATTGGAGTATGACACCTTTATATCTTTTAAGTTTATCCATTTAACTCTTATTTAGGCTTCAATATATACCTTAAAGTTATAACATTCAATATAATACATAACTTCCATTCGGATTCTGCTTGGTACATTCTTATAATACACACTATATTCTTAAAAAAAAGGATTATAAATATATGTAATTAAAACCCTCATTCCATTCCAATTCAGTTCTATCATTAATATTCATTAAAATCTTAACATCTTTAACACTTTTTTTCAATTAAATATCATACTTCCTTAAAAACACATATAATCTCCATAATTAATTTTTCCCTTATTTCTCTTCACATATGTTTTATAAATCATTAAATATACCTTTTATCACATTTATTTATTGACAAGCATTCCACTGAATTACGATAGCTATTTTATCAGACATTTTAATCATACATTGTTTCATATTTTTTGAAATTATTTCTGTTTTTAATATAACCATACTATCTTATGTACCTTTGCAGAATCCCCTTTTCCATTAAATTTTCACCCATTATCTCTAAATAGCCCCTGTTTCTCTGTATTTTGTTTCTGTCCTTTATAACTTCTTTTCCTTTCTTTCTTCCCTCTCATCTTCTCCCTCCCCTTTTTACCCCCTTGTCTCTCTATTTCTAATTCTCTCTTCTGCATTTGCCTCTTCTGTTGCTTTCTGATTTTATACTTATTTTTTACTCTTTTTTTAGTTGTTTTTCCCAGTCTTAAACTTTCCATTCTCTTTCCCCCCTATCCTTTTTTTCCCCCATCTAAGATTACTTGTTCATTAAAGATGGCTTCTTTTTTGTCGCAATCTTCTTGTTCTGCAGGCATTTCTTGTTGTTTCTCATAGTTCCAAATCTCCATTTCTAAGAACTGAAATACGAAACCAAAAGAACCTCTCCCTTCTTGTGTATCTTCTTTGTACTTTTTAAGTTCCATTTTCAGTTCTTCTAAAAGTGGAGCCATTTTGAACAGTTTTAAACAACCACCCGATTGATTTTAGTCATTCAAAACAATAACCAAGAATCCAGAAATCATCAAGTAATCCAGATAGTCCCAAGTTATATCTTCTTATTTCTTTCTCGACTTTCTCTTCCTGGGGTTTTTGTTGCGATATTTCAGCAAGAATGTACCTTTTGGAAGTCTTGTTGAGATTTTGCTATAAGTTCTTTTTTAATTCCAGGCAGTCTCCTCCCTTCCAGATCCTGCCCTTTTATTCTTCCTCTCTCTTTTCCTGTTTTCAAAAGCTTTTAATTATCCAGAAATCTTTATTATCCCTTTGACTTTTTATTTTCAGCATTTAATGCCTATTGATGTCAAAGTGGATTTTTTTCCAATTTTTTACTTAAGTCTCTTAGCTGTCAGTATAGGAAAAGGAGAAAAAAAAATCCCTTCCCTTTTCTCTCTCCTTTGCAGCTTAAAAATCTTCTTAGGGAACAATGTTATTGTTTTTTACAAGTTTCAATTCCAGGGTACCTTATTTGTTGCTTTTGCTGTTTGACCCAGTCAACCAAAACTTTCTCCTCATATCTTCCTCCTGCACATTCTTTTCCGGTCGAGTTCTTCTTTGTGGTGGCCATTTCTGACCACCGCTGCAACCGCCTTCAGGAAAGGGAGTAATGGCCAGCTGGGGAGGAGAGATGCGGCTCTCCTCAACTTTGCAGGCAGTCTCCCCCCTCTTCACCACCTCTATGGGGTGGCTTACAGCATTTCTGAAAACAATTGAAATTTTATATTTATTTTATTTAGTTTAGCTTATCAAGCATGTATGAGAAAACAAGTATGAACATAACATATAAACATGTAAGTATAAACAGGTGTAAGTATATACATAATAAATGAGTATGAATAAATGGGAACAATAGGTTAGATTAGCAACTGGCTGACAAACCTTACTCAACGAGTAGTCCTTAATGGGTCTAAGTCTACATGGAGGGAGGGAGGCAGTGGGCTGCCACAAGGTTCCGTCTTAGGCCCAGTACTTCATTAATGACTTAGATGAGGGAATAGAAGGGGAATTTACCAAATTTGCAGATGATACTAAGCTGGCAGGAATAGCTAACACCCAAGAAGACAGGCTCAAGGTCCAGATGGATCTTTACAGACTAGAACACTGGGCCATATTTAACAAAATGAAATTCAATGTAGAGAAGAGTAAAGTCCTACACTTAGACAAGAAAAACCAAAAGTACACATATAGACTGGGTGAAACCAGGCTTAGCAGTAACTGTGAGAGGGATCTTGGATCTTAGTGGACAACCAACTAAATATGAGCCAGCAGTGTGCAGCAGCAACCAAAAAAATCTAATGCAATCCTAAATTTCATTAACAGAGGAATACAATCAAGATCAAGTGAGGTATTAATACCACTCTATAAAGCCTTAGTAAGACCACACCTAGAGTACTGCATCCAGTTTTGGTCACCACACTATAAAAATATGTTGAGACTCTATAAAAACTATAGAGAAGAGCAACCAGGATGATTTGGGGACTGGAGACTAAAACATATGAAGAATGGTTACAGGAACTGGGCATGGCTAGTCTAGCGAATAAAAGGACCAGGGCAGACACGATAGCAGTATTCAAATATTTGAGGGGCTGCCACAGAGAGGAAAGGGTCAAGCTATTTTCTAAAGCTCCTATAGACCAGACAAGGAATAATGGATGGAAACTGAAGAAGGAGAGATTTAACCTGGAAATAAGGAGAAACTTTCCGACAGTGAGAACAATCAACCAATGGAATAGCTTGCCCTCGAAAGTTGTGGGAGCGCCATCACTTGAGACTTTCAAAAAGAGATCGGGCTCCCATTTGTCAGAAATGATGTAGGGTGTCTTTCTTGGAGAAGGGGTTGTACTGGATGACCTATAAGGTCCCTTCCAACGCTGATTATCTGTTTATCTGTTTAACTGAGTATTTTAAAAATACTCAGTATTCATTGACTCAAATATGTTGTTCAAAGCCAGAAACAAGAGAATTAAATTGAGTGCTATGGCAAAGTGACTTAAAACATTTCCATTTCATTGACTTATTTTGTAAGACATTTAGAGGTGCTAATTTGTTGATTTGCCTGTCTGGAAGAACATCAGCAAATTCATACGATGTACTAGAGATTTTCAAGACTGGCTGGCTTAGGCAACCAGTGCTGGATTGTCTGCACTGAAGGGGCCAACACGGAAGCATATTGATACTACCAAAGGCATTCTTGGCTGGCCAGATTCTGTATGTTTCCTGCAGGCAAACTCAGAGTATTTGACAAAACTGGAAAGTTTGGAAGAAATCTAATGCACTGGTGCAAAAAAGGCAAGCAATTTATCCATTACATCAGTAGGAGGCTTTGCCTCTATTCGCTACCCACAGCCCAAAGATTCTGCCTGGACAATACAGCAAAATATTATCTACTATTTAGTCCTTTTACTTTTCCCTGGAATAATTAGCATGGGCATGTGATATAAGGCATTTCCACATCTTGCCTACTTCCCTCTGTCATGCCTAACAAAAGCTTTTGGCTAGTGCCATGATAGTGAACACCAGAGGTGGCACACAGAGCCCTCTCTGTGGGCACATGTGCCATTGCCACAGCCCAGCTCCTTCACATTTTTCCATTGCATTTCTTGCTATCGTTTACAGGGAAACAAAAGTTTGAGAGACTAAAAAAAATGTGTGAAACAACATTCCACCGTCGTTGCAGTACCTTTGCTGTTGCTGCATCCATGGCCTGCCCTCTATTCTCACAGAGCCTTGTGCAGCACAGTGAAATTTAATGCAGAGCCACAATGCGACCCTGCATTGTCTCGGCTCACTCTGGCCTCCTGGATGTCAGTTGCTTTTCCTGTGGAGCTGCCTGTGTTGGGATGCCCTGCCTCCCTGCCAGCCAGTTGAGCTACAGCGCACTGCTTGTGGGCTCGTTACCTTCAGAGACATCAGATTCCCATCATCCAGCACCAGTTCAGGAGTTCCTTCCCCCACTTCAAGGGGAGGGAGGGAGGGATGGAGGGATGGAGAAAGAGGGAGAGAGAGAGAGGGAAAGGGAGAGAGGGAGAGAAAGAGAGGGCATGTCCACCACCAAACTTATCTGTTGCTGTGGAAGCATTGCATATAATGAAAAGAGGGATCACATGTCACAAGATATTTTTGATGAGGAGCTCTTCTCATGCCAAGGCAAGTAAGATATCGGAGAGGGTGCTTAATTACTTAACTTCTCTGTTATATTAGGATTGTTAGCAATGTGGTTTTTGAAGTCAGAATGGTTCAAAATGTCATTGCGAATGTTTATAATTATATAAGATGTTGTTTTATAAATCTAGAAAAACTTTTGTTTTTGAATGAAAAGGTAATAAGTGATGATGATGGCTTCCACTCTAGAAGAAATTCATATGCATATGATTCAATCATTTATTCAAAATAAATGTCCTACTTGGGAAAAAACCCTTTTCTCTTTTATTTTTGCCAAAAGCTTCTATAATTTTTCTGTGTGAATGTAAAATGATACACATCACATTCGTTCCCTCATCTGAGCATGTTCTTTACTCTTTTGAGTCAATAGAGACTGAAAATATACCAGAATCTTACTCTCCAGAGAGCATACAAAACAGCTTTGCATACTTAAACATTGTCACACAGTTGTTGCAGATCAGCAGATGAAGGTTAGAGTGCAATGCATATATATCCATACTAAACAAAACACAGCTGGTATTTATTTAATTTAAAAATGCAGTGTGTAAGAAGATCAAGGAGTTAACGAATTAGGGTGTTTTTATAGTACGGGGTTTTTTATATCTATATTTGTTAGGAAAATAATGCTTCCTTTTTCTCACTGAAATATTTGGAAAAGGTTCATTTCAGAGACATATATGTCAACCATATAATACTGGGCAGAGAATAATTTCAGATAAAGTTATGGGGTAGTGTAGTGTAGTGAGTTTCTTTTCATATCCATGCCCAAAATCATGCCCAGATCTTGGAGACTGCTGGACAATTTCTGATGAAGTTTTTCAGAAGTGGTTTGCCGTTGCTTCCTTTCTATGCCTGAGAGAAAGTGATTCACCTAAGGTCATCCAGCTGTCTTTGTGCCTAAGGCATGACTAGAATTCATGATTTCTAACAAAGAAGTCCTAGACTGAACCTCACCAGAAATATCAGTTGAAGGCAAGATCACCAAACCGAGGATGTCATTCTCTGGTCAAGTCATGAGAGCCAACTAACTCAAATAATCAATAATGCTGGGAGTGATATCAAGAAAAAAAGAAAGAAATGGGTGCCATTGCATCCACTGGCTGGACACTATAAAAGCTGACACTGAGATAACTATGGCTCACCTGAAGGAGGCAGACAGAGCAGCATGGACAGTGCTGGTCCATAGAGTGGCTGTGGGTCAGACATGATTCAATGGCAGATGATAATGACAACTGATGATGATGATAACTGCTCATGCCTTAATTCTTACACCAAACCAGTTCTCATAGTTATTATACACTTATTTAAATAAGAGGTTTTCAAGATAAAAATGCCTTGCTTTTCATTCTGTTCCAAGTGAATTAAATCCTCCCTTGCTTTAAAACTTTCACTATAATAAGAAAATGAAATTTTTATAATGAAGCTTGTCTCAGTACTCTTAATTGCAATACCTTCCTAGCAACACTGCTGAGAATAAATCCTATTCTAAAGAAATAATTGGAGAAATGTTCATGCTCTAGGCATAAAGCTGGTTGGATAACCTTGGGCTACTCATTCTCTCTCAGTCCAATTCACCTCACAGGGTTGTTGTTGTAGGAAAAAGTGTCATGCCCCTGGTGGAGACTGACTCTGAGGGAGAGGAGGAACAGCCAACAAGGAGTGGAAGGGTGGCTCCAGAGGTTGTCGAGGGGGCTGGGGAAGGGCAGAGGCTGGCTAAGCAGGCAGAGGAGGACCCAGGCTCACCCCTATCCATCCTAGGGCATGCAGGGAGGAGAGGATAAGAGATAAAGACATGGTCTACTCGGGAGGAGAAGGCCTTGATCCTCTTCATGGGATGCAGGTGAGAGAACTGCATAAGAGTTTAGACCTGTGTGCTAGCAAATGCTGGAAACAAAGAGTGTTTTATTTCTGGATGAGGTTTATCTTGGTTGGCACTCTTCCAATGGACTACACCTGGTTATCTTCTTGAAGTTTGTAATTAATTATCCTGGTCTGTCATGGAACTTTCTTCAGTGCGGTTTGTTTTTGGTTTTTTATTGCTTCATTATCTACTCTTTGAGTTTGGACTGTATTTTTTTGTTTGGAATGATATTTTGGAAAGAGTTTAATCTCCAACTGTGAACAATTGAACAGTGAAGCCAAGTTGAAAGCATTAAAGAACATTTATTTACGTTTTGGTTTTTGTTACATTTGTGGTACTCTCCAAGTCATCACACTGCCTTATTTATACAAACAATAAAAGCAGGATATAAGTAAATAAACAAATAAAACAAATAAAGCAATCATGTATTTTGAATCATGTGTCAGTTTCATTTTTCCTTCTCCATATTGTACATCCTGATGTAAAGAGAAAAGCAATGGAAGTTTTCAGGAGGCATCAGCATCTAAGAAGGGCACTACAGCATTTCAAAATTTAGCATTCGGTTCTGAAAAAGAGGACCTGGTAACCAAAAATACAGTAACTCTTAAGAAAGAAAAAGAAAATAGTCATTTTGACATTATGATATGTCATTTCATTTCTTTACATTTATATTGTAGGCAACCAAGGATTTCTAAAGTATTCTTTAAAAATTTTAAGGTTTCCTTTTACAGAGTTATAACATAATCTCATTAAATTATTATTTTTTGTCTTTGTACTTCAGAACATTCTTACAAATCATTATCAGAGTAACTCTCAGAAGTTTCTTGAGTATTGTAAAATTAAAAAGGATTAGAACATAACAAGACATTTTCCATTAACATTTTCATTATATTCTGTAGGAAGAAGCAATTTGGATTTGAAATGTATTTCTGTTTATTTGCTGAATTAACAGAGTAATTTGCAAGTAAGGGCAAGTTTGTTCCTTTAAAAACCATTGCAGGTTAATTAAAATACTCCATTTATTCATTTTAAGTTACATAATATTTTGTTGTATAAAAAAATTAAGCTCAATTTTACTACTTTTTTTCCATTGTTTACCATTTCTTCACTCTCCTCCTACACTGATCTCATTATTTTCTTACTGTTTTGTCTTATTATTTTCATCACTAACTTTTTCATCTGAAAATTTACCTAGGAAAAAGGGGGTTAGTTAATTTCTGGACTCCCCGAGTAAACTAAAAGTCTCTGCTACTTAGTATTTTGGGTTTTCTCTACTTGGAACAGTTTCAAAGAAGTAAAACATACTGAGGTATATTCAATCCATAGTTTGGGCAAACTACATGATTCGTTGAACAAATAGTGTGTCAGATTGATCTATAGTGGTGCTTAAAAGTTTGTGAACCTTTTTGAATTGTCAACATTCTTGCATAAATATGGCATAAAACATTATCTGTTCTTCACACAAGTTCCAAAAACTAGATAAAGAGACCTCAATTAAATTAGTAAAACTCTTTCTAATTATTCATTTATTTATTAAAGAAAATGATACAAAGCTATACATTAAATATAGCAAAATTATATGAACCTTTATCATTTACCTGTTTATTTGAAGAAAAAAAATCAGAATCAGGCATTTTAATCAATCAGTAGGACAATAATCAGATATTGCCATCCAGACTTTAATAATGACACTCAGTAACTTTGCTCAATCAACCAGAAATTGAGATATGTGGAAACCCTTCTGCTTTGTGAATTGCTTGTTTGCTTCCATCCATGATCATTAGCTGTACCATTTTCACTGCTATCTGACACTGATGGACAACGTAAGCTGTTGTAGGCATTCATTTTATTTATTTGTACCCTGACTTTATTATATGATCTAGTTGGGAGTGTGATATTATCCCCCAAACTTGTCAGGTCATGCCCTGGTGTCCATGAGATTCTTTTATACTGCCTCCTTCTGCGGAAGGGCCAGACCAATTCTAATGTTCTTCCCCTGGTGACTGAAGGGCCCAGTTGGATTTCAGAAGGATATTGGAGATTTATTTATTTATTTATTTATTTATTTATTTATTTATTTATTTATTTATTTATTTATTTAGATTTGTCAATCGCTTACAAGATAATAGGTATAAGTATATACATAGTTATGAATACATGAAATGGGTACATATAAGAAAAATAAAAGAAACAATAGAACAGGGATGGTAGGCACGTTAGTGTGCTTTTATGCATGAAACCCCTACAGGCCTCTTAGGAAAGGGGTGAGGTCAATAGTAGACAGTCTAAGGTTAAAGTTTTTGGGGTTTGGGGAAGAAACCACAGAGTCAGGTAGAGTATTCCAGACATTGACCACTCTGTTGCTGAAGTCTTATTTCCTGCAATCAAGTTTGGTGCGATTAACCTTGAGTTTGTATCTATTGTGTGCTCTTGTGTTGTTATGGTTGAAACTGAAGTATTCATTGACAGGTAAGTCATTGCAATGTATGATTTTATATACCATAATTAGATCAGACCGAAGACGGCGTAATTCAAAGTTTTCTAGGTCTAGAATTTCAAGTCTGGTGGCATAAGATATTCTACAAGGAGTAGAGCAGTAGAGAACTCTTCTTGTGAAATATTTCTGGACTTTCTCAACTGTGCTAATATCAGATATGTAATGTGGGTTCCAGACTGATGAGTTGTATTCGAGTATTGGTCTAGCAAATATTTTGTATGCTCTAGTTAGTAGTGTGATATTACCAGAGAAAAGGCTACATAGGATTAGGTTAACAACTCTTAATGCCTTTTTGGCGATGTAGTTACAATGGACTCTAGCACTTAGATCATTAGAGATGAGTATTCCAAGGTCCTTTACAGAGCTTGGATCATCAACAAGGTCTTGACTATTCAGCTTGTATTTTATTTTCTGATATATTTTTTTTGCCAATATGTAAGGCAGAGCATTTATTTGTTGAGATTTGAAGTGGCCATTTGTTTGACCATTCTGATATATAATCAAGATTTTTTTGAAGGGTACCAGTATTGTCTGTGGTGTTGAATAGCTTTATATCATCAGCGAAGAGAACGCAGTTGCTCTTAATATGATCACAGAGGTCATTTATGTAGAGTATGAAGAGGGTTGGTCCTAGAACACTGCCTTGGGGGACACCACTGACAGGTACAGAATTTGATAGGACACTCCCAATTTTGACCATTTGTTGTCTGTTTGACAGGAATGCTTCTATCCAGTTATGCAGTTGTCCAGAGATACCATAAGATTTTAGTTTTAGAAGTAGTTTGTTATGTACCACTGAATCAAAGGCTTTACAGAAGTCTATGTAGATTGCGTCTATTGTTTTGCCCTGATCGAGTTGTGTAGTCCATATGTTTTTGCAGTGTAAGAGTTGCAGATTACAGGATAGTTTTTTTTCTGAAACCAAATTGTTTATTAAAGAGTAGGTTGTTTGTCTCTAAGTGGAGGATAATGGATTGGTTAATAATTGATTCCATGACTTTACAGGTGATGCAGCATAACGAGATTGGTCTGTAATTTTCAACTAGGCTCAGGTCTCCCTTTTTGAAGATGGGGATGACTGTGGCTTGTGACCATAGGTTAGACAAGGAGCTGGTCCTGAAAGATTTTTCAAAGATTAAGCTTAGAGGTTTGGCTATGGCAGTGAGTAGCTTTTTTAAGAAGTAGCCACATATTCTGTCTGGTCCAATAGATAGAGATGGTTTTAGATTGCGTAGTGCTTTTTCAACATTGTCTTCTGTAAAATCAATATGTATTAGATCATTGTAGTTTTGTATGGTTCAGCTAGGAAATATTGGGCATGATCCATTGCTGTTTACAAATACTGAGCCAAAGAATGTGTTAAAGATGTTGACTTTAATGGTGTTGTCGTTGCAGTCTTTACCATTATGTCCTTTCAGGGGTGGGATGGACCTTGAGTCTTTTAGTTTGTTGTTTGCAAAATTGTAAAAAGTCCGGGTGGAATTGGTGTGTAGAAGTTTTCTTCTTGTTTAATGTGATAATTGGTGCATTCAGTCTTTATCTGGTGGCATAATTTTTTGTATCAGCTTTTGAAGCTGGCAACGTGACCAGATTTGTTTTTCCGCCAGAGTGATCTCTTTTTGGATTGAAGTTTCCTTATTGTTATGGGTAATCTGGTTTTTTTTTTTTTGTTTGTTTTGGGAGTTGTTATTGGTACATAGAGTTTGATGACTCTTTTGACTTCAAGTAAAAATATGTTGTAATGGTCTTCAACAGTATTGCATCCAGTGAATAGAGATTGCCAATCAAGGGATGAGAGATTGTTGTCTATAAGATCATAGTTGCCATTTTTGAACTTATAATTGGGGATGACGTCATTGTGATGATTTTTGTGTGGGCGTATGTTGAGACAAAAGTCAATCATATTGTGGTCACTGTTGGAAAAGGGTTCTTTAGTTTGTATCCCATAAATTAAATTCAAACTATTGCAGAAGATGAGATTGAGGCAGTTGTTAAGTCTAGTATTGTTGGTTACTAGTTGTTCCAGTCCCAGATTTGTAACAGCATTGTAGAAGGTTGCATGTATGGGTTCAGTTGTACATTCGTTTAGGGTCCAGTTAATATGAGGTAGATTGAAGTCACCAAGAAAGATAAAATCATGTGGGCAGGATGTTGTCCATGTTAGTAGTGAATTTAACTTGTTTGCATGTTCAATGTCATAATCAGGGGCTCTGTAACATAGTAAGAATCAAAATGTGATATTTAAGGACAGTTCACAGACGGTCTCAGGAAGAGCAAGCTTTTGGGTAACTTGGATGTTTTTTGGATGTAAGGACTTTTTATAGAAGATAGCAACACCACCTCCTCTATGGATTTCATGATCAGATCGGTAAACATGATAGTCTCTTACTGAGGTAATGGAGTCAGGAAGAGATGCATTGAGCCATGTTTCACAGACAAATATGATGTCGAATTTAGCCATATTTAGTAAGAGGAGAAATTCAGGTATTTTATTCACAAGGCTTCTTGCATTGAGTAGCTTGAATTTAAGGCCAGCTGTAGTTGGAATTGAGGTAGTTAGGGGCATGCATGCCTAGTCTTGGGTGATATTGGATTGGTTGAAGTAGGGCTATGGTTGAAGGTTAAAGCTGAGTTGCGGGTTGTGTGACTTACTTTTGATACAGTCAGCAAGGTAGTCAATGTACAGATCCTTCTCTCCATTGTCTAGACGTTTTTTGAGTTCTGTGCGGAGTACACGGGAGTGGGCACATTGATGTATGGTTAGGTCAGGGCAAGAATGGAGGTTCTTATGGTTGGTGTTGCTTTTGGCAAGTGAATTTATAGTATAAATGAATTTACGTTTGCTTGATTCATTTTTGCAAATGACCCTGCAGAAGCATGGGGCCACAGAGCCATCTCTATTTTTGAACTGTGGGCCGATGTGGGAAACCCCAATGCGGGAAATGTTAAGTATTTCATCAGGGGAGATGGTTGATTCTTGATAATCACTGATGATGTTGCGGACAGTTGTGATGTCATCATTGTCATTCATGTCCTCTAGACCAAATAAGATGGTGTTTGGATGTTTCTGTTCACACTCAACAGCTTCTCTGATGAGGATTGGGATATCATTATTTGTCTGATTATTATTTTTTTGTGTGAATTGGGTTGTAGATTGGGTTGCAGTTTTTGGGTAGAGATGTGGTTTGTAGCTATTGGATGTACAGGTTTTTGCGTTGTGTCTTTTTTTTTTCAAGGTTGGATAATTTTTCTTTTAAAGCATCCAGGGATGCTACTATGGTGTCAAGGGATGTTATTCCTGTTTCTATGGTGTCAACTCTTTCAAACAGATCCAGTTTGGGTCTGTATGATTTGCAGAGATATGGAAACTCATTGGATGATTCTAGGTATTGAATTATTTGCTCGGGTAATCCCAAGCAGTCATGATGAGAGTATTTGTTATATAGAGAACATTTGATGGAATTTTCATTATCCTTTAGAGTTTTATAGCATTTAAGGCATGTGCAGGAGTCTTGTGGTTCATTGGTGGGGATTACTTTCTATTTAGGTTGTGGTTTGGCATTGGATTTTTTTCTTGGCATGGTAGGTTTGTTAAGATGGTACGATGATTAAATTACTTAATGAAACAATTTTGGGTAATCAATATAGCCAATATCACACCAATCAATCAATCACAATAATTTCTCTAGTCAAATAATTTTGCTAAGCAACAATCAGCCTAATCAATTAATTACACTAATTGCTAATCAATTAATTACACTAATCATTAATCACACTGTTCAATTAAATTCACTAAATCACTAATTTTACTAATCAATTAAATTACATGAATCTTGATCTTTTAAACCAATCAGTAATCACACCATTTGCACTAAATACTCTAATCACACTAATCAATTAAAACAATAAATCAATTAAACCATTAATAAATTATTTTATAGAAATTGATTATCTAATCATTGATATAGGTAATGAGGTAGAAAAGTTGTAAGTTTTGAGGTAATGAATTAATCAGTGTTTGATTAAAGTAATGAGGTAGTATTGACAGTCTGCAAGGAAAGGGTTAATATTTTTACTAGCAGCTGTTATTTACTGGGTGGGATGAATTTATTGCTCCGATGGCTGCTGCTATTGTGTTGTAAACAATAGGCTGTAACAGGATGTTCAAAAGCACACTGGATTATTGAAAAAGAGCAAAACTCGCTGAATTAAAACACTTCAACTACAATCAATATGTCTCTGAATAAGATTGTTTTCCAAAAGTTCTTCAAGTTGAGTAGTAGTAAAAATACAGTTCAGAAATTTGGGTTAACCAATCCAATATGTCCTTTACTTTTAAAGTTACTTCTAGCTGCAATATCTTTTCTTTCTTTACTAAATCTGACAGTCACTCCCGATTGTTAATTGCAATTAATTTCCTCCTTTGAATCCCACTTTCCAAGGAAAATTCCACCACAGAAATTGGAGTGATTCTTACCAAGACTAAGCACGCTGTTACAAGATCTTTCCTTTCTTTTTCACTTCTGTCTAGCTGCCTTCCCGGCTTCGATTCAGCCATGCTGACGGTTCTCTTTTTAGTTCAGATGGAGGGGTTTTCTTCAGGTCAGTTGAGGAAACTCTCCTCTCCTCATGACCACCGAAGCATCCCCTCTGCCTTTATCACCTATCCAGGGTGAGTTTCGGCTCCTAAGAGCCTCAGGGCTTGAAGAAATTGGCGGGACTTCACAGAGCTGCTGCTAATCTGCACCTCTTCGTTGCTTTGAGGCATCCAAAGATATGTTGGAAATATGTTGGAGGTTTTGCTACATAGCTCTCCTGAAGCCTTGGGAATGTCCTGGAATCAAAAGTCAGCGAGGACTCTGGACAGGATTGCATCTATGTGGCTTTTCTTGACTGATTAACTCTTGACTCTCTCCATGGGCCACAGAGGAATTGTGAATCTTGAAAAGGATTATTTTTAGTTGGCTAGAAAGCCACTAGAGAAAAACAAAGGATGACTCTGACCAGGCATGACTTACAATTATCAACACCTGGTCAGAGTCATCCTTTGTTTTCCCCAGTGTATTTCTAGCCAACTAAAAACAATCCTTTTCAAGAACTGCAATTTCTCTGTGAACCATGGGAACAGTCAGGAACAATCAGTCAAGAAAAGCCTCATAGACCTATCCCACATATGGGATCCAACTAGGAATGAATCCAAGTAACTTTGTCTGACGGGTGTTGAATAATTTTCCCTGTGCAGCCTGTAGAAGTTCATCCAAGTTCCCATGTCCAAGAAGGGACCAGTTCACCTAGAACAGGGCATAAGCCTCTGAGAGCTGTTTCAAAATGAGATGGGTGGCAAATAAATTTAATAAATAAAGAATGTACAAATAACTCAAGGTGTCTAAATATCTAAGACACCTTCCTCCTACTATTCTCTCACAACAACCCTTGAGATGAGTTGGGCTGAGAGAAAGTGACTGGCACATGGTAACCCAGACGGCTTTAACAGTTAAGAGGGGACTAAAAGCTTCTTGACCACTAGACCAAACTAGCTCTCTTGCAGAAATATTCAATAAGTTGGTGAATATTTGTCTACATTTACATTTCTCCCATTTGTGTGCTTTCTGAAATGTTTGATGCCCATGTGTGTTATCAGTAAAAACCAATATACATAGTTCCAGGCTGAACTGTGGAGTCTTTGGTACTCTCTGGCCATGGTACTTTCTGAAATGTTTGATGCCCATGTGTGTTATCAGTAAAAACCAATATACATAGTTCCAGGCTGAACTGTGGAGTCTTTGGTACTCTCTGACCTTGGTTGCTTACTTGCAGGCATTACTAGATAGTATCTTCTCTACTGGAAAGAAGCGGATACAGTAGCTTGCTCTGTTGGTGGGGGTATTCTGTTCTCCTCATTATTCATTGATCAAATTGTGTTTTTGCTTGTTTGTTTGAGTCGGCAGTTCCTTGTCTAGGGCATTGTTTACTGCTTGTTTATTTGTTTAATCTAGATTATCATCCATAATCATTAGATATATCATTTTTGTCTGTTTTGTTATGTCCATCCAACATATTGATGATATCTAATTGCATCTTGTTTATATTGCATGTTTCTGGTTGTATATCTGTACATATGTCCTTAAAGAAGAGAATGTTTGATAAGGGTATGAAGATGAGGAAATAGAAAATCTTTTATATAAATTTATGAAATGAACTAAATGAAAGGGAAGATGTGAAGAAGAAATGAATTTTACAGAGGAAAAACTAATTTGTTTGTGAAATGATTTCTGAATTGTTTTTGGGCCCAGACAAAATCCCCAGAAGCTCTTTACATTATAAATTTGTAATGTAATTGATAAAGTTTAAAATATGACTGACATCAAAACTAAGGAGTAAACAAGATGGGAGCTAATCAGTGGTGGGATTCCAATATTTTTACTACCAGTTCTGCGGGTATGGCTTGGTGGGCATGGGAGGGGAAGGATACTGTAAAATCTCCAGTCAGAGGTGGTATTTGCTGGTTCTCCGAACTACTCAAAATTTCTGCTACCAGTTCTCCAGAACTGGTCAGAACCTGCTGAATACCACCTCTGGAGCTAATGTATTTAAATGAATCAGTGGAAAAGTTTTCAGTTATCTTTTTTTTAAAAAAAAGCTTTAATGGATTTGGCTAAGAGAGAAAGAGACTCAGAAGAGAATTTTCTCCTCTCCAACATTTCTCCCACTCAAGGGAGACCCTCAAAATTTGCCACAGAAAATCAGAATCTTCCCATGATAGGTGTGAAATGTTGACATGGTTGGATAATTTTCTTTTTCCCCTGCATCACTGCAACAGGATTTTCAGTGCAACTGTTTTCCCATGATCAGGAAAAAAAGAAAATTCTTCTCCTACCATGTCAGTACTTCACACCTATCATGGAAAGATTCCAATCTTCTGTGGCAAATCTTGAGGGTCTATCATGAGTTGAAAGAATAGTGTGTGTGTGTGTGTGTGTACACACATACACACAAACGCACTTATATCAGTGTCTCTCTCTGTGTGTGTGTGTGTGATATGTATATATGTATATGTATCTGTGTGTGTTTCTGTGTGTGTCTGTATGTGTATATAAATATTGTATATACGCACACATATATACAATATTTATATACTCATACGTACAGACAACACACACACACACAGAAATACGTAGAGACATGCATACACAGATTGCCTTAATTTTCTGAATGTAAATAAGACAACACTATTTACTAATATGCGTATCATTGTCACAGTACAAATGAATACTAATCAGTGATTTCTAACACTTTAGCAAACTTTTTACAAAAATGAAACAAAATGCGGGTACTCTGCCTTTTGCATCAAACCCAGATGAGAAGTGAAATATCTTCAAAGAAAACAAAGAAAGTCCAGTTGCCTTTTGAAAAAGTACCTGTGGAATTGGGAATTGATGTTGAAGTTGTTGGATAGAGGTTATGCAAGTGCCAGTGGGGACTTTCTGGATTCAAGTCTTCTGGATGATAAATGAGGGAGGTCGGCATGCACTGGTAGTAGTGAGTTGTTCATAACTTTTCTGTATTCTCCAATACAGGGTTTTACCTTTGTAAATCTGGTGATACTATATGGCTCCGAACAGTAAGTCAACAAGTCAAAATGGTTTTAATTCATCTGTTTATAATCCTCATGTTATCATTGAGTCTGGAGTCTTACTATGGTAGTATGGCAGCTGTTCAGCTCTCCAGTAGACTGCCACAGAGAAGCCCAGCCCTAGTGCTTATGACCTGAAGGTGGCAGCTGGAGCACCCCATTTAGTTCCATGACTAGGAAACCCTTACGTACAGTATAAAATTTAATTCAGTGTTTAATACAGTGGAACCTATCTTCTGCTCCCCACTGCATCCAATAAACTTTGCTGAAGACTGAAAGCAATGCCACTTCAGTTGTTACAATTTGTATTACCCCTTTTGGGCAATTTGATAATCAGTCCTTTTCTTGATTCATCTGGGATACACTCTACAATTTGTTGAACAGCCTCATTAGTTCCTGTTTCATGCTGTTTCCATCATGCTTCAGTAGTTCTATTGTGGTCTCTATACATTGAATGTGGACTTTATTAACTTTAAAACAGTCTTTCATCTGTTTCTAGAGAGAAATTGGAGAGCAAATTGGAGCCTTCATCTATTGAAAGTCACTTGCTATAGCATTTGTTAAAATACTGCATATTCAAAGAAGACTTGACTAGGTTACTGGTATGGTGATAACCTACAGTGATGTCAAACTGTGTATATTTTAGGTTATTTAATGTTTAATCTCTACATAAAAATATGGTGGATAAACTTTTTAGCACTTTATTTTTAACAAATGATTTAAAAAATTGCATATATAATCAGTACATTCATAGAAAAAAGACATAATAAATGTGAAAGGAAAGAAAAGAAAAGAAAGAGAAAATAGACAAAAATAGGATATAAAATAAACATCAATAAAAGAACAGAAAGCATGAAAAGACAAATAAAGAAATGGCTTCCAAATAAAGAAATGGCTCCTGGGCAGGTATACATACATTCATGCTTTCATTCTATTCATGCTTTCAGGTCTTTTTTCAATCTCTATGGCTTCTCTGATGATTCTGTGGCTGGGGTTTTCTATAGTGGCTAGGGTTTTGGTGCCATTGAAGTCGATGCTATGACCTGTTGCTTTCATGTGTTGGACTAGTGAAGAAGTGTGTTCCAGCTGTTTTACTGCATGTTTGTGTTCATCCAGGTGGGTACTTATTCTTCTATTGGTCTGTCCAATGTATGTGGCCGGGCATGATGCACAGGGGACTTCGTATATGCCTTGGTTTTCCAGGTCAATTTTATCTTTGGGGTTTCTAAGGATGGCTGCTATTTTTCTGTCTGTTTTGAAGGCAGTCTTGATGTGATGCGTGTGTAGTATCTTACTGATTTTGTCTGTAGTACCTCTTATGTAGGGCAGAACAGCTGTTCCATAGGTCTGTTCATCTTCTAGGTCTGATACCTCCAGCTCAAACACATCCCAACCAGCCACCCAGATGAAACCTAGCTTCCTAATAAATGATAGCAGTCTGTTTACCCAAAGCCAAGCCACACTAAAAGCCTCCAATACAAGAAACACAATGTTGCCAGCCAATCAAGACCAAAAAAATGCTACAAAACATACAGAAGATATTAGAAACACCTATCAAGCAGAACACAGCAAACTCCGAGATGTATAAACACAGACCAAGACTCCCAACCAATCAGGATGAAGAAAAAAACATTCTGGCACAGCAGTAGGCTAGCACCAAATTTAAAACAGAAATGGCTGTGAAAGCCTGACTTACAGACAAACACAGTACACAAGCCTGATGATGGCAGATGAGATTCTGCCAAAATGTCACTACAACTTTAAAAGCACAACTGTAATGACGTGGGAAAATACCCAAACAAAGCTGAATACCATATATATCAATATATCCATATATCCATATATCCATATATCTATATCTATATCTATATCTATATCATATATATCTATATCTATATCTATATCTATATCTATATCTATATCTATATCTATATCTATATCTATATCTATCTATCTATCTATCTATCTATCTATCTATCTATCTATCTATCTATCTATCTATCTATCTATCTATCTATCTATCTATCTATCTATCATAGATAGATAGATAGATAGATAGATAGATAGATAGATAGATAGATAGATAGATAGATAGATAGATAGATAGATAGACAGACAGACAGACAGAGATATCACTATGAAAAGCTTCAAAAATAAATATAAGCCTAAAATAACTTAAATACTGTCACTCAAGACCTGTTAAATCAGATAGGATTCTTTTCGTGATACTCCAGAGCATAAAAGTTCATATTTATTTCTATAGAGCAATATATCCACAAACCCCAAATGAGCTGGTTTCTGACCGCAATATCAAAATGAGAAAATAATGTGGAAAATAATGCAAAAGGAGAAGTACTACTGAGTTATATTACACCATTTTTATCCTGTTATGGGAAAACAAATTCCATACAAAATACTACCTCTAAATTCTGATTTTACTACCTCTGAATTTCCAATTTTAATACTTAGAATTGGATGATTCTAAAAATGGAAATGGTAAGGTGATGAAGAAGAAATGATAAATATTTCAAAGTGAACTCCGCAGGAAACTATCAATAATTTCCAGAGTTCATCTTTAGTAGAAGTAAAGTGCAACTTACTTCTGAGTAAACATGATTAGGAATAATCTGACAATTAAATTATCTGGTGGATGTTTAAATGCCCCTTACTTTTCATAAGCATGCTTGTCTACCATATAACAAACTGCTATTGCAATATGTTTTTATTTAAAAAAAAAATAGTTTCTATGATTGCTGTTGACATAACCTACACTGGCTCTTTGAGATAATAAGATCGCATATAACATTCCATATGATAAAAAAGATTAATGTATGTATGTATGTATGTATGTATGTATGTATGTATGTATGTATATGTATCTATGTATCTATGTATCTATGTATCTATCTATGTTGTGGCCCCGATTCCTGAGCCTATGCTGTCAGAGGACCTGGAAGATGGGGAGGAGGAACTGGGAATGTCTTCCTCCCCAGGACCTTCCTCTCTGGCAATGCCTTCCTCCCCAAGACCTTCCTCCTTGGTAATGCCTTAGGTTCCATCAGACAACCTAGAGGAACAGCCTGAGATTAATCAGGAGGAAGGCATATCAGAGCAGCCCCTGACAGGGAGTAAAGAGGAAGAGTGTTGGCTCAATCCGAAGCAGCGTCGTAGGGAGAAACGTGAACAGCAACGTAGGAGGTGTGGGAGGGTCAGAGAGTGAGCTGAGTCATTGAGCCACACCCCACAGGGGATAAAAGTATGTTTGTTTTCTCCTGAAACTTTGTACAGGACAAAGTTTAACCTTACTTCAGATTTTCTTTGTGGACTGCCTTGTGATTTTCTGTGAGTAAAATTTTATTTGCTATCAGTTCAGACTTGGCAGGCAGGATGTGGTGGAATGCCAAGAATATTATCAGTTCCAAAGAATTAACTCTGTGAAGTCCGAGCCAGCTTGCCTGCCTGTGTTTGTGTGTGTGTGTATGTGTGTACTCTTTCAACTTTTCGGAAAGAGGAAAGGCGAGACAGAACATATCTATGTATTTATGTATCTATGTACCTATGTATACTTGTAAAAAAGGAAACAGACATCCTGCGATCTCTGGATATATGTTACAGGGGAAAAAAACAATAATACTATCTATCAAGGTAACTATTTTTTAGTACAATCATAATTCTATTTCAAAATAAAGGAATAGCAATCAATCAACAGAACAATCACTATTATTCCTTTAGATATCTTGGTTATATGTTATTGGGAGATAATTAGAGAGGCAAAGAATCTAGCAACACATTTTTACACTTTCATCTTTATATAAAAGAAAATAAGTTACAATCTGTTTTTTGAGCTTTTCTATTCCTTTATTTTGAAATTGGAATTCTGTAGAACTCAAAAGTTCTCCATGAAGAAAAACATGTCTCTAACTATATTGATTTTCCTCACACTACATGGACATTGCAATTCTGTGTTGCAAGTTTTATATATTTACCATTTGCAAGAAGCATCAACAAAGCATTAAGATGAGCCAAGCCAGCATAACAAACTAAATAGCTCTGCTTTGTGTGCAGAACTCCTTTTCACTTAACAAAATGCTAAAAGCAATCACCAGAATGAAAACTGCCACATCCTTTGTTTAAAGATACTTTAGCTGTCTTTATACCCAGAAATATTTTAAAAATGTGCTTATGTGAATGCATTATTCAAGAGACATCTTAAAGAAGAAATAACAGATATGAAAACAAATAATTGGGAAGCATCTGCAAAATGACAGGATGAAGAAGTAAAACAAATTATATCTCATGCAGAAATACTGGAAAATAAAACAGAAGATATGGTCTGGAAGACAGAGATGAAAATTAGAGTGGAAATACAAATATTAAGCCAAGAGATGAAAAATGACCTGGTAAATGACCTATTACTGAATTTACAAAAGAGGGCTGCAGAAGTCTTGGAAAAGTTTTTGAGCTAAGGAAAAGAAGATTGAGATTGAGATCAATTTCTCTGATAGTATCTTAATGTTAAATTAAGGATCAAGGGACCTTATTGCACTTGCTACCTTTGAGTGGATTGCCTGTAGACATAGACTTTAAATGGGCAAAAATAGGGAAATATGGGACTCATTTTACAATATATAATAGATTAAAATTATAGTTATATAAATGTGTGTGTGTGCTTGAATAAATACACACACACACATATTGTGTATATATGTGCACAGTGAGTGTGTATAGTGTGCACTTAAAAAAATTAAAGGATGAAAAATGTTACAATATTGAGCAAAAAAAATAAAGAATATAATTTTGACTTGTTTGATGAAAATTATAATAAGGAATATTTTTATAAAATTGTCCATGCTGACATTGGACAAAAATACTAATGATTTTTTGGGATTTCCGAGGGGATAAGGGTTGGAATATTTGAAGAAGTGAACTATACAATTAACTTTAAAGTGGGTAAGAAGTTATCAAGTTTGTTTCCACTTGTTGTAAAGAAGATTAAAATTTCTTTCTTTCTTTCTTTCTTTCTTTCTTTCTTTCTTTCTTTCTTTCTTTCTTTCTTTCTTTCTTTCTTTCTCTCTCTCTCTCTCTCTCTTTCTTTCTCTCTTTCTTTTTTTCTCTACACTTGTTTTTTATTTCTACTTTTCTTTTAGTTTATGTTACCTTTTACTATTTTGAAAATAATAATAATAAAAAACATTGAAAAAAAAGACTGCTTTGGGAATAATATATTGGTATGACAGGCTTTTAAATTGGTTGCAATAGTATTCCCTCGGTGAATTCTAAAAGAAGAAATGCTGTTGTCTTCCTCTATGAGATATTCCTGATTATACCCAGTCTTATGCTGTCCAAAATACTTAGTTATTTAAACATCTGAGCTCTTTCAATCTTATTATCATTTACTGTATTTACTATTCAACGTGAAAATGCAATGTTTTTTTTCTGAATTACCATAATCTGGAAATATGTATATGCTATCTAGAACCGAATAGAATTATAGGGCTGGAAAGGGCCTTGGAGGTGTTCTAGTCCAACCTCTAGTTCATGGCAGGGCACCTTATGTCATCTCAGACAAATCGTTGCCCTATCTTTCCTTGAAAATCTGCAGTGATAGAGGATAGAGCACCCACAAGTCTGGGAGGCAAGTTGTTCTATTGGTTAATTGCAGGGGTGGACTGCTGGGGGTTCGCAGGAGTTTGGGAGAGTCCCCTAGCTAAAATTCTATGCAATTCGGAGAATCCCCCAAATCCCACTCCTGGGTGGTCCCACCCATCCTGCCCCTTCCCTCCCACGAGTCCCCATACGGCCCATTTTGGATGCAGGAAAGTGCAGGGCGCATGCGGAGGTTCAGGGAACACAAAAAAATGGGACTCCCAGAAGTCAGGAAGGTTGAAAATGGACCCATTTCTGGCTTCCAGAGAGCCTCTGGAGCCGGACGAAGCCATTTATGGTCTCCCAGAGGCTCGAGGAAAGTCTCCGGAGCCCAGGGAAGGCAAAAATGTCCTCCCCACTGTGGTGCCAGAGGCTGACTAGGCCATGCCCACCATGGCCACACCCACCCAGCAACCGGGCACAGAACCTTTTGCAAAAAAATTTGAAGTTCACTCCTGGTTAATTGTTCTCACTGCCAGGAAATTTCTCTAGTTCCAGGTTGGATTTCTCTTTAACAAGCTTCCACCCATTTCTGCTCATACTATCCACAGAAGCTTTGAAGATTAAGTCAGCCTTTTTCTCTTCATGACACTCTGCGGTTAGACTATTTCCACCACCCCCTCCACACACACACCTTTTTGTGCAGACACAGTGCAGTTCCACGTTCTCCCTGCTGACTGTCACCTTCTTGCCTTCTTCTTCCATTAGTAGACCAATAATTATTATGCTAGTGGACCAACAATCCTTTACTTTTTTCCTTGTTCCTTATATATTGAAATAACTTTTGTTGTTGTTGTTAATTATGGCATTCGTTAGCTCATTCTGCGCCTTAGCTTTTCTGATTCCTGATACCATTCTTGAAGAGTCAGGCTATTTATTGGTTATTCTTCTAGTTATGTAGTTATGATTCCATATTTTTAAAACTCATCTTTTTTGTTTCTCAGTCTGTTGGAGAGTTCCTCATGCAGACAGTTCTATATACTGTAAACTCTTCCCTGATGTTAAAGATGTATAGAAACTGTTATCCCTATAGATGGAACAGATCGGATTGCGTGTTAGCAATGTTAATGCTAGAAAAAATAAGATTAACATTCATTTTGAATTTTTACAAAACTATCTTCTGGGAATTCTCATTACCACTTATCCACAGAAATTCTCACTTCTTCAAAGTGTGTGTGTGTGTGTGTGTGTGTGTGTGTGTGTGTGTGTCCAGAATATGTATATGAAAGATAATTTAATGAAAAGTTGAAAACAGTAAAGTAATTTTAAAAAAATGTAAGCAAAAGGGCTAAAAGAACTGTGTATGGAAATGTGCATATGGGAGAAATGTATTATGGGCTGTTATGTAGATTACTGTGGAAATGGGAAGGAAGAAATTTACTATTGGAAATCAAATTTCCAGGCTGTATATCCTGATATAGTACACAAACACAGACACACTGTCAGGGTCCCAAGTAACACAACTCCAAATGAAAGAACTCTGAGGCACAATGTCTCCTCAAAGAACATTTCATTAGGGAATGTCAAATTGGCACGATGCTGATGAAAACCAGATCCAAGTTCTTTCCAGTTTTCCCCACAATTAAAAGTAAAAGTTTGTCACTTCCCAGAGTCACATGGTCCAATTAGCACACAATCCAGATGTGGGGTGACTTCAGTCTCCACCTCCCAAACACCTGCACACATGACCTTGGTTCCCAAGGGAAAGAATATTGTTTTGTTATAGCACTCCACCTATCTCTACACCCTCCCCATCCCTCATCTCCACTCTGGGTCAGCATTGATGCTTTGAAGAAAAGAAAAACCCCAGTAGAACAGAAAGATGGCCACCATCTAGCCAGTTTCTGGGTTGACACATACACGCACGCACACACAGAGACACAGACACATCTGAATAGTTCTCTAGTGACTGATTGCTGTAATTAGTTTTAAGCAAACTATTCATAGTGAATAATTCATCTGCTAACTTTTAGTCCCTTCTCAGATAGGAATTATTTATGACCCTATCTTAATTATTATGATCTGGTTCTTCATTTGTAACTAAGAACTTTACTCAGACTTATCCTATTCCATGTACTATTGAAACTTTATATATTATTCTGGTATCAAAATCCTAATTTGAACAAATCTCCAGGCAAATTTAAACCTTATGAATAGGATATAAAATATCTTTTTTTTTTCAGGGAACTGAAAGGTACTATCATTTGTTTAGATTTCATCTATTCACAGAACTTAAAAGAGAAAGGATTATAAATACAAAGGACACTGTTTTTCTTTTTTCTTTTCAGAACTTTCCATTTGCTGACTCCATTCATATATTTTAATAAATGCCCTAACTGGAACAGAAGCTTCAGTTTCTGTTCCTAATCTATATTTATTAATTTGAATATCTTTAGGGAGCCCTCAATGGTAGCAGAATATCTAATTAAGTATACTGAACCCAGTAAATCAAGAACTTGAAAAACTTCTCTTGCTTTATTTCAAAAATAAAAACAGGTTTGATAAATTCAAAATGAAAAGTAACAGAAGTCAGGAAAATACTTTTTCCAGAATGAAATCAATGCACAATATCCTAGAAGAGTACCTTGACTTCTTTCTAGTAAGTATCCTAGCTTAGTTCTGCCTGGTTGCTAGGCAATATCATGCACAGCAGTCATTATATTGGCACCAAAAGTAATTCCTGATTTGTGAAATTCAGTGTCTGATCACACACATGTATGCACATACATATACATACAATTCCTCCTTCTAAAACTTTCCCCAGTATTCTCACTAGACTCTTAAAATAGTCAACTATTTGGTGCAGTCTCCAATTATTTTCTTCCCATGGATTTGTATTGGGGGGGGGGAGGGGAGAACTTATCTGTGTGTATATCAATACCAGGTCTGCCATCTTCAGCTTGGTGTCTCATTGGCATCCTGCCATCAAAGGCTAAGGGTATAGGAGGATGAACAAATGGGCAATAAATCTGTGTCAGTATGTGATGGGAAATAGAGGGGGGGTGAATGACAGCTTGACAAAAACAGCTTGACAGAGAAGCTCAGAATCACTCAAGGCTATGCACCCTGAGAAATAATGTGAATTACCCCAAACATCTCAACATTACCCCAAGCATTCGCAAAACACCTAGACAAATCTTCATTGGCCAAAAATGAACTGTTCATAGGGGAAGGCTGGGATGAGGGAAACCTTCTTTTAGTACAGGAAATTTAGTTCTAGCCTTACTGCAGTCAGAATCTTTTAGTAAAAGATGGGGCAGGCTTGACAACTTATTTATTTACATTATAAGTGGCAATGCTAGTGTTGTATTATTCTTCCTGTCTCCCCAATCAGCACTTAGTAAACTGAAGCAGTGGGAATAATACAGAAAGTCAGTCCATCATTTTTGTTTTCACTTTTTGATGGCTTGCATTTCCAGTAGTTTGCTAGGCTGCAAGGTTCGCTAATGTTGTGTCCGTCGAGAAAGGAAGCTCGGAGTCAGTGACTTGGTTTCAGCTCTTTATTGGCTCCTGAAACAGCTTGGGCTTGAAGGGGAAAAACCGCGGCTTTTATTCCCTAGCCGCGGCGGCCGCGGCCAATGACACCGCTTCGAATCTCCCGCGATTAGTTTCCTCCAATCGCGGGGGATTCGCAACGGGCCAATCAGTGCGGCTCGCTCGACCAATCCGGTTGCCGCGCGCTTTAACCAATCGCGACGCGGGGCTACGAGTATGTAAATTGACTTGTACAGAACACCCCTCCCCTCTTGGTTCGGTCCTACGTAACGTAGTCCCGTAGGTAGGCGGGGCTTCGTACTTGTCTACTTGACTTGCGCAGCTTAGTTGTTGTTTGGCTCCCGGCCGGTTCGGTCGGGACTTCTGTTTCTCTTGGCCCTGTCGATGGAACTCCCTGGAAGGTGTTGCTGGGCCTCTTGTTGCAGCTCCCTCCCGGTCTTCCCGGGTTGGTCGAGCTGCGACTTTCGCCGCTCCTGCCTGGTCTTTCCGGGCTGGTTGAGCTGGCCTGGCTGTTCCTTCCTGGTGAGACTTCGGGCTGGCTGTTGACTGGTGAGTATTGCTGGTTATTTCCTATTTGATCCCCTGTATCTTCCCTCCCCTCTTGGTTTGTGTTATCGGGGTCGTCTGTGTTTGGTTGCGTGTCGGTTGTGTTCTTTGTTCTTGATCTTATTTGATCGATGTGGCGTTTCCATGTTTGTCCGTCGGTTGTCTGTAGCCGGTAGGAGTGGGGTCCTGTCAGTTGGGTTATAGTTGCCGGTACCCATAGTGGGTCTCCGGTAAGGTTTTTTGCATAGACTGCGTCGCCTGGTGCAAAAACCCGGTGCTTGCTAGATGAGTCCGGGGTTTTTCCGGGTTGTATGTGGGGTGTAGTCTGTCGAGTGGTGACCTTAGTTTTCTTCCCATTAGTAATTCTGCCGGGCTTTTGTTTGTCGTTGTGTTTGGGGTGATATGTTGTATTAGGAGCATTTTATTTATTTTTTTCTTGTATGTCCCCGTGTTCGATCTTTTGGAGGGTTCTTTTTGTAAATTGAACCATCCGTTCTGCCCTACCATTGGCCGCCGGATGCGCCGTCGCTGTCAGTGCGTGTCGTATGCCTCGTTCCGCTAGGAATCTTTGAATTCCAGCAAGGTGAACTGGGGTCCGTTGTCTGACACGATAACATCCGGGAGACCGTGGGTTGCGAAAAGTTTGTTTAAGACCTTGGTTACCGCATCTGTTGTGGTGGTCTTCATGTTGCTTACCTCCAGCCAGTTGGAGTAAGCATCCACCGTGATGAGGAATGTGTTCCCTTTTGTGGGCCCGGCAAAATCTATATGGAGTCTCGACCATGGTCCCCTGGGCGTTTCCCATTCTAATATTGGTGCTGCGGGGGGATTTGGTCTGGTTTCCTGGCAGCGCGAGCACTTGGCTACCCAGGCCTCGATCTCCTTGTCCATACCTGGCCACCAAGCATAGCTTCTGGCTAAAGCTTTAGTCCTCACAATCCCGGGTGCCCTTCGTGTAATAATTTTAATACCTTCCCTTGCAGTTTTTCCGGTATGACCACCCTGTCCCCCCATAACAAACAACCTTTCTGTAGTGACAGTTCTGTTTGCCGGTTTCGGAATGTCCTGAATGCTTCATCGTTGTCTTTCTCTGGCCATCCCTTTTCTACCCAATGTAATACCCGCGCCAGACGCTTGTCTTTATTAGTCTCTCGGGCAATGTCTGACGCGGTTATGGGTAGGTCCGGCAATGTCTCTATGCTGAGGGTGGTCGTCGTGGGAGCTGGATCGTCGTCTAGGTCGGGAAGCGGCGAGCGGCTCAACGCGTCTGCATGGGAAATCGTCTTACCGGGTCTGTGTGTGAGCCAGTAGTCGTAGGCGGCGAGGAACTCAGACCACCTTGTCATCCTGGGGGATAGAATGTTCGGGGTGGCCTTGTTCCCCGCCAGGATGCCCAGCAGCGGCTTGTGGTCCGTGATGAGGGTGAATCGGCGGCCGTAGAGGTACTCGTGGAACTTCTTTACTGCTGCGACGATGGCCAGTGCCTCCTTATCTAATTGGCTGTAGTTTCTTTCGGGTTTGCTGAGTGTTCTTGAAAAGAAAGCGATGGGTGCTTCTTTTCCGTCTGGGAGTGTATGGCTGAGGACAGCGCCGACGCCAAATGGTGAGGCGTCGCATGTGACGGCGATGGGTAGGGTCTCATTATACTGAATGAGAACGGCATCCGAGGTGAGCAGGTCTTTGGTATTCTTGAATGCGGTGTCCTCCCGTTTCCCCCCAGGTCCATTTGGCCGTCCTGTCCAGGAGCCTATGCAAAGGCTCCGCCGCGGTCGCCTTTTGGGGCAAGAACACATTGTAAAAATTTAGCAGTCCCAGAAACGCCTGCAGCTCTGTTTTGTTCTTGGGTGTGGGGGCTTCCTTTATGGCTTTGACCTTGCTTCCGGTTGGGTGGATGCCATGTCGGTCTAGGAGGTACCCCAGGAACTCGACTTGCTCTGTGCATAGCTGGCATTTCTCTTTCTTCACCTTTAGCCCGGCCCCTTTGAATTTTTCTAGTACCTCCCTTAGGCGACCCTCTAGTTCCTCCTGGTTGGCTGCCGACACTAATACATCGTCAAAATAGGGAACCACCCCTTTGATTCCTCGCAGCAGTCTCTCCATGAGGCTCTGAAAAATTCCTGGGGCTACGCTGACTCCAAACTGGAGTCGGTTACAACGAACGCTCCCGGTGGGTGACTATTGTTTGCGCCTCGGCGGTCTCTTCATCGACCGGCAGTTGCTGATAGGCTTGCGCCAGGTCGAGCTTCGCAAAAACCTTGCCCCCCCCCAGCGAGTGTAATAGGTGTTGCACTACTGGGACGGGGTAGGCGCTTTGTTGCAGGGCGCAATTGAGGGTGGCCTTATAGTCCCCGCAGATCCTTACTGACCCATCTGGCTTGACTGGGGTGACTATAGGGGTCTCCCACCGGGCGTGGTCGATTGGCTGCAAAACCCCCTGTTTGACGAGCTTGTCAATTTGCTCGTCTATTTTCTTCCGGAGTGCAAAAGGCACCCGTCTGGGTTTTAGTCGTATGGGGGCGACATTTGGGTCTAGGCTGAAAGAGATAGGGGGCCCTTTGTACTTGCCTAGGGTGCCGTCGAATACTTCTTGGAAATCCCTCGCCAGCTGCTGCTCCCAGTCGGCCTCTGTGGTGTGGTTTATTCCCGTGACCTCGATCCCGAGTGGCGCGAACCATTGGAGTCCTAAGAGGCTGGGTCGGTTCCGGTCCACTATAGTCAGGGGAAGTTTCGCGGTGCGGTTTTTGAAAGTTACCTCGAACTGTCCGGTCCCAATGACGGGGATGCGGTTCCCCTGATAGTCCTTGATGATCAGCTTCTGGTTCTCCAGTCCTCTTTTCTGGATGTTCGGCACCAGGCGCTTGAGTTCTTTCCAGGCGACCATGGAGAGGTAGGATCCGGAGTCTACCTCCATCCGGCATGGCTCGCCCTCGATGCTCACCTCCACGTAGACCTTCCGGGCATCCGTGGTTTCGGCATGGCCGATGGTGACCGTCTGGTGGGTTTCTTCTCTCTGGCGGCCTTCCCCGCTCCGCCGTCCTCGGTTGTCTCGGTTCCAGCGATAGTCGGCTTGGCGATCTCTGGTCCTCGGGGGGGTGTCGTCTCGTCCCCGGTTGCTTGGTTCTCGCCGGCGGGGGCTGTGTGTCTTTTTGAGTCGGCAGACTCGGGCGATGTGGCCCTTCTTGTTGCAGTGCCGGCAGATCGCGTCGATAAAACGGCACTCTGATCGAAGGTGATTTCCCCCGCACCCGGCGCACTGGTTCCCCGACTTACGACCTCGTTGATCTCGCCGGTCCCGTCCTGTTTGTAGTCGGTGGACGACTTCCTCCTCGTCCGTGGTCTCGGAGGCGGAGTCCAGGTCCCCGTGGTGTGTGGTGGTTTCTCGTCGGCTTGTCTCGGGGTTTTCAGTGTGGTCCCCGTTGTCTGCCCTCCGAAGTCTGGCTGCTGACTTCCGGGTGGCTTCGGCTGCGGAAGCTTCGGCCAGGGCGTCCCGAGGTCGATGTTGCCTTTCGCCATCAGTCGACTTTTTAGTGCCTGATCCCTGAGGCCTAGGACCACGCGGTCTCGGAGGATATCGTCCAGGTCCCTGAACTCGCACATCCCCCCTAGGTCTCTCAAGGTGGCTATAAAGTCGCTAATGCTCTCGTCCTGCCGCTGGTTTCGCCGATAGAACTCATCCCGCCGGATGAGGATGGGCACCGCGGGGGCGTAGTGGTTCCGAAGGAGTGGCTCGAGATCGGCCCAGTCCATCGCCTTCACGTCCTCGGGCTTCGCGAGGGCTTTGGCCATCTTAAACACTGCGGGCCCGCAGTGTGTGAGGAAGACGGCCCTTTTCTTCTGCCCGTTCGCATCCTTCAAATTGCTACTTTCGAGGAACATCAGGAATCTATCCGTGTACGATTCCCAGTCCTCGGTAGCGGGGTTGAAGGGTGCTGGTGGGGTCATGCTGGCCATCTCGTCGGTCTTTGTCTTCCTCGGGACACGTGCTCGGTGGTTATTCGCTGGATCCCACCCTCGTCGCCAGTGTTGTGTCCGTCGAGAAAGGAAGCTCGGAGTCAGTGACTTGGTTTCAGCTCTTTATTGGCTCCTGAAACAGCTTGGGCTTGAAGGGGAAAAACCGCGGCTTTTATTCCCTAGCCGCGGCGGCCGCGGCCAATGACACCGCTTCGAATCTCCCGCGATTAGTTTCCTCCAATCGCGGGGGATTCGCAACGGGCCAATCAGTGCGGCTCGCTCGACCAATCCGGTTGCCGCGCGCTTTAACCAATCGCGACGCGGGGCTACGAGTATGTAAATTGACTTGTACAGAACAGCTAACATAAGATAAAATGGACTTCTAAACTCCAAAATATTGCAAAATTGGAATTGCCAGCAGCCGGTTTATCTAGCCTGGCTTGTGAGAAAAAAAAAATGTTGGGTGCAGTTCATCAATATTTGGATGGCCACAGATTCATAATTTTCCGTTGAGGACAAATTAATCATTTATTTATTTATTTATTTTAGCCTGATCTCTTCCCGTTACTTTATCCATTTATTCATATAGATAAATTCCTACACATTTAGCTATACAGTACATACAATACTATTACTATATACTTTAAAATAATAACTATGTGCAGACATTTGAACTAAGAGTTTTGAATTTAATGTTACCTAGTTTGTAATGTTACCTAGTTTGAATTAGACCTATAATGTAGACAATTTCTATTTAAGTTATTTACAAAAATAATGACAAACCATTGAGACCATGATAGTCTCACATTTTAGGGTGTCGTCCTGATCAGTCAGTGGTGTTGAACTGGTGATATAAGGCATTCACATCTCACTGTTTACAAAGGTTATATTCAAAGTTTAGCAATCCCATGTTTGCACTTCACAGTGTAGGAATAGATTTAGAGTTATGGAAGCCAATAGCTTGAAAACCTCCACTATAAAAATAAAACAATTTTTAACTTCTATGCTGCTTCAGTTAGTTTAATGTAAATATATTAAATAATAGCTGATGAAATATCATATTTTGATATGTAAGTAGAATTACACTCACACACACACACACACATACCCACACACACACAAAGATATTTCAAGCATCTTTACATTACTTGCATAATATATATTGGTTACAAGTATTTACCTGTTAGCTGATACTTGCTCAGACATCTGCGTACAATCTGCCTGTTTCCCAAGGGGACTCCCTTAATTATGTAAATATAATGGACAAATTCTAGTTCAAGATTTCATGCTTTATCTGTATTTTATTTATTAATTAATCAAGCATCATTACAAATACTATATTTCTGGTGAGATGAATTTCTAGTTTCTTAAACTTTTCTTTTTCTTTTAGTGACCCTGTAATCCCTTCTATCGAGGTGGAATTGAGGCAACTGAATGGAGCTGATTATTTACTAGCCAGATGCCCTTTCTGAGTCCTCGTTTCTTAAACTTATGTTCATGTAAATGTCAGTGCATAAATTTGGGATTGCTGAAACTGTATACCTAGAAAGTTCCATTTAATCACTTTTGCTACTTACATCTGTTCCATTTTCATTGACATGCTTCTTTTTCACCCTGTAGTATTATCTTTCAGATACTTGAACAATACTTTCCATGTTGCTTGCATTCCAGTATTGAAAAAGAACATCTGTTTGCAAACAGCCTTTATAAATACAGATTTGCATGCAATGGTTAGCTCTATGGAGCCATCTGTTCTACACAAATACACTTGGTGATCATACTCTTACTCTTCTGATCATATATTTGTGACAGTGTTATAGGACAGATATATCATTGGCTAGATACATTTTAAGTGGTAAAACAAATGTAGGTCTAAAATTTCTCTCCTGACATTTTCTTTCAGCATCTCCATGTTCTTATCTGCCACTTTAGTTTCTCTTGCTTTTTTTTTTTTTTTTTTTTGGATTGGTCTTTCAGCTCTTTACCAAGCAGCTGTATTACATTTTGTTTAGTGAGTTAGGTCTGCTAAAGAGCAACTCTGCATTAGTATTTTGCATCTTGGTTGCATCAGAGTACATCTAGGTGATAAAAGAAGAGGAAAAAGAAGGTCAAGAGAAGCATTTCTTCTGAAAAGTGGCAGGATAGCATTAGCATCTGTTAGTCCTGTCTGATTACTTTCTCAATAACCTTCCCTAAAAAAAGAAAGTTGGAGATAGTGCAATAGCTTTCCTGAACTGTTGGGTCTAGCAAGAGCTTTTTAAGAACAGGGTGAGCAATCACTTCTTTCAGACATGGACAAAGTAATTGTAGAAAATCTCAAAATTATCCAGTAATATATAAAACCAAAGCCTCCATGTATTCTATGAATAGTTTCACTAGTTAAACTTTTAGTATAATTGCTGATAAAGGCATTAAGGATAATTAGCAGTGTTGTAATTTTCTTCTATATTGTTAACAATCCTTATTCCTGTCAATTCTAAAAATCCTGCACTTGCTATGTGCCAAACCAATGTCTGAAATACTTGTTATTTTTTACAATGTTACTAAAATGATATCTGGTGGGTTTTTTCTCATCTTTCACACATGTATGTTTCTGATAATGATTGCATTGTTTCTTATTTCACTTACAGCTTGGCTTTTTGAATCTCAACATCTTATAATTATATTAACGGATGCTCTGAAATTGAAATGATAACCTCCGCAAAGCACTTAATTTAATAACAGATAGAATTCTCTTTAAAGTCATTTGCAATTAATCACTACTATGATAAAAAATAGTGAATGCTTTATGATCTTTGGACATTTTACAGAAAAATGAAATGAGTTACAACTTCTATAGAGATTTATTATCCTCATTTCAAATGAGTATCTGCCTTATTTTTAACAAATGCAGCTAAACAATGGAATGATTCTGAAACATAGGTTAATTAAGTTAGCATTTGTTTTCCACTGACACATGGTTTCTGTGCAGTTGATGTCAGCAATTTTGGTTTGCGTATAATAAAAATGATTACTTTCTTAAATAAAATGTATTTTTATAGAAAGAAATTTATTGCTGTACTGCATTTTCTCTTCATGGAAGGAAAGACAAGAAGAAGATATGCAACAACAAAGTGGTTAACTCAGTTACTGTGATGAGCAGAAGGAATAACCTTGAAGAAGAGCTGCAACCAAGACAATAGCCAGATGAAATAAATTTGATTCTGGGATAGGAATGTAATTTGAAAGTCTCAGGCAGATCTTCGCTAGTTCCCTAGTGGATGATCACTTAAATATGAGCCAGCAGTATGTGGCAAGAGCCAAAAAATGTAATAAATCTTTGGTTGCATAAACAGTAGCATAGGCACAAAATTAAGTGAAGTATGGGTACCATTTTATAAAACCTTTGTAAGACCACACTTGAAATACTGCATCCAGTTTTGTTCACCATTTAAAAAAAATTGATGTTGAAACTTTGGGAAAAGTGTAGAGAAGAGCAACGAAGATGATTAAAGATTTGAGACAAAAACATATGAAGAATGGTTGCAGACCTATTGAAAATTCAGGTCACGAATAAGATTAAGTACTTGGGGATATACTTGACAGCAACATGCAGTACACTAAAAGAGAATAATTATATCAAACTGAAACAGCAGATAGCGCTAGATTTGGCGAAATGGGAAAATTTACAATTGTCATTAATCAGGAGAATATCAACAATCAAAATGAATATATTACCCAGAATTTTATACTTGTTTCAAACAATTCCAATTAGGCTTGGAAAAGACTATTTTGAAGATTTAAATAAAATTGTGTTGAAATATATATGGCAAGGTAAGAAAGCGAGAATAAAGTTAAAACTTTTGCAAGATGGTAGAATAAGAGGAGGATTTGGTTTGCCTAATTGGGAGTTGTATTACCAAGCTAAAAATTTGATGTGGGTCAAGGAATGGATAACATTAAGAAATACTAGATTGTTAACATTTGAAGGACTTGATCTGTTGTTGGGGTGGCATGCTTTTTTATGGTATAAACTAAAACACAGGGGTATTTTAGAAGCATTATATACGGGAGTCTCGGTGGTTAAACTGGGAAAAGATTAAAAGACCATGTTATTTGAAAATTCCAGTCTGGCTATCGACTATTGAAGCATTTTCTTATCCTATAATATACAAAAAGGAACAACAGTTAGATATGGTGAAATATTGAATGAAAAGGGTGAACTTAAATCTATACAAAAACTAGAGGAACAAGGTATAAAGATGAATTGCTTTTCATATGCGCAAATACATTCAAGGTATGACAAAGATTTTAAAACAGAAGGTTTCTATGATAAACTGGCTGATTTAGATAAGATTTTGATAGGTACTGATGAAAAAGTGATTAAAAAAATTGTATGGATATTTATTAGAAATTAAACTAGAAGAAGAACAAGTTAAAGAAACTATGATTGATTGGGGAAAGAATTTTGGATATGGGATTGATCTAGAGAAATGGCAAAAATTGTGGTCTCAAAATTATAAAATGACAATGGCAACAGCATATAAAGAAAATTTGAATAAATTGTTTTACAGTTAGCATTTTCCCCTGACAAGAATAGCAAGAATGTTCAAGAATAAATCCGAAAAATGTTGGAAATGTCATCAGACACCTGGCTCATATTACCATATGTGGTGGGCTTGTGCGGATGCTAAAAAATACTGGACTGAAATCCACACGTGGTTGGAAAAAATGACAAAAAAAAACCATATAGATTTGAAACCAGAGATATTTTTATTTGGAATTTTACCTGAAATATATAGTAAACACTTGAAATACCTGATTGTAAATGTATTAACAGCGGCTAGGATTGTATTTGCTAAAAACTGGAAAAATGAGAAAATACCATCACAGGAGGAAATCATTAAGAAAATATTGGAATGTGTTGAAATGAGCAGACTGACATTTGAAATTAGAGAACAGGATGATAAACAATTTTATAAAATTTGGGATCTATTCTATCAATGGTTAGACAATAAAGTATAGTAACGAAATATGTAGAAATATGTAGACTTTTAGAAAATACTAAATATATAAAGATGTATTATTTCCTTATTATATCTACAAAATGATTTTAGGATAGATTTGGGATGATAATATGAATTGTCACAAAACAAATTACGTAAAATATGATTATTTCCTAAAGCATGAATGAATAAAAGTATAGTCAAATGATTGATTAATAATGATACCAATGTATTTAATATTAGATTGAAAATACGAGATCATATACAATGTAATTGTAATTGAAGACTATGAAATGGAAGCACAAAACAATTATAAACCAACCGGCACACTGTATGTACATATATGAAAAATGGCTTGATGTTTTTATGTTTTGTTTGTTTATGTTTTTTTAAGAAACCAATAAAAATTTAAAAAAAAGAAAAGAAAAATAAACAAAACAAAAAAAAGAATGGTTGCAGGAACTGGGCATGGTCATTTTAGAGAAAAGAAGGACTAGGAAGCAACATGAGAGCAGCATTCTAGTATTTGAGAGGCTGCCACAAAGAAGAGGTGGTCAACATTTTCCAAAGCACCAGAGCACAAGACAAGAAACAATGGATGGAAACTAATCAAGGAGAGAAGCAACCTGGAATTAAGGACAAACTTTCTAACAGTGAGAACAATTACCCAGTGGAACAGCTTGCTTTTGGAAGGCTGTGGCTGCTTCATCAAGGGAAATTGTAAGAAGACACTAGAGTGCCACTTGTCTGAAATGGTACAGGGTCTCCAGGGAGATGGACTTTGGATCTCCAAGTTCTGTTCTATTCTATTCTATTCTATTCTATTCTATTCTATTCTATTCTATTCTATTCTATTCTATTCTATTCCATTCCATTCCATTCCATTCCACTCCATTCCATTCCATTCCATTCCATTCCATTCCATTCCATTCATTTTTCTCATGATGTTCTGACCCAACCCTGTTACCAGCAAGAAAATCTCAAACAAACGTAGCAACTCAAACCTTCACAGCTTTAATCTACAAATATACTTCTTTGTAGATAAAAGATGGCTTGCAGCCAATTAGTCCAACCAGAAAAGCCTTGACAAAATTCTTCAGATAAGCCGGAGTCTCTACACACAATGCTGGATCCTTAGAACATTTTTGCTTTCTGCAAAAGCAAAAACCTTTTGAAACCAGGCTTATATTCCCTGGAGGGAGGGGCCATTATGTTGCATCCTTACTCCCAAGTCACCTGTGCTGCTCCAGCTGTTCTTTTCTACGAATCATCCTGCGCTCATACGCACTTAGCACAGGCTCCTCGGGAACCTCCTCATCACTGCTGCCAGTCCCCACAATCCCTGAAGGCAGCAGTCCACTCCCTGATGGTCCTGGCCCCTCATCAGAGTCATCGCTCTCCTCAGCCATCTGTACCTGCTGCCAGCTAACCACAACACTATCCCTCACTGCAGGGCCCTTCCCCCGGGTCTGACAGTCTGGATGTGGCTGAGATGGAAATTTAGTGTGAAAAGCTTTCACCAAATCTGGAGCACGGATGGAAGTCCCATCCTTCCACATAAATGTCTCCGGTCTGTACCCCTTCCATTCAATCAGGTACTGAAATCGCCCTTTCAATCTCCAAGAGTCTCAAATACTGGTGACCTCGTACTCTGACGAACTGTCTCCATCACGTGGTGCTGGCAGGGAAGGGTCAGGTTGGCGGAGAGGCCGGCCGTTCAGGAACCAAAAGGGAGCGATGAACCCATAGTGAGTAACTTCAGATGATAGGCAACTGGGTTGATCACTGCCTCTATAGGGAATGGGCCAAGGTACACTTGGGTTGCCAGGATCAAATGCCAAGGGAGTCCGGAATCCACGTCTGCAGGATATGATTCAAGTCCTGTGCATGCCCAACTCAGGATCTCCCCTAGATCAGGCTCTGCCAATTTCCTGACAAGGATTTCTGGGTTCAGGGAGCAGGCTCTGGGACTGACACCCCTTGTTGCTTCTTGGGGCATGAAGCAGCCAGATGTCCAGGCTCCCTGCAGTAGAGACACAACCCCTCGACATGCTGTCTGTTGTGCTCCATCACAGACAAGCAGGGTCTGGCGGTGCCTAGATCCATGGGCTCCTCCTGTGGTCTCACGCACAACAGGGGCCACAGGAGGTGCTCAGGAAGCATGGCAATGGTTCCGCCTCTGCAGGCAGGCATCAATCCTCAGGCACAGGTGAATCAATTCATTGAGGGTCACAGGAGAATCCACTTGCGCCAGCTCATCCTGCAACTCATCTGCCAGCCTGTCTTGGATTGTGTCCATAAGTGCTGCCTCATTCCAGGCCAAATCCTGGCTAAGCACCCGGAACTCACTGATGTACTCCTGCAAAGATTGCTATATCTGCTGCAAGTCTTTCAAATGACGAGCAGCAGTCTGGGTCTTAATAGGGTCCTCATACATTACCCTCAGATGTTCACAAAAACCCCAAAAGTCATTCAACAGAGCACTCTCTTGCATCAGCAAGGGTGTGGCCAAGCGTACTGCAGAGCCAGAGAGCAGGCTAATTACAAAACCCACCTTATCCCAGTCAGTGGGGAAGTCCTCTGCTGTCAGCTAATGAATAGCTGGCACTGTCCCAAAAATGCTGGGAACATAGCTTGGTTGACATGAAACTTGTCCAGCACAGCAACCAGGCATCTTCTTTGAGGAGGGGGAGGAGGAGGTGGAACAGCAAGAGCCTGGAGCTGACCTCCCTGCTTAGATAGGAAAGCCAGCTGTTGTTGCAACAGAGCATCCTCTGCTTGAAGCTGTTCCATCTCGCAGTAAAATAAGTTTCATTTGTGGCAGAAAGCAAACTGTTCTGACCCAACCCTGTTACTAGCAAGAAAATGTCAAACAAACAAACTTTCACAGCTTTAATCTACAAATAAACTTCTTTGTAGATAAAAGATGGCTTGAAGCCAATTAGTCCAGTGGTCCCCAACCTTTTTTGTACCAGGGACCGGTTTCAAGCAGAAAATTTTTGCAAGGACCGGGGGAGAGAGAAGAGAAGGAGGCTTCCGCTCTCTCGCTGCTCCACCAGCCCAGGAAGAAACTGCTTCAAAGAAGCGGGGGCTTTTCCTGTCACTGCAGCTATTCCAAGCGCCGTTTCACCCCCCACCCCTGCTCGCCCGCCCGCGCGCCGCTTCAATCCACAGTGTCCCGTTCTGCCTGCCTGCCTGCCCCCCCCTGCCTTAGTTTCTGGTTGTTTGGGAGCAGCTTTGGCTGAGAATAATAACTATTCGCCTCTTTTACTCAGCCGAAGCTGTTCCGATTCAACCATTAACGAAGGCAGGCAGGCAGGCAGAACAGAGCACTGGGTTGAACCGCAGCACGCGCTGCTGGCGGGCGGGCGGACGGGGTGGGGGTGGGGAGAAACGGGCACTTGGAGGCGCTGCATGGCGACAGGAAAAGCCCCCCGCTTCTTTGAAGCAGTTTCTTCCTGGGCTGGTGGAGGAGCGAGAGAGCGACTGAGAGAGCTGACCCAGAGAGAAGGACAGGCTTCGGTTGCTTCCTCCCTCCCCTTCTTTCATTTGTGTCCTTGATCCCGATCCCAGCAGCATTCACCAAAGGTGAAGAAAGCCGCCATTTTTTAAAAAAATTCTTTGCGGCCCGGTAGAGAGTGCTCCACGGCCCGGCACCGGTCCGCGGCCCGGTGGTTGGGGACCCCTGAATTAGTCCATCCAGAAAAGCCTTGACAAAATTCTTCAGATAAGCCAGAGTCTCTACACACAATGCTGGATCCTTAGAACGTTTTTGCTTTCTGCAAAAGCAAAAACCTTTTGAAAGCAGGCTTATATTCCCTGGAGGGAAGGGCCATTATGTTGCATCCTTGCTCCCGAATCGCCTGTGCTGCTCCAGCTTTTCTCTTCTACAAATCATCCTGCATTCACGCGCACTTGGCACAGGCTCCTCAGGAACCTCCTCATCACTGCCCCCACAATCCCTGAAGGCAGCAGTCTGCTCCCTGATGGTCCTGGCCCCTCATTGCTCTCCTCAGCCATCTGCACCTGCTGCCAGCTAACCTGCTGCCAGCTAACCACAACACATGAAGATAAAGGGAGAGAGTGGGGAAGTGCTAATAATAAAAGTAGTATTAGTGTTATAATTTTGGTTTCACAGTTAGCAGATAACAGAGTTTGAAGGGACCTTGTAGGTCATCTAGTCCAACCCCCTGCCCAAGTGGGAGACCCTAAACCATTTCTGACAAATGGCAGTCCAATCTCTTCCTGAAAGTCTCAAGTGATGAAGCTCCCATAACTTCTGAGGGCAAGCTGTTCCATTGGTTGATTGTTCTCACTGTCAGAAAGTTTCTCCTTATTTCCAGGTTAAATCTCTCCTTGTTCAGTTTCCATCCATTATTCCTTGTCTGGCCTTCGGATGCCTTGGAGAATAGCTTGGCCCCCCCTTCCTCTGTGTCAGCCCCTCAAATATTGGAAGACCGCTATCATGTCTCCCCTGGTCCTTTTCTTCACTAGACTAGCCATGCCCAGTTCCTGTAACCGTTCTTCATATGTTTTAGTCTCCAGTCACCTAATTAGTCTTGTCTACCTTGAAAGAATGACAGTTACAATGGCAATAAGTATTCTTGGAAGACTTGAAAGACCAGGTTATAGACAGATCATGATGGAGAAAATCAATGTCATTGCTAAAGAGTCAACCACATTTTGATAACACATAATAAATCAATCATTTTTTTTCTTTCAGTGGCAAAACGCATGTAAATAGAAAAACTCTTGCACACCATATATTTATCAAGTCACTGAATTTAATTTGTTGACTTACTACATGAAGATTTTATTTTGAAAGTAAATAGAGGGCTAGAAGAAAATTCAAATATATAAAATATATAAAATATAATTGGAAGGTTGTAATCTAATTTTGTGCCTGTATTATTTTATCCTTTAATATGGATTATTTACCATCCATCCATCCATCCATTCATTCATTCATTCATTCATGCAATTTGTTATAGCCACCCATCTCACTACAAATGACTCTGGATGATGTACAATCATGAAGCAAATTAAAACAAATTACCATTACAATAATTTGTTTTAATTTGCTTCCTGATTGTACACCGTCCAGAGTCGTTTGTAGTGAGATGGGTGGCTATAAAGAATTGCATGCATGAATGGTAAATAACCCATATTAAAGGATAAAATAATACTGGAACAAAATTAGATTACAACCTAATTACCATCTTAGGGATGCTGTACTAATTACCATCTTAGGGATGCTGTAGCTCAGTGGCTAAAATGCTGAGCTTGTTGATCAGAAAGGTCGGCAGTTTGGTGGTTTGAATCCCTAGCACTGCATAATGAAGTGAGCTCCTGTTACTTGTACCAGCTTCTGCCAACCTAGCAGTTCGAAGGCATGTAAAAATGCAAGTAGAAAAATAGGGACTACTTTGGTGGGAAGGTAATAGCGATCTGTGCCCTTTGGCATTTAGTCATGCTGGCCACATGACCATGGAGATGTCTTCAGACAATGCTGGCTCTTTGGCTTTGTAACAGAGATGAGCACCGCCCCTTAGAGCCAGAAATGACTAGCACGTGTGTGCGAAGGGAACCTTTAACTTTACCTTACCATCACATTACAAAAATTAAAAACCATAGGAGAGGAGGTTATAACCCATATTTCATAATACATAAATGTAATGATAACTCAGTGGATGTTTAAAAATGACCTTGTTAAGGTATTTCAATACAATGAAACAATAAAGTGGCACATTCTGAGTTATCAAAAGAATCATACTGGTGGCTGCCTATATAAAGATATGAACCTACCATTACTTTACATGATGGTGTGTTTGACAGTGATATAAACTGTCACTTATATTAAAAGAAGAAAAGAAAAGAAAATTGTGCAGAGATCTGTGTATAATTAATTTTGTCTCTTAACCCAGACTCTTTGATGATATTTAATTAGCTCATTAATTAAATTTTAATAAATGCAGTGATCTAAGAAGTCTCAGAGTATATAGAAATGGTGGAAGAAAACAAAATAGTTTTAATTAACCTTTCCCAAAATATCCTGTTGAAGATGGACTTTTCATCATCTGCAATTTGATAAATCCCTGCCCTGCTCAATAAATCACACAGATATTAGTATAAACGTATGTATGCAATCCATACTTCCTTTTCTTAAAAAACTTTTTTCCACTTCAATTTAGATAACATTATCAATTTAGGAGTGGCTGACTGCAATTCAGACAAAACTAAAGTTGGATTTTGGAGCATAAATGATCTAGCTTTTAAGAATAGCAAAGAATTCTTTATTGGCCAAGTGTGATTGGACACACAAGGAATTTATCTTGGTGCATATGCTCTCAGTATACATAAAAGAAAAGATACATTCATCAAGAGTCAAGAATAATAAGGTACAACACTTAATAATAGTCGTAGAGTACAATAAGCAATCAAATCATACCACAAAACAAAGCGAAAGTTCAAAGGGAGATAAGAAAGAAAGAAGTGTGAAATAAACTATTTTTGTGCCTACTTGAATGCAAAGTGAGATCAGGGACATATCTGCAGTGCGTCCTTAAACTGCTCCTGTCATGGAGAGTCAAATTTCATAGATAGTTTAAAAGGCTTTTCTGCAAATTAAAAAGAGATAGATAAGATGATCCCTGTGATCTTTTTCAATTTTCCAATTTTATGATTCTTGTAAGCTTGAGGAAATCCAGCACAGATTGAGGCACTTTGGCAATGGCCTGCAAGTTAGACAGTCCAAACAGCAGAAAATCACATCCTCATACTGGAACATTTATTATCTATTGTGTCTTCTCACCTGTCTGTTTCAAAAAAGAAATTATTAATTAAAAAGTTTTCATTTCTGGACTTCTGGTTTGGGCTTCTTCAGTGATGGACGAAATCGCGATCGTCCGTGGTTTTGATCCGTGCTCACTGCTGGAGCACCCTGAGCCGCCCAGATTCAGGGCTGAAGCCACCCCGTAGAGGTGGTGAAGAAGGGGGAGCTGTCAGCAGGGTTGAGGAGAGCCGCATCTCTCCTCCTCGGCTAGCCATTACTCCCTTTCCCAAAGGCGATTGCAGAGGTGGTCAGAAATGGCCACCTCAAAGAAGAACCTGACCGGACAAGATTGTGCAGGAGGAAGTTTAAAGGAGAAAGTTTGACTGACCGGATTGAATGGAGAACATCTATTTAAGGTACCTGGAACCTGAATTTTAAAAACTAATACTATTCCTAAAAAAGATTTTAAGCTGCAAAATAGAAAGGGAAAGGAAACGGAATTGGCCTTTTTTCCTCTAACATTGACAGTTTTAACTGATGTGGAACATTAAGAAGAAGAGATTTGAATAAGAAATTGATACTAATCCACTTTGACATTAATAGGCTATTCCTAGCTGAAAATAAAGTGTCAAAGGGATAAAGATTCTTGGATAATTTAAAAACTTTCTTAAAAAAAAGAAAGAAAGCAGCGGAGGGAAAAAGGAAAAAAGACAGTGGAATCTGGAAAATGGAGGAGACCACCTGGAACTTAAAAAATAAAGATAGTGAAATTTTAGCAAGGCTTGCAAAAGATACATTGTAGCTGAAACTTTGTTATAAGATAACAAAGCCCCTGGAAAGAGAAAGTGAGAAAAAGAAGCAAGAAACAGTTTTGAATTATTGGATGATTCCTGGAACTTTGGATGGAGGATCCTAATGAAATAAAATAATATCAATTGGGGGTTGTTTAAAGTTTTTTAAAATGGCAGCGCTCCTTGAAGAGTTAAAAATGAGATTTAAAAAACAAAAAGAAGCACAGGACGGAAGAGGCTCTTTTGGCTTTGTATTTCAATTTTTAGAAATGGAGATCTTGAACTACGAAAAACAACAAGAAACGTTGGCAGAACAAGAAGGGCGGGACAACGAAGAAGCCATCTTTAATGACCAAGCAATTTTGAGTGGGGTACAAAAGGGAAAGAGGGGAAAGGGAATTAAAAACTTAAGCACTGAAGCAACAACCAAAAAAAAAGAGTAATTTGAAAAGTAATCATAATATCAGGAAGAAGCAGAAGGGAGGATCACAGAAGGGAGAATCAGATAGAAAACGGAATAAAAAGGGGAGGGAGAAGAAGAGAGGGAAGAGGGAAAGGAAAAGAAGCTACAAAAGACAGAAACAAGATATAGAGGTACAGGAAAAATGTACAATAAAGGTATAAAGGTATAAACCTATTTAAAAGACACAGAGACAATGGTTAAAATTTAACTTAAGGAGAGGATTCTGCAAGGGTGCATGGGATAGCATTGTTATATTAGAAATAGAAAAGGGTTAGAAAATATGTTAGATGATGTGTAGTGGAATATTTGTTTGTAAAGAGAATAAGGCTCTCAATGATTTAAAAAGAACGTTTAAAAAAACCTGAAAAGAAACATGGAAGATTTTTGTCAGTTGACAAGATGAACGTGAATAAGAATAATAACTTTATGGACTACTGTTAATAACTATTGTTTGGTTTTTTTATTTAAAGACAGTAACAAGTAAAATATGAAATATAGATGATTAAAGTGAAAGACAACTGATATTACTAGGTAATGTTTGTTCAAAGAAATAGAAATGTAAAAGATTGTTATTAATATTAATGGCAGAGCTGTACTTGAATAGAATAATTATTCAATTTACTATTGTTATACATATATACACAGATATATATACATATATACTTCTTTCTTTTAAGAATTAATGTGTATTTTAAGGAAATGTACCAAGCAGAATTTGATTGAAAATAGGTATGTGTTATAAAATAGAGGTTAGAAAATGAATATTAAAACTGTAAAGATGTAACTTAAATTTTTAAATAAGATTTGAAAAAAGATACAAAGGGGTCACACTCCAGTCTAGTAATTACAGGAGAAAATTTGTTTTATTTGAAAAGATAATATGAAATTGCAAACAGGACAGATGAAAGTATAAAAACATTGATTAGAAAGATTTTAAAAATTAGAAAAAGATATGTAATTGAATTAAGAAAGGAATGAGATAATTTAAAATAAGGCTATAGGAAGTAAAGAAAGGGAAAAGCTATTGAAAATAATGTGAAAATAGTTATAAGATATGGATTAGAATGTATAAGATAAATATGTATTGAGTTTATGTCTGTATGGAGAAGTGATAACCCAGTGCCACGCTGTTCTCAAAAAAAGATATTTTATTTGTATTTGTATGTTTTGTGAAAACTTAAATAAAACTTTTATTTAAAAAAAGTTGTCATTTCTGTGGGTTGGTAATATTGTGTTTGTGGCTGTGTATAATACATACATTATAAGAGGCTAACTAAGAATTGTGCTTCAGCTGGGAGTTTTACAGCCCTGAGCTAGAATCTCCAAAATCCTGGTAGAGCCTTCAGTTGAAAGTTGAGAACTGCAAGAGATGCAATTCCAACTCTAGCCAACAGGGCCACACATTATTGAAGCAACTGAAATACACTGCTCAAAAAAATAAAGGGAACACTTAAACAACACAGTGTAACTCCAAGTCAATCACACTTCTATGAAATCAAACTGTCCACTTAGGTAGCAACACTGATTGACAATCAATTTCACATGCTGTTGTGCAAATGGAATAGACAACAGGTAGAAAGCATAGGCAGTTAGCAAGACATCCCCAATAAAGGAGTGGTTCTGCAGGTGGTGACCACAGACCACTTCTCAGTTCCTATGCTTTCTGGCTGATGGTTTGGTCACTTTTGAATGCTGGAGGTGCTTTCACTCTAGTGGTAGCATGAGACGGAGTCTACAACCCACACAAATTTGCTAAATTTGATTTCCATTGATAATTTTTATGTGATTTTATTGTCAGCACATTCAACTATGTAATGAACAAAGTATTTAATAAGAATATTTCATTCATTCAGATCTAGGATGTTTTATTTTTGTGTTCCCTTTATTTTTTTGAGCAGTGTATATTTCATAAACTTGTGACTGGGCTTCACCCATCAGTACCACCACTGTACTGAGATTGAAAACATTCAATATCCTGCCTTTCCTGGCCATGAAAATGTCATCTTGGCCAAAGACAACAGAAAGAAACCAGGGACAGGCAAAACATACAATCTATAAGATACTGCAAAACAAACATGGGCCTATCTTCTGGCAATAGAAACTGAAGACAGTCAAATCCAAATCTATGTAGAAAGCAGCCTAAATATTCTTTCCCAGCAATGCATCAAGGCCACAACTTTCCATGGCTCCTGCTTTCTCTACCATATTTACTTATTTTGGAGGATGGGATGGGAAATTCCAGTGAAAAGGCCAGCTAGTTCTTAGAAATAATTGTTTCTAAGAATGTTTCTGTTGCCTTCTGCATGATAGGCAATGATCATAACCATTAAGCTCTTTCAGCACTGCTGTTAAAGTGATGCTCTAAAAACATTAGGAATAAGGAAACTGTTTACTTCATTGAAGAGGCTTTCCTTTCTCTAGAAATAAGTACTGTTTGTATTACCTGATATGTAAGAAAATTGGCCCAGCAAAACAGACAGAAACACTTGAACTGTCATAAGGAATAAATAATGTGAAAATTACATTAGGAAAACACACAGGAAAAGTCACATTTACACTGAATAGATGGTGAATGCAGGACAACCCTGTTAAATTTCTCCTGAAAATAGCATTTGGTAGCCTATTTTTCATTGTATTAACAGAGTAATATGAATAAGTCCAAGGATTGATATGGGTGGAAAGGAAATTCTAGCAACACTATATCATTTGCCCCTATATTGAAATGTCAGAGTTTGAACAATTGGTGAAAACAATCTAGTTACTAGAATATCATGAGTAATCTGATATTCTTACTCTAAAATATGTCTCTTAAGAATGCTTAGAATAAAAATATATTTTAACATCTTAAAAATGCCACATAGAAATCCACATGCAATAAAATCCACACATGCAATAAAAATGCTTCACTAATGTTTAAAGCTGATATTTATTTTGCTCAATAAAAAGCTATAAAAATTAGTAAATTTTAAACTCAAATAATACTAGTAATAGTGTATTAATCTGATCTAAGAACTGAACCTTGACTGAGCATTAAAGCAATTATTTTATAAACTAATTTGTAAAATTTATTATGAAGCACTCCAGAATTTATCTAATGCATTTTTAAAAATTATTAAAAAGACATGTCAAAGATGTCAGGGTATATTATATATGAAATTGTTGTGTGGGAGAAGTGTGTGTGAGAGAGAAAGAAAAAGAAAAGAGAGAGAGAGAGAGAGGAATGAGAGAGAGAGTAAAAGAAGGAGGGAAAATTTCTGACTTCTCCAAGAACAGTGTGAAATGTTGCAAAGGTGTTTCTTCATAAATGCATAGCATCCTTTTTGCTCCTTTTCATCATTATAATTGTTTGGTATCCTTACAGTAAAATCAGAACTGGTGGTTTCAGTGAAATTGTTCAATTTGCTTTGATTTTATGCCATGCACTTATGCAAAGCAATTGCAACAATTTTCTATTTAAGAGGCATCTGCTTTGTTACTTTTGTGTTGTCTCTGTTGGAAGAAATGTTCATCTGAGTTCCAAGTGGAAAGAAAGACACTGAAAACATGGTGACTGCTTGGAAAGATGGTTTAATGGTGGACAGGACCACACTGAGGTCCTGGGCAAAAAATTTTAAAAACCAGGCAACCCTAAATGGAATTGGCTAAAGTTCAATTAATACTTTATGGAAGGCTTCTTTGTTTTCAAATGGTCCGTCAATATTTCCCTGAATAACATCAAAAGGCAATTTATATATTATTTTGGGAAGTATTTTCTAACAGGTTGCTATAAAGTGTTATAAAAGCATGTAAGGCCTAGAGCTAATTATTCCTTAACTAATCTTATAGCCAGGAGAGGAAATTATTATTAACTATAATGAAGCAACCAAACATACATGAGCTAAAATATAATAAAAAGTACCTGTTCTTTATCAACGTAATGGGGAATTAGTCAATTTATTTTAAAAATAATTAGAACTGTGTTGTATAAGCAACAGGGAACAGCATTCATGGGGAATGCCTTGAATATATGAATGAATTGTTAAATACATTCAGTAACGACATGTCTTCAGAACTGAATGTCTATGGAGATTCTCAGTCATCCAGATCATGGCTGTCTCAAAGGTGCTTTTTCAAGAAGCAACTGGACTTTCTGTTTTTTCTTTAAAGACATTTCACTTCTCATCCAAGAAGCAAAACGTCTTCAAAGAAAAAACAGAAAGTCCAGCTGCCTCTTGAAAAAGCACCCTTGGTAAAAATTGAACAATTCCCTACTATGAAATTTCTGCTGTTTCACTTTCATGCAATAGAATAAGAGGATAAGCAACATGGCCTTCTATATTACATTATACTCAGTGGTGGGATTAAAAAAAAATTACTACCAGTTCTGTGGTAGGCCTGGTGTAGCTTGGTGGACATGGCTTGGTGGGCATGGCAGGGGAAGGATACTGTAAAATCTCAATTCCCACCCCATTCCAGGGGAAGGATAGTGCAAAATCCCATTCCCTCCCCACCCCACTAATCTGCTTTCCAGCTCCCTTCTCCTGTACAGGGCAACAAAAGAAGACCCAGCCGATCAGCTGGGACTCAGGAGGCAGAGAATAGATAGGGTGGGGCCATCAGAGGTGGTATTTGCCGGTTCTCTGAACTACTCAAAATTTGCACTACTGGTTCACCAGAACTGGTTAGAACCTGCTGAATACCACCTCTGATTATATGGTATCTTTTATAGAGATTAATATGTTTCATTTAAAAAAATTGTCAGGTAGAGAAAATGATTAGTAACCTGTTTTTTTTTACTCTTTGACCAAAAGGCAATGTTACCCATAATGTGAACACATTTTGTTTAACAGCTACAAGGGCAACAAATCTGGTGCTGCTGAGATTTTAAAATGTAAACATATTTTAATCTTTACATAGATTATTTTTGTTGCCTTAGCAGCAGCCAGAAGTACTGAAACAGACAGAGCTTCCCCAAATTTCATTTCCTTAAAAGTCACAAGTTCCAGATTTTGTACAAATTCTGACATACCTTGGTTCAAAAATATTGTCCTATGTTACATCCAGTTATAGTAAATTACAATCAGAGTTTTAGGAGTATATAGATATAATATACAGACAGAAAACCAATTTGGTCTAGCATAGCGGTGTCAAACACAAGGCCCACAGGCTGGATCTGGCCTGTGGGTTGCTTAGATCTGGCCTGTAGAGCCACCCTGGAAACAGCGGACTGCCCCGCAGTGCCTCTGCCAGGAAAAAATGAACCCCAGCCCCATCCGGGCCACCACAGGTGCCCCCAATATGAGTGATATTGAGCTGACCATGCCCACCCTGGTCACATCCACCCTCGAGCTCAAACACAACCCTGATGATGAAATTAAGTTTGACACCCCTGGTCTAGTGGTTAAGGCAGCAGACTATAAAGTAGAATAGTTCTAATCTCATTTTAGCCATGAAAGCCAGCTAGGTAGCTTTGGGCTAGTCAGTCTCTCTTAGCCCAATTCACCTTATAGGGTTATTGTTGTGGGAAAAATAGAAAGAGGGGTATGTTATTTATGTCCACCATCTTGAGTTATTTGTAAAAATAATAAAGGCAGGATACAAGTACTAATTTGTAAAACTAATAAAGGCAGACACAAATAAATAAAGTTACTGGTTTCCTTTGCAAATGAATCAACATATGTTCAAATAATCATTCTATTATAAAATACTTACTCAAAGAATATTTAAGACAAATAAATAGCTTCTGCTATGATATTTGCTTTTAACCAATATACTATTGCTTTTCCTTGTTTGTAATAATCATAGTAACATATTTCCATAGTACTATAAAATGTGGAATAAAGTCTTCCATCTTTAATTCAGCTTTCTTTTTTATTATGGCATGTATTGCAAATATCACTTTAAAAGCCCATGGGTAAGTATTGTCTTTCTTGAAAACATTTTTGTTCATGTACAATATTTCCCAAACCTCAACAATTATCATTAATCATTGATAAGTACAGTTACTATTTATCACTATATCATTTATTCTATTAAATTCCATGGTTTTCTAAATATTTAATCAATACTATGTAGTTATTTATGTCTTTATAATATTTCATACTTTTCCACAGTGATCACTAGTATAACTCTGAGTATAACACTTGCAATATGTTTGAACAAATGGGAAGAGTGAGAATTAATTTATGATAAACAGTATGTTCTCCATTATAGTCTTCAGATCATCTTTTGAAGGCATCATCAGTTTAAGAAAACTGTAAAACAAACAAATATTCATCACAATATCCTATTTCACTTGACACCATTCTACTTTATCATATTATTTGTTCTTGGTTGGATTATTACTAGTAAAGGGATGTGGCTATATGTAACAATAGTACTGTCCCAGAATAATATCTTGCAGTTTGACTACAGTATATGCAATAACTGTTAGCATGGTAATGCAATGAGATACATCAATATTTTCAGAAGGATTTTGCTTAATGCAACACTGGAAGCTGTCTAGTTTCTTTAAGAAATTGAAGTCATTTTGAAGTTCTTCCTTTTGTTGTAAAAATTACAGGTTTTGTGTCAGTTTGATTGGAAGCTCAGCGGGTGATATTGTATAGATTGGCTGTACTCAGCAGCAGGAGGCTACTTGTCCCATTCAGAATTTCTCAGGAATGTAGTTAAGAAAGACAGGTTCTCTTATTCCAAAACAATTTAAAGTTTTATCTTTCAGAACTTTCTATATAATGCCTTAAAAGCCTCTGGTATGAATCTCTATGGATTTAACTTAAAAAGACATAAAGGGGAAAAAATGTAAAAATCAATCACGAATCACATATGCTTATTTTTTCTTTGCCATTTGTATAATAAATAAACTTTTAAAAAAAATGAACGAAAGCTAAAGACATTCACCTATATTCATACACTCTGGTGTTCCTATAGCTACAAAATCTTCCCTTTTTTTCTCTAAAAGAAACACTTCATAATCTTTAACACATAATTTATCTACACATAAAATAGGAAAAATCTGCAGGTTGCTTAAGATGAATCAAATGTTAATTTGATCAATTAGAATATGAAAACATATCCTCCAAAACATTTTTAGTATTGTAAGATAACATATTTTGGCTTCAGACATTTGATCCAAAGGAATCTTGACATTACCCTTACATTTCTTTTATTCTAGACCAGGGGTCGCCAACCTTTTGGACCTCAGGGACCACCAAACTCATAATTTTAGATCCCAGGAACCACTAACTGGTTCTGTGGGTGTGGCCTAATTTATGGGTGTGGCTTAGTGATCATGTGACTGGCTGGGCATGGCTTCTATGTAAATATTATAAATATTTATATAAATATTGAATTTTTTATTAAAAAAGAGCAACTTTTACCCAAAATCAGGCAAAGCTGGCAGACAGATTGAGTTGCTCACAGAATCACAGATTCATTCAGAAATCTATCTATCTGCCATTGACTAGCTCAGTCTGTCACATAAAATTTGCTTGCAAGCAAGCTCACAAAATTAACTCACAACACACCATGTATGTAAATATTCAATTTTTTTTTTATAAAATAGAGCAACTTTTACCCCAAATCAGCCAAAGCAGGCAGATTGAGTTGCTCACAGAATCATTCAGTGATCTATCTATCTGCCATCGGCTAGCTCAGTCTCTCAAATTTGCTTTCCATGAGTCTGCATTGAATTTGCTTGCAAGCAAACCTTCAGTCCTAAGAGAGGTTTGGTTGTACTTAAAAGCAGAGCCAAATATCTAAAGACTAGCTAGAAAGCAAGATATCCAACCATTTCCTGCTTCCTATCTAATCTAAATCTCCTGGCACAGCAGAACACCTGATGGGGGGAAAGGAAAAATAGAAATTTAGCAGGAAAGTTTGCCGGGTAAGGAGTGAGTGGGTGGGGAGGGTTCCCGCGGGCCATATGGGTGGTACAGCCTTGTGTTCCTGAGCAGCCTGGATTAATTGCTTTGTGGGAGTGCTCTGGTGGTGAGATTTCTCTACGGCCCACCAAAATTTTCTCACGGCCCACCAGTGGGCGGTGGCCCACCAGTTGGCAACCGCTGTTCTAGACAGATGTTGGTCCTATTTTACTCCATTTCCTTTCTTTAATTCTGAGTTTAATTTTGCTTTGTTTCCTTTTCTCATGAGAAATCTGATATTTTGCTGGGAAAAGGACATCCACTATGTTTCATAATTTCATCTTTAGAACTATGGAATTTATTTCTCTTAAGCTACGCATCTAAGAGATGATTACTATCAAAATTGGCATGGCATACAAAAATGTTGAAACCGGTTGTATCTTTAGAACCTGCAGTGATATTGTTAACATATGTCAATCAGAATCTGGTCATTAGCTTTATATTGATTTTACTGCCCTGTTGAGCTTCAAATTCAACGATACTCACTAATAATGGTGCATGTAATCCATTTTTCCTTTGGTGCTAATCAGCAAACTTTACTTGTCATCTCTGATAAAATGTATACCAATGTATTCAAAAATAAGTTTACATAATGCAGTATATGAAAAGAAATGTAATACATGCTTATATTTTCAAAACAACAATGAACAATTTGCAAAGTTATAAGTATTAAACAACATGCACAATGTAAATTTAGAAATAAGAAGTATTTTTAAGTAATACTCAATGTTATACTCTATAACATAAATATTAGCAGAATTAAATAGTCCTTATTGCTGGTGAGACATTCAGAGAATCAAGGAAGTGTCAAACAGGGAATTGATCTGAAATCTCTATGGAGACACAAAAGCAAATTCCAACTCTCCTTGAATGCTGTTGAACCTTATCTAGTCTGGCCCAAATGTAAAGTAGTATGTGAGAAGATTCCCGTATTATAGGATAGGCATGAAAAATACAATAGCTAATTGAACTCTTCATATGTGGATTTTGATTGTTTGTTCTTGACAAAATGCAAACCATAACATTTTCATAGTGTCCGGCTTGTCCAAATTTCATTGGATTATTTCATACATTGTAATTTTAGCAATATAATTTTCTATCAAGAGTTTTTATAATTTAGTAGTACATACATATTGGGTAATAAATAAATATATCAAGTGAAAGGATCTTAAATATCAACTGCTGGTTTAATGTGAGATAATTGTCATTACTATTCATTTTGCATGATTTCTGCTTATTACATCTTAATTTCTTTATGCAGATAATATAAAATATTAGTTTTGCTTCAAATATATATTTGTATGTATAAGTTTACATTAGTCTACATATTTATAAATGTAGTTATCCACAATTGAGATACATGTTCCTGCATTGGGCATGTTTCTTAATTTCAATATATAGCATGATTTAAGATTTTAGGAAGTCCATTAATGTATAATTGGAATGCCTGAATTTTCTCCTAAAAGACTGATAATTGGGATTTATAGGAGGAGGAACATGCTAAAGGATAAGATTAGAGTTTCTAGTTGCAAGGACATTAGGCAAAGTCAGTCTGAAATAAAATGAGAAAAAGTGGTTCAAAGTAGTATTTTGCCTACAGTGATACTGAAACATTTCTCTGAGCATACTCTCCTTCACAGAGTTGCGAGAATAAATGAAAGAAGGTGATGAAGGGTTTTGTGAATCATGCCATATTTTGGAAAAAAACTATATCAAAATAGAAGATATAAAACTTTTAAAAAGTTATATTCTCCAGCTAGAAATAGTCAAATGCTTATAACTTAGGAACAACCTTGTTATATTAAAGCAAATGTCATTTCACTCACCATCTGTTTATAAAGCATTTCCAAAACCTGCTTCATATTATTCAGAAGCAAGCATTTACTGGATATAGCAGAACTCATTTCCACAAATTATGACAAAACTTTTCATCCACTCCACAATGGAATGCTACTAGGAAGCAGTTATCTCTTTGAACTTGATGGGGAAAAAATGCAACGGTAGGTAGGGTATATAAGCAAAACAGTAAGCATCTTCTGGCATTTACACACACACACACACATTCATATTCATACACACATATACATACATACACACACACACACACACACACACACACGCACGCACACACACACATATTCCATAATCTGAAAACTGGATGATTCATTTTTGGTGCTGGTTAAATTCCCTCCATTTGAATTTAAGTGCCTTAGCAAAATCTACATACTTTCACTATTATGGTGTTTCCACTGTATGCAATAATTGTAGTGTTTGTGTGTGTTGTTATTTCTGGTCCAGCCTCACTAATTTCTACTGAATGCACACTCTCCATATTGTTTTTTACTAGAGTGGACAAGCATGTTCTTTTATTATTTATAAAGTTATAATATTTTGTTATTATTCTGGCATGATGTAAACAAAAATGTTTATTTTACATCTGGGGATAATTAATACTGACAAAAATTTAGAAGTATTAGATTTAGCACTCTGTTCCCTGAAGCAAATGATCAACCTGGCTTCAGGGAAGGAAGAACTACAATAGTCTGCTATTTGATTCTGTACCATTTGCAGATCAATACATATGAAGTACCGATTTACAACTAAATATAGCTTTTTTATTGCAAAGAACTCTTTGATTTTTCTTACAAGAACACTTATGGAACAAGCTCAAAAATTCTACTAATGACAAATGGGTTTTTTTGTTATTAATGTTGAAATTATATTTTTTTTAAAAGTTGCAGAATGAGATGCAACCATACAAGGAATCCATTTGGTTGAATCTCAACTTTAAAGTGAGTGAAGGAACTATTGTTGTTTAATATTCATATTTAATCTCTTTTATCAAATATCTAGAGAGCTAGACATATGTATTTTAAAGATGGAAAACATGGCAAATGCCTATCAAACTTATGCAGGCATTGTGAGGGGAATGGAGAATGGGGTGAAAGGAACAAAACATGGTCAGAAAATCACAATGACAACCACGACTGCATTATCTGATCCACCCCCTTTTTAAAAATATGCATTGCACATCCCACTTTGTCGAAGCTATCTCGTAATCCTCTTGATCCTCTTGAAAATGCTCACGGCTCTGGTCCAGTGTTGTCAGGATGATCAAATAGCAAAAAGCAAATGTTTTGCTATTTTTTTTCACAATTCAAAAACTTATAATTGAAACATAGATATTCAAACAACTAAGCAAGCAAATGTTATAAATATTTTGGTGGAGTAGTCTATTTCTCCAGAAACAACAAATGTTCAATTTAATTATGTATCTTTCACATCCATTAACAGTGCTTCTATTTTAAGATAACACACACAAATTATTCACTGAAAAATCTGCTGCACTACCCTATGGGACACAACTGGAAGTTGATTGCAGTTTTGTTCCTTATGAACATGCAGAAGGAACAAAAGGTATTTACTACGTTCTTTTTTTGTTTTTGTTTCTAACCTTGAAATATATGCCAAGTGTTGCTTTGAGACTGGAAACAGCGCTGCCTAGAATAGACATTATACAGTAGTCAGCAAAGAATTTTATTTGCCTTGATGAGGTTTAGTTTATTCCTTACAGATCTACATCCATTAAAATGACAGATAACAGATAATCAGAGTCGAAAGGGACCTAGTAGGTCATCGCGTCCAACCCTCCGCCCAAATCCACCATCACCGAAGGCTAGGCATGCACTCCCCCAACTACCTTAATTCAAACTACAGTACAACTGGCCTTAAATGCAAGCTACTCAATGCAAGAAGCCTTGTAAATAAAATACCTGAATTTCTCCTCTTACTAAATACGGCTAAATTCGACATCATATTTGTCTGTGAAACATGGCTCAATGCATCTCTCCCTGACTCCATTACCTTAGTAAGAGACTATCATGTTTACTGA